>NC_133776.1:51299151-51384457 GCF_003597395.2 Chelonoidis abingdonii
GGGTCACCCCCAAGTATCGGGTCCAGCTCCTTGTAAAAATGGCAGGTCGTGGGGGTGGCACCTGAGCGGCGGTTTCCTTCGCTGGCTTTGCAATAGGCACTCCGCAGCTCCTTGACTTTAACCCTGCACTGCACTGCGTCCCGGTCATGGCCCCTTTCCAGCATGGCCCTTGATATCTGCCCATAGGTATCATAATTCCTACGGCTGGAGCGCAGCTGCGACTGTACAGCTTACTCCCCCCAAACACTGATGAGGTCCAGCAACTTGCCATTGCTCCATGCTGAGTCACTGATTGATTGCACTCCACACCTGGCTGAGCAAACAGGAAGGGGATTTTTAAAATTCTTGGGGCATTTAAAGGGTGGGTCACCTGAGGCCAGGGCAGTAGAGTGCGAACTGATGAGCAGAGTTGCTGAACAGGCATTGTGGGATACCTCGGAGGCCAATTACAGCACTTTTGGTAGCCACACTTGCGGAGCAGCGCTGCATCACCAGCGCTGCAATCCTTATACCCCAAGCAGAGCAGAAGTACAGCCAGCGCTTCAATCGGAGATGCAGCGCTGTATGTGCCTTGCAAGTGTGGATGGTGAGTAAGTTGCAGCACTGGTGGTGGGTTTACAGTGCTGCAACTCTCCAGTGTAGCCAAGGCCTGAGAGTGGTGCGGGGCCTGCGGCACCACAGGGGGCAAATCCTGCGGGCTGAATCCAAAGCCCTGAGGGGCTGGATCCGGCCTGTGGGCATTAGGATGTGCCTGGGCACACCCTGTGCACATGCCTATGGTGCTGTCATGAATGCAATGAAGGTCAATTCTTGAATGAGTGTGTTGAAGATAATATTGTTGAAAACTATTAGAGAAAGTATTAGTGTACATTAGTGCAATGCTGGCACAGGACTGGAAAATTGAATGCCAGTTGAGGTCTTGAGGTGACATAAATATGGGGGCATTAGGTCAAGCTGTTCTGAGATGCAGTACTCTCCAAAATGACCTGGTTTTGTTTTGCTTTTAAATTGCTTTCTTATATTGCTTTTTTCTGTGTCAGGTATGAATTTTCTCTTAATATATGGTTTCCTTGCTTCTTATTGTTTGCTATGTCCTGAGGGGAGAGATTTAAACAACTTTAAGTTGACAAGGGAATTAAGAAATTGCTTTTCCTATTATATATTGTTTTTAATTTGCCATTTTCATAATTAGTGAAGGTCAAAAAATTTTAATGAATAAAATTATTTCAATTGTCTGCAAGTGAATGGAGACATTCATAGTTCACAATTATATGGTGAACAATTTCTTCAAAAGAGCTTGATCTGTAGCTTGTTTATGAACAGTTCATTGTGAGTATTCAGTATTTATAATTTGAGCTGTTTTATATAAAACACACATCTCACATTGTGTGTTTCTGTTCCCAGTCTTGGAGGAATGCAACACTTAGAATCAGGATTCTAGTATGAATGTTCACAATTAAAAATTTTGTGAATATTTTTGCAATATTTATTTTAAAGCTGCCTGTTTCCTGAAACATTCCTGTCAGTGTATTAACTTTGTAGAACAGTCACAGAAGGCTAACACACAAGGGGGTGAGGGAATGGAAATTGCTCTGCAAATAAAGTGTTTAGTCAGAAGCAAATACATTCCAGTCTCTCCCATGTCATAAGTAAAAGTGTCTGTTCCGGTTTTATATTTTCTCTCTTGAAGTGATGTTACAAACCTCCAAATACCTTATGATTTGTTATATAGAGTCTGTTTATAGGACTTTAGATCTTTCTAACATAAAGTCAATTTCAGTGTAAATCCAAGTATTCAGACCTGAAGTAGAGTTAGTATGATGTAATATTTTCACTTCCAAAATATGTGAACATACCTGTGATCTGATTCTGTAATGACTTGACATGCTGTGGGAGTAGTTTGTTGACTTCAGTGGGGCTGTGCACAATGCCTAAAGTTAAGCAGATCCCCATGTCTTTGCAGGATAAGGTCCAGAGGCATTTGTCTTTTAGAAAGAAAAGTCTCTGACCATGGTAACAAAACTGTGCTAGAGTTACTGAATCCCATCTTCTATATCTGTATCCAGTGCAGAGATTTTGGTACTTACAGCTATTCTGAAAGAAGGCTTTTATTTCCCTTTTATAACATGATTTTTTTGTTTGTGTAAAAATAAAACTCTTTCCCCACACGTATGAGTGTGGAGGGGGAGCTAAGGGTTGGAGGACCTTAATTATTAGTACTGGGTCTGCTGTGAAGAAGCCTTTGAGATGATTGTATCCAAAATTTATTATGTTCTGAAACTGACATGCCTTAACTGCAACAACCCGATGAGCCATTGGCTTGGAGGAACATTTGACTTTTTTCTGGGAACTAGCACTATCTGTGGATAATGGGAACATGAATAGTTTTCTGCAAGTGTTTGAAAGGTGTAAACACGAAGGAAGGAGACTAATAGGGTTGTACACTGGGTTATAACCAGGAATGATAGAATATCACTGAGAGAGAGAATTTAGTAATGAATGTATAGAAAAATGTAATTTCTAAAATCCATTTGATGTGGCATATTCTTCCAAGGAAAGTTCCGTAAGCTCCATTACCTACAACACTTATTCATCTGTTCCAAGGCCAGAAGAGATCATTGTGAGTCTGAGCTCTGGTATAACCAAGACCATAGGACTCCTCTCCACCAGCTGCCCCCCACCCCCCAAAAAATCCTAGAGCATATCTTTTGGAAAAACATCAATCTTGATTTAAAAATGGTTAGTGATGGAGAATCTACCATGACCCTTGGTAAATTGTGCCAGTGATTAATTACTTTCACCAATAATTTATATCTTCTTTCCAGCCTGATTTTGTTTAGCTTCAACTTCCAGCCATTAGATCATATTATACCTTTGCCTGCTAGATTGAAGAGCCCATTATTAAATATTTGTTCCTCTGTAAGTACTTACAGACTGTAGTCAAGTCACCCCTTAACCTTTGCTTTGTTAAGCTATTAGTGCCATTGTACAAGGCACTGGTAAGACCTTGTTTGGAATACTGTGTACAGTTCTGGTTATCAGTGTTTTAGAAAGATTAATTTAAACTGAAACAGGTGCAGAGAAGAGCTACTAGGATGATGAGGGGAATGAAGTGTTCATCTTATGTCAAAGGGGCTGGGTGAGCTTGTTTAATCTAGCAAAAAGAGGGCTGAGAGAAGGTATAATTGCTCTCTGTAAATATATCCAGGAGTAAATTCCAGGAACGGTGAAGAGCTTTTTAAGCTAAAGGACAATGTTGGCACAAGAGAAAAATGGATATAAACTGGTAATGAACAAAATCAGACTGGAAATCAGAAAAAGTTGTCTAATCAGATTTGTGCGGTTCTGGGACCGCCTCCCAATAGCAGTTATGTGGGCAAACAACTTAATTAGTTTTCAGAGAGCTAGACAAATTTATGGGTGGGATTGTATGATAGCATTGCTTATGATGGTGGAGCCAGGGCTCAGAAGCAGTGTTCCCTTTAATTTTTCTCTCATGTGCAAAATGAATTTTTTGTGCACCGATAGGAAGGTTGCGTGTGACACATCACCTCCATATTGATGCACATAACAAAATTAATGTGGTTTGGAGTATGGGAGGGGGCTCAGGGCTGGGGTAGAAGGTTGGGATGAGGGCTCTAGCTGGGGGTGCGGGTTCTGGGGTGAGTCTGGGGATGAGTGGCTCAGGGCTGGGCAGAGGGTTGCAGTGCGGGAGTTGGGGATGAGGGCTCTGGCTGGTGGTGCAGGCTCCGAGGCAGGGCTGAGGATGAGCGGTGCAGACTGCCCTGGGGCTACGGTGGGGGGAAAGGACTCCCCCAGCTCTCTCTCCCTGCAGCAGCACCTGGGCTGGGGGGGTTAGGCCCCTCTCCCCCGGCTCTGGCAGCTCCTAATCTACCTATAGTACAGTTGCCACAATTATCTGGGTATATCTCATGTAATCATTTGCCTGTCACTGCAGGAGCCACTGGCATTGGTGCACTGCAGTCCCTCTGTCTGTGTCACATAATAGTCTAGTAGTCTGTGGCTCGTAATACTTTGCTCTAATTTAGGTTGTTGGGTTTAATGTGTGGGTTGGGTGCTAGTGGCCTGTGTTAGACAGAGTAAATGATCTGGTGGTCCCTTCTGGCCTTGAACTTAGTGACTCGAAGCTAGATATAGTGAGCTTCTTGAGTCTATCATTACACGCATCAGAAAACATCTTTATTCATTCTTATTGATGTTCTCTGAACCCTCTCCAATTTATCAATACCCCTACTGAATTTTGGATACCAGAACTGCATGCAGTATTCTAGCACAGAGGTTTTCAAACTCTTTTTCTGGCGACCCCTGGGGATGAGGGGTGTGGGGTGTGGGAAGGCTCAGGGCTGGGGCAGAGGGTTGGGGTGCTAGGGTGAGGGCTGCGGGGTAGGACCAGGAATGAGGGGTTCAGGGTTTAAGGGGGCTCGGGGCTGGGGCAGAGGGTTAGGATGTAGGAGGGGTCAGGACTCTGGGCTGAGGGTGCAGGCTCTGGGGTGGGGCTGGAGATGAGGGGTTTTGGGTGCAGGAAGGGGCTCTGGGTTTGGAAAGGGCTTAGGGCTAAGGCAGGGGATTGGGGCACAGACTCGGGTGGCTCCCAGTCAGCAGCTGAGCGGCCAGCAGCAGGTCCAGCTCCTAGGCGGAGGCATGCAAGCGGCTCTCGCCTGCAGGCACCACTCATCCCCAGCTCCCATTGGCTCGGGGGGGGGGGGGGGGCAGCGTGTGGAGCCCCATGGCCCTCCCACCTTCGGAGCCAGACCTGCTGCTGGCCACTTCAGGGGCGCAGTGCGGTGTCAGTACAGGTAGGGACTAGCCTGCCTTAGCCGGGCAGCATCGCCAACAGGACTTCCAACAGCCCAGTCAGCGGTGCTGATCACTCCCGCTGCGACCCAGTGCCTTACATTCCGCAACCCAGTACTGGGTCATGACCCATTGTTTGAAAACCACTGTTCTAGCAGCAGTCACAACAGTGCTGAATACAAAAGTATAAACTCTCTTCTTCACTCGAGGTCTCACTCTTTATGCATTCCGGGATAGCATTAGCCGTTTTGGCAACAGCGTTGCACTGGGACTTCCTGTGCAGCTGATTATTCACCATGACCCCCAAATCTCTTTCAGAGTACTGCTTCCCAGAATAGAGTGCCCCATCATGTAATTCTGACCTACATTCTTTCTTCCTAAATGTATACATTTATATTTAGCCATATTAAAACACACATTGTTTGCTTGCGCCCAGTTCACTAGATCACTCTGTATTAGTGACCTGTCCTCTTCATTATTTACCACCTCCCCAGTTTTTGTGTCCTATGCAACCTTACTGGTGATTTTTTTTATATTGGACTGGAAAATGTAGAACAAAATATATTGTGGAGAACAACTCTGTGCTATCAGTTATTGTACTGGATGATCTAATAGAACTTTTCTACCTTGGACTTGTATGCTTCTACTTAAGAGTGAAAGAAGAATAGCTAATATTGGATATGCTCGTCTGTATGTATGTGTGAATCATAATTGTAGAGGCATCTCTTCACCCTACAAGACTGAAATGTTCCTCTTGGTATTACTGATACACTGCTTTATTTTGGGTAGAACATAGAGACAGTTTATTCAGGTCCATTCTTGTTTAAACACAACACTGAGTTTTCTTTTATCTCTACTGGTTTTAGAGAGAAGAATCCAATGTTGGACTGTCTTAGACCTTACGCTCAGTGCAGCTTCAGAGAGCAGTTTGGTTTATCTAACCTGAAGTGGAAGCATATGGACAACAAGCCAAGAGGACATGGGCTTTCAGTGCACTTGGAAAAATGATCTGGCATCAGAACTGGTTTGTATTTAACTTGTGGTAAGAGTGTGAATAACTTCAATAGATACGAATTCAAAGAGCACAATTTTCTGAAAGTGTAGTCTTTAATTTCCAAGTATATCATCTTCTTCTTAAATGATGGCCACCTCCCATTCCTCCTGTACATAGACATGTCTAATATGGAAATTGTATACTTGTGTTAATATAAGTGATAGTGCACCTGGCTAGGCTCAGTTCTGATAGGTGTGGATAGGGAGGGACAAGCATTTAAAGGATGCCCAAAGCCTGTGGGTACACTTTCAGCTGAAGGTTTTTGTCTGGTCTTTTCAAATACAACTTGAAGTCTCTGGGCTGTTTGGGTCCATCACTGATCATGTATTCTCATGGGACAGCTTTGGGATATAGTGCATTTTTCCATTTCACTTTTCCTGGAAGCTGACTACTTTTCTCTATGCATTCTTTGTCACGGTAAGTCATAAGAACAAAAAGTCATGTCTTTTTAACCTCAGGAATATGGCTACTGGTGAAGAGTACTGTGACTCTTCAGCTAGTGTAGAATATAGTGGCTCACTTCTTGAGATGAGCAAATAACACCAGTGCTCCATGGTTTACATTGGCTATTTGTTTCTGGAGCTGTTACTGGAGAGAGCTGTTCTGCCACAGCTATTGAGATCTTCTGGGTCATTCTGGCTGTCTGCTTCAGAGTTGAAGCATGCCACAGCCAGTGGAAATGTGTTGTCCTAGTCACATGGAAAGAGAAAATGCAACAGATGTGGATTAATTGGGCCGCACCTTTATTTATTAACTCATCTGGGAAATAACTGGCAATAGTTTGTACAGTGATTTTCTTCCTTGATCATTTCTACCTGGTGGAGGGGTGCCGTTGGTCCCCCACTCCTCCACAGCTAGTCCGAGCCTGGTGCTGGGACCCCAGCACTTTCCTCTCATATAAGGGTTAACCTCATTTCCTCAGTCCCTTATCTCCTCATAGTGCCAGACAGTAGGAACCCCAACCCTGTTCCGCAGCTTCTTTAGAGGATGCATTCCTCCTAAGTCCCTTTCCAATTCATCAAGGAACTGGACTATCTACGAAACATGAACTTGCACTGGATACCTGTCACCCGTTAAATTGCAACAACTCGAACCTTACATCCTGACCTACCCCACAGTGTCACTGAGCTGCTGTGGGGAAGGCAAAACCCAAAAAAACAAACAAACAAACAAAAAAACACTCCAAAAAGCCCACTCTGTGCTGGCCAGACTGGTGGTGAGGGAAATATTCCTTCCCAGTCCCCAAAGAGGTGTTTAATGCAATAGCTCAGTGGTTCTTGAACTGTGGATGGGGATCCCAAAGTGGGTTGAGACCCGTTTTAATGGGGCTACCAGGGGTGGCATTAGACTTGCTGGAGTGGAAGCCGAAGCTTGAGCCCCAGGGCCAAAGCCCTAGCCCAACTGCCCAGGGCTGAAGCCAAAGCCCAAAGGTTTCAGCCCCGGGTGGTGGGACACAAGTTACAGGCCCTCCACCTGGAGCTGAAGTCCTTGGGCTTTGGCTTTGTTCCCCGCATTTGAGGTGGTGGGGCTCTGGCTTTGGCGGGACTTGGGCAGGCTTAGGCTTCAGTCCCCCTTCTGGGGTTGTGTAGTAATTTTTGTTGTCAGAAGGGGTCGCGGTGCAGTGAAGTTTGAGAACTCCTGCAATAGCTGCAACATACCAGAAAACCTGGTCCTATGCTAATCCCAGGGGCAGGAGGGCAGGAGATACTAATGGGGTGTGAGAGAGAGCTCAGGCTGGAGGGACAGGGTTTATATATCCTTTCACATATGTGCAGGGCCAATGGCTTACCTGACTCCCACTGGCCTGCCCAGGTGTTGCCTTCCCTTCCTTCCCCCGGCCACTCCCTTCACCATCCTGAGGAAAAGACTCTTAAAGGAGTGACTACCCTTTTTTTTCCCCCACCAGTCCAGACAAAGCTCTCCACCTTGAGTTTATGCAGTTGGAATGGTCCGTGGCAGACCTGTGTATCTGGAACTTCCTGCCTCCAGCACTCTTGTTTGGTAAACAACAGGTGTGATGTAAGGCCTATTTGTTTGGCTAGGCTAGTGGGTCATTTTATTGTGGAAGTGGGTATTTATTAGCAAGCAGATTTACAATTGTTTTTCTGGATGCGATGGGCACCAGTGATGTCCTGGTGGACATCAGTGGGTGCCTGTATATGCTATTTCTGAACATTTGCATGAATGATCTTGGTACTATTGGTTGACTGCAATTTAAATTCGTAAGGTGATGTCTAAATGTGGGAATCCTTTTTGTACAAAACAACAAATGGATCAATTATTACTTAATCTGTAAAACTTTTCTACAGTGACAATATTGTGATCATTTCATGTCTGAATCACTGGAGGAGATTACCAAGGGATGGGATAAATACTCCATCACTTACAACTTTTAAATCAAGACTGACTGTCGTTTACAAAGACGTCACATAGTGCAATCGCAAATTGTGTTCGATGCAGGAGTCACTGGGTGAGATTCTCTGGCCTGTGATTAGCAGGAGGTCAGACTCTGTCTCTTTTCCCAAAAGAAAGAAGAATTCTGTAGTGTAAAATTTTTCAGATGTGCCCACATGTGCCTCTGGTATTTTGGAATACCTATGTGGTCTTCAGCATCTCTGCAGTACTATATGTAGATTAGGTAGTGATATCATAGAAGTGTATGCCAGCTGTTGCTAGATCATAGCTGTAGTCTTTACTCTTTAGCTTTGTCTATTTTATATGCTGAAAACTACATAAAATAATTGTTTAAAATAAATAAAAATTGGGAACTGACAATAGAATCAGATATCACCAGATAATCTATTGTTACACAAATGCTTAGGTGAAGTTGCTATTTATTTTCAAAGTAGGAGATACTTGATATATGTAGCAATAGAATAGCACCTGTTTGATTATTACACAAAATATGTGAGTTTTAATTGCTTTAGATAACAGACTTGTTTGATTCAACCAAATGGAGAACAGGTTAAGTTCAAACGTAGATTTTTGAAAACGTACTTTATTATTCACGCAGACAGAAATTGGGTTATCTCCAGTATAAATCATTCAATTTTATTACAGGGAGTTTAGCCATCTAGCAATCTGAATTGCAGGCACAGGTTCCTTGCATATGTTGTAAAAAGGAAATGATGTGTATACTTTAGGAATTAAGAACAGGGGAATGCTTTCATGAGAGCTAAGCATCCCTATTTTCTGTACATATATTCATTGAAATGTCTTTTGTCCTTGCCTTTTAATTGTGAGTTATTATCTAAACAGTTTTACTGTTTTGGTTAGTGCACAGGAATGAGCATAATATGCGAAACTTCCATTTCTTCTGGGAATGGGCCTGAAAAATGGTTTTACTAATTTAAATTTCAACATGAAATTCTTGAGGAAATGTGACTTCATGAAGAGAATACTATTCCTTTCATTTACTATTCTGTAATTAATCAAGTTTGTGGTTAAGGTGGAATCTTTTCACTGGGGAAGTAGCTTCTTGAGTTGAAACTGACTTTATCCTGGTGAAAGCAATCAGGTGTTCAAACGAGAGGCCCAGACCTGCACAAAACTGGTCTTGCTTCATCTGTCCAATGCTATTTTCATTCATCCATGATGGTTTCATGACTTAATATTTTCAGTTAGTAGAGCATGTGCTTCTTGAGTACCTGAAGGAAGAAATTGAACTGGATCCACCAGTGCTGATGGTTCCAGTGGACATGTCATCTTCCTCAGCTGATGAAGCAATCACTCCATTATTTCCATCACTGCTTGACAACTACAGGCAATGCCAGGAGCATTTGCAGAGGGTGGTAACTGAACTCCAGATCCCTCTTGAAGAGGGCCATGACATGCAGCATAAGCTTCTTGACATTCTGCAACCATCTGGCCCTAGCAGAGCATCCCTCCCAGTGGAAGAGGCCATTTTGGAATGTGCTAGGACAGTGTGGCATACTTCTGTCTCCTGTGCCTCCACCCTGAAAAGGGCTGAAAAATGTTACTTCATACTAACTAAATGGGTAGAGTTCCTGTTCACCCCTGTTGCAGCCCAGACCAGTGAGGGGTTGTGTCACTCTCTGCCTTGCAACTCTGGGTGCCTTAAATGCTATGCTGCTGTGTTTAACTGTCCAGAAATCAATAGCCAGCCTACAAACATGTAGGTCACACTTGACTTCCACCACTCAGTTACTGTTCGCAGAATGACACCAACCCCCAGGATTCCCCAATACCATCTCCCTGCAATGTCCAGCCCACTCCTGGAACACTCACAGAAGTTACTAAGTTTCTGGCTCCTTTAAAGAGACAGAAACAGCAGCTTGTTATCTTGACTGGAGTTAACAATCACTTCAGTCAAAGCACTTGGTTGGTTTAGATAAAAAGTTAAACAAGGTTATTTAAGCAAAAAGAGAGAGGCTTTAAGTGAGTTCAAGTATATGGGATAAAGATCGGAAGGTTTATAAACAACTCAAAGTAAAAATATGCTTTATAATGGCTAAGGCCCAACTTAACAAGCTGCTGGCTTTGTTTGAGGTAGTTTCCTCACCAATCTTCCTTTTCCAGCAGTGGCTGACTAGCTCTTAATCAGGTCCTCACAGAGTCCAAGGCACTGGTTTTCGTTGTCTCCTTGGGTGAAGGATAACTTAGTGGTTCTCTGCCCTCTCTTTATAGTCCAGTAAACCTTTGAAGAGTATTGCTCTCAAAGTTCATTGGCTCCTGCTTCAAGGACAGGAAGGCTTCCTGGGGGTGCAGTGTCCATCCCCCATTGAGATTAAGTGATCACATTTTTCCCGCTTGTTCTGCTGATGACTTTGTTTGCCTGTGATGCAAATATACTTTTGTCTTTTGGTTACACCTTGCTCAATTTATATGGGAGACGCATTCAAACAGGTAGAACCTCGTTCCTTTATCTGGAAAAAAAACTGTTTATAATTTTCCCTTGCCATGCCTGGTTTAAACATATTTTAGCATAATTCCAGCATAACTGTATCGTCCTTTGTGGCCTGACCATACATACATACATCATGCAAGAATATCCGTGATCAAGGAGTTATCAGTTTTCCAGCAATGTTACATGACACCTTTTTAGATGCTGTTTATAACAGTAATGAGTTGGGGTACATTGAGCTGGTTGGACTAGGTGAAACTCGCTGCTAGATACCTTGTGAGAGCCTTTTGCCTTCTGGCATAGGGATGCTCTTAAGGTCACACCCACCCAGCACTCAACTCCTTAGTAGTGCAGGCACCCATGGAGAGATCCAGGCTACAACACGCTAAATCAGCTTCAGCTGACAAAGGCACTAAATGTCTTGACCTTCTAGGGAGGAAGGTATTTTCATCAACCAGCCTCCCATTCAAAATTGTTAACTACCAAACCATGTTAGCAAAATACTGTTTCACAAATTACTCTAAATAGGTGGAATTCAAGGCCAAACTTCCCCAGGAGGACAGGGATCAATTTCAACCCCTCATCAATGAGGGCAGACTGGTGGCTAAAAATTAACTCCAAGCAGCAGTGGATACAGCTGGCATTGCATCTAGAATTATTGCCATAGTTGTTGTTATGAGGTGAGAATCCTGGCTTCACTCTTTGGGGTTCTCTAGGGAGGTCCAAAATATCATTGATGACTTGCCCTTTGGTCTAATTGCTTGATTGAGAAGACTGATTACTCACTACTCTTGCTTAAAGACTCCAGGACAACCCTCCACTCCCTGGGCATCTACACTCTGGCCCTGAAGAGAAAACCACACAAACAAGCTTATAAGTCCAGACCCTCTCCCTCAACTGTTTTACCATAAGTGACACTATAAACCACCACACATATATCAAAGGGTGCAAAGACCCGGATATGTGGCTCCCTCTCCAACTGCCACCACTCAACCAGGGCACTCAAGAACCGCATACCTGAATTAGATGCCATCCTATACTGTACCCTTAACTTGTGGTCGCTGCCATACTTTGCCCACAACTGAAGGGCAATAACAGACGTGAGTGTTAAAGATCATCCACTCTGGCTAGATGATTGAGTTTTGCACATCCCAGTCACAAGCCTCCTTCCTCACCTCTCTTCAGGGACCACTCTCACATGGAGATCCTCTATTAGGAAGTGGGCTCTTGTCTTCAGGAAGGGGCTCTAGAAGGGCCACCTCAACATCAAGGGAAAGAGTTCTACTCTCCATATCCTTTAGTGCCACAGAAAAATGAAGGATGGAGACTTATTCTTGATCTACGGCAGCTGAAAGTCGTTATTTGAAAATCAAAATTCTGCATGGTTACATTAGCATTGATAATCCCCTTCTTGGAGGAAGGCAAATGGTTCATGGAGCTCAACATTAAAGATGCTTGCTTTCATGTGAATATTCACCCATCTCACAGACAGCTCCTCAGATTCCTGATAGAAGAGGAGCACTACCAGTTCAGAGTGCTCCCTCTTGGACTGGCAACAGCACCCAGTGGTGACAGTCCAGATGAAATGAAATGGTTACACCATCTTACTGTATCTGGATGACTGGTTCCTAATGGACAGATACAGCAAGGACGTCCAGTCAATGACACTATTCTTGCTTTGTCTTCTGGCATGCTTGAGTGTCTGTGTAAACAATGAAATGTCCACTTTGGCCCCTGTGAAAACCATAAACTTTATTTGACCAACCCTGGACTCTACCTCAGTGAAGGCCCACCAGCTATGAACAGATTTCAGACCATGAACAGACTGATAAAACCTTTCACTATCAGACCCTGCACCACAGTCAAGGACTGTCTTTACCTACTAGGCCACAAGGCTGGGTGTACCTACGTAACACTATTTGCTGGGCTTCACCGCTTTTACTTGCAGGCCTGGCTCTAATCTGTTTACTCACCAGGTAGAGACAACATGAATATCAAAGTGACAGTCCCTCCCAAGGCCACAGCTTTCCTCATATGACGGACGAACCTGGGAGATGTGCATGCAGGAGTGCCTTTCCTTCCACCTACACATGATGCGACCATGATCACAGATGCATCCCTGAAAAGATGGGAGGCCCACGTGGACGCTCACACTGTGCAAGGCACATGGTCTCCTTGGGAGGCCAGAATGCATATCAGTCTTCTGGAGCTGAGCATAGTCTGCCTAGTATGCAATTCCTTCCACTGTTTTGTCATATCCAGATAACATCAAATAATGTGATTGAATGTATTTTACATAAACAAAGTGGAGCAAAATCTTTTCCTGTCTGTACAGAGTCGTGGAGTTTATGCACAGAATTCTCTGGCCAACAATCTCAGCAGACACTTCTCCACAGACCGCAAATGGGAGATACGTAACTCCCTTCTGAACCTGTGCTGCTCTAGAGTAGGACTTCTGGGGTGATGCCCTTCTGTTATGCTATACAGACTGTCTGATGCATTGTTTTTCTCCCCTTTGCCCCCCTGCTTCTTCAGGTTCTATGAAAAATTCTTCATGACAGAGCCCAGGTCATTTTGATTGCACCCAGGTGGCCCAGACAGTTCTGGTTTCTGGAGCTCCTCCAGACATCAGCCCATCCTCCTATCAGTATCTGACCCTTTCTAGATCCGGGTATGAATTGTTTTATCTTTAATGGGGGTCAATACTTCTACTTGCTTTATACATGAAGGTAAATGAAATTATTCCCATTTTACTGATAGGGAAACAGAGGCACAGCGATGGTTACCAGTCGTTCTGTACCGTCTACTGCCGGAGTAAACTGGCAATGAGATGACGGTTATCTCTCCCCCTCTGTACTGTCTGCTGCTATCGTGAGTGCCCCTGGCTGAGATCGGCCGGGGGCCGCAAAAGCAAAACTGGTAACGACTCCCAAGTCAATCCCTCCTTTATGGTTTTCTAAAATAGTCAGTCCCTGCCTAGAATAGGGGCAAGTGTATAGAGGGACAGCTGTATCAGAGCACAGTTGCTCCATGTCAGTATTCACAGGGGGTGCCCCTGCAACAACCCACCCATTGCTTCCCTCTCCCTCCAACCTTCCTGGGCAACCGTGGCAGTGCCCCCCCCCATTTGTGTTCATGAAGTTATAAAGAATGCAGGAATAAGAAACGCAGGACTTGTTAGTGAGATAAAATGAGGGGGAGGCAGCCTCCCGGGGCTATGACAGCCAGGCAGGACAATAAGCGGTGCAGGGAAAGGAGCCCAGCATGCTGCTGCTCATGACAGTCCAGGCAGTACAGAATCTTTTTCTTTACACAGGAAAGGGAGGGGGCTGATTTGGAAGCTCAGCCCCCAGTTGCTATGATGAAGACGGTTACTAGCCGTTCTGTCCTATCTACTGGGAGTGACCAGGAATCATTCCTGTTTTTACCCAGGCGCCCCCATATTCAGTTAAAAAGCATTTAAACGCGTAGTGTAGACCAGGCCTTAGATAATATGAATTTTAACCCCTAAAAGAGGGTTCTGTGGCAGAAGCTAGACCTGAGGGCACTGAAGATTTAACCCAGCAGGACATCAAACTTCAGAAGATCAGATTCACTGTTTGTTGCCTCCCTGCCTTGCTGTTAAGTCTGAAAAGTTTAATGCCTCATTTATGTATCGGCAGATTAGGGCCTTTATTGGAGAAGAATGCAAAAGCCCTTCCCTTTCTGAGGTCATTAATACTCTTTCAGGATCCATAACCTCATTCTCTGCTAGAAAGACACAGGTACCCACAGAAGAAATGCTGGGCTGCTAGATGTCTGAAGATTTACAGTTTTACCAGGCATCATGAATTTGAGATCATTCCTCCCTTAGAAACAGCACTAGGCAGTTGAGTCCCATGTGCTGTGGTTGGGGCTGCTGTGCTAGGAGTTTTGGTTTAAAGATTTGGAGTTGACAATTTAACTTTTACCCATCCCTTGACATTCTTCTCACTTTGCCTATTCCCTTCTAGGAGTGGTTGGTGGGCAGGCTTCTCACCTAAGAAAGGGAATGAGGATGTGTGTATCTGCTAATTTCCCATCCCTGGAAGCACAGCCCAACAGTACAAATATCGTCTTGTGTTTAAAACAGTGAGAGGGCTTCTCTGTTCTTTCTGCTGAATCTTTAGTATAGAACCTTTTCTCCCACACCCTCACCCCCCAGCTGTTAAAATTGATATTAATTACAGCTGTGGAAGATGGTATTGTGGAGAGATCCCTTAAGGTTGGGATTTATAGCTCTGTTTCCCCTGACAAATAGCTCTGCTTCTGCCTCTGGACTCACAAGGGCAGAGAGAACCCTCTATGAAGAATTGCTGGAGGCGATTTCTATGAAGAGAAACTAGTGAATTAAGAGAGAGTTATTTTCTTTTCTCTCCCCCCTGCTATCCTCCAAACAACTTGTGCGTTTTTTGCTCTGACTAGAGGAATTTTTTCAGTTCCTTCACACAGACTGCCTCCCTGTGCTTTGTTCACACTATATGTTCTCCCACCTTCCCTTTGTTTATGGACTCAACTTTCTCCAAATCTGTCTTTAAGACAAAGCTCAAACTTTTTTTCTCCCCTCTCCTTCCTTCCAGTTCATCTTTCTCACTATGCTGCCACTTGGTTCTTTGTCTCTTCTGCACTGGTCCTAACCAGGAACTTTCCCTCTGCTTGTGTAGTATAGAAGGCAGGACAGAACTCTGAGTCATGGAAACTAGATTAGCTCCCAGCTGCCTGAAGAAAACCCTCCATTCACTTTGCCTCTCAGGAAGCCTCCCAACCTCCTGTGTTACCTACCTTGCAGAGTGCAGGAAAATTCTCTGAAACTGGGGAAGAACGTTTTTTAACCTGGCATTGACCGTTCTCTGCCTTTGGTTTAAATGTTGGGAAAGATAGTGTGTCTGCAGGGACTTTTTGCTCTGTGGGTCTCCTTGGCAGTTCTCCTCAATGTGATATATCAGCTGGCCAAGAAGATTATGAAATCCAGGAAGGGCCTCTGTTCAACTTCTGCTGATGCTGGTTAGAGGGGCTCCTCTGCATCTCCTATCAAGAAGGGGAGCTCTCTCCTGTTCTCTTCAGAGAAGGGAGTAGAGCTAGCAACAGCGCAGTCACAGCAGTGAAAGACTTGGCTCAAACCCCCTCCCCCAATGTCTGCTTCAGTAATGTTGGCATCATCTTTTCAACAATGAGGAGATAAAAGCACAGGTCCCCATGGAACCAATTCTCTTGGAAGGACTCTAAAGACTCCTTTTGAGAAAACACTGGTGATCCAGACCATATCAGACTGCTCTTCCAGCTAGGTTCTAGTATTGACCCTTGGGCAAAATGTGGCCGCACAGAAATAAATCCCTTTCCGGACAATGTTCTCTTTTGGGGTCACTCAGAACAAGCCCTTCAGAACTCCAGTATAGCAGGTGCTCTTACCTTGAGATTGGAACGTCTTGGCGTATTTTTAGTGCTTTCTCTTATGGTAGAGGAGTTTTGGCTTCCACCCAAACAATAAAATCTTCCCTTTCCAGGGCATACAAAAGTAGCTGAGTAGGCTTTCAATTTTCCCTAGGGGTAAACACTTTTTTCCCTCAGACTCATTAATGCCATGTTCTTTATATCTGTAGTAGTTGCCCTTCCACCAGGACTAAGCATGGTAATGCAGTACTTGAAGGATGAAGCTTCCTCTGACATCACTGGAAAACCTAGGAGTCCCTAAATAAGCACAAGTACAAACTCAAGATGTCAACCCCAAAAAGCTCTCTTCCTTCTACTTACTCCTGTGCCCTGCAGTTCTCTTCTGTTCTGAGCCTCAAACAGACCTTTATGTAGTCCTTCTGTTCTTCCCAACATGCCTTACAGCAGACTACAAATGTCAAGGTCCCTATGACTACATCTCCCAGAATTCCTTTGCTTGAGAGGCCAAGTCCAAGCAACAAGTGAGCTGGTGACCCCTGTTATTAAAGTGACCCAGGGACACTTGTTTCTTCAGCATCATCCTTTTTTTAGTAAATTTCCAGGTGAACCAGCTAAATCTTTCTCAGAAAATTCAACATCTTTAAGTTAGAATCAACAAGGAAATGATCCACTGTCAAAGAATTCTCCAAGGATTTGGAACACTTTTTATACCTGGTGCAAGGCTGAAAAGCTGAATCCAAAGTTTCAGATTCTAGAACTTCAGCAGAATGGTTTATTTATGTGGCTTGTAGTGACCAACCTCTCTATACAAACATATATATCTCTGATTTTGTCTATCCTAGGAACAAGTAAACTCAGGGAGAAAGCTCTGTTTACTTACTCTTATATTATTTCTTAAAGCAGCATCCCTTCTGAATCTCCAAGAAATACATAAAATAGTTTAGTGGAAACTACTTCTAGTTTCAGATGCTGTTATGAAATCACCCTTCAAGGTACTTCCATCTGTATCTCTCTTCTGTGTCTCCATTAAATATACTTCCTGATCTCTAACATGCCTGCAGGTTGGATTTCAGAGCTGGAAGCTTTGACTGTGGGGTATTTTCCCCCACATGTAAAGCTGTAGACTAGTTAGAGCTAGCCTTTATTGCAGAAGTAAATTTAAATTCTGTGCTTTACAACTCCCAGGAAATGTTGCTTCCTTCTTTTTTTTTTTTTTTTTTTAATCCAAGACCCAAGAATTTAAAAGGAAGGATTGGCACCTGCTTAACGTCTGATGAGTTATCAAAATATGTATGAGATAAGGACAGAAAACCAAAAACATGTATTTGTCCCCTACTGCTGTCCTACAGTTACAGGAAAGAAAGTATCTATAACCTCAATTGCTGAAACTTTGTGCATGGACAATTTACCAGGTTAAAGGTATGAATCCTTTGGGATTCATTAGAGTTGTCAAATGAGAGGCATTTTCATTTTTTGTGAACAGAAAAGTCCTTTGAATCTGATGAAAAAAATTGCAAGGCTGCTATATGGTAATCAAGGCATATTTTCTCCTGGCATTACAAGCTCCCTGTAAAAGCAGCGGTGGATGCAGCCTTTGGCAGAATTCTGCAGGCAGTTACTCCCTCACAAATCACGTATTATATAATGTTGTGTGCAGCTATTCTAAAGCTCTTTCTCGGGTTTAATTGTTGTTGAAAATCTCGTTGGAATAGTGAGCTTAGATACATAGGGAAGAGAGGAATTTGCCCTCATCTGAGATTTTTTTGTCCTAGAAGCCAGGTTTGTCATCTCCGTCCAATATAGGAGGGAGAGCAGGGGACACAGGTCTTAAATTACCTTAGCCTTCTACAGACTTTCCTTTTACTAAGTAGGAAGTTTATGGTGCAAACTGTTGGAGTTATTTTAGCACAATCCATTTGTAGATATAAATTCAGATTTCAGCTCAAGGAATCCATCTCACTAAGGCAGGTGTTCTCAACCTGAGGTTTGAGAACAGATATCAGGGGATCAAGACCACCCTGTATTGCTAAAAAGAAGGGAGGTCCTGGCTACATCCCAGTTACATGGGAAGAGATTCCATTGTGCTAAAGGCTTCCCTCAAGTAGGTGGAGGCAAGCCAGTTCTAGTAATTGACAACTCTGTCACAAATTCCTACAGTTTTAAGGCCAGAAGGGACCATTAGGTCATCTAGTTTGACCTCTGTTATATGGCCTCACATTTTACCCAATTACCTCAGTTTACCTCAGTTTTGAGCCCAATAACTTGTGTTTGGCTAAAGCATCTTCCAGAAACTCTAGGTTTGATTTAAAGACATCAAGAAAATCCTCCACTTCCCCTAGTAGTTGTTCTAATGGTTAATCATTTGTCAAAAATGTGTGCAGTGTTTATGTTTCTAGTTTGAATTGGTCTGGCTTCAGTTCTTGTTCTGGCTTTCTAAAGAACCCTTTAGTACTCAGTATTTTCTCCACGTCAGGTAGGGTGACCAGATAGCAACTGTGAAAAAACGGGACTGGAGATGGGGGGGTAATAGGCACCTATCTAAGAAAAAGTCCCCAAAAATGGGACTATCCCTATAAAAACGGGACGTCTCGTCACCCAAATGTCAAGGTACCTATACACTGTAATAGTTACCTCCTGATCTTTTTGATAAGATAAACAGACTGCAAGACATTTTCTGTAACACTCAAGTCATTTCTGTTACTCTTTTCTGCACCATCTCCAATTTTTCAACATCTTCTTAAATTTTGGCACCAGAACTGGATGCAGTATTCTGTGTACTGAGGAAAAATCACCTCCCTACTACCGGTCACACCTCTCTTCTTTCTATATCCAGGGACTGCATTTACCTGTTTTGCCACAGCATAGCACTGGAAGCACATGTTAATTTTTGTTGGTCCATTACGACCCTTTTATCCCTTTTGGAGTCACTGCTTTCCAGGATACAGGTCCCCATTCTTTAGGAGTGGCCAGCATTTCTTGTTCCTAGATGTATAACTTTGCATTTGGTATGTTAACATGCATTTCGTTTGAATTGGCCCAGGTTACCAAAAAATGCAGATGGCTCTGTATGACTGCCCTGTCCTCATTATTCTTTACCACTCCACCAGTCTTTGTCATCCACAAATTTGATCAGCAGTGATTTTATATTTAGTTCTAGATCGTTGATGTCAATGTTGAATAGCGTCAGGCCCAGTGTTCACTCTGATTTTTTCCTTCCATGTGCGGAATGAATTGTGTTATGTGCACCAATATGGAGGTGATGTATGACACATCACCTTCATATTGGTGCACATAACAAAATTCATGTGGTAGGGGTGGGGCCGAGGGATTTGAAGTGTGAGAGGGGGCTCAGGACTGGGGCAGAGGGTTGGGGTGCAGGGATGTGAGGGCTCCGGCTGGGCGATGTGGGCTCTAGGGTGGGGCCAGGGATGAGAGGTTTGGGGTGCTGGAGGGTGCTCAGATGCTCTGGTGGGGAGAGAGGACTCCCTCAGCTCTCTCTTCCTGCAGCAGTGCCTGGGTCGGGCGGGGATAGGCGCTTCTCCCTACCGCGGCAACTAGCAAGTTCTTAATCCATTTGTGTGCTTTATTGATGTTGTATAATGTTAAATTTGTAATCAGAATGTCATGTTGTAAAAAGTAAAAAATGGCTTAAAAAATCCTAAGTTTCTTACATCTGTACAGTTACTTTTATGAACCAAACTTGTAATTTCATCCAGGAATGAAATCAGGTTTCTTTGACCAGACCTATTTTCCATGAAACCATGTTTACTGACATTAATTATACTCCTGTCTTTTAATTATTTTTATCAATTGAATTTCATATTTCATGTTGTTTTGCCTGGGATTGATATAAGGCTAATCAGCCTATATTTACCTCGTCCTGCTTGCCGTTTTTTAGCATGACATTAGTACTCTTCTACTCTTCTGGACTTTCCATGGTATTCTAAGATTTATTAATGTAAGTGAGCCAGACATCTCCTCAGCCAACTCTTTTAGGACTATTGGGTGCAAATTATCCGGGCCTGCTGATTTTAAAATATTTATGCCTAATGGATCTTGTTTAACATCCTCATTGGTTAGTAAATGACTGGAAAGTACTTAATATACCTATATCGCACAAGGGATGATGATCCTGCTCCTTTCCAAATACAGAAAGAAATATTCATTGTACCCTGCATTTACTGAGTTATCATCAACAGTTTTATCATATCCATCTAGTGATGGAGCATACCATTGCTAGGATTTCATTTGTTCCTAATATACTTAAAAAATTCCTCCTTATTGTGCTGACCCCGCCAGACATGAATTGTTTCCCAATGTCTTTAGCTTCCCTTAGCAGTTTTCCATAATTCATAACTTCTTATTTATATTGATTACTGTCTCTTTCCTCTTTTTTCCATGTGTTTTATATTGCTTTTTAAACTTCTAGTTGTTGCCTTCACTTTGCCATTGAACCAGGATTCTTTTAACCAAAGTTATCCTCTTTCTTCACTGTGGATTTGTGGCTTTTGGGCCATCTAATAAAATCTGCTTAAAGAACTCTCAACTTTTGTTCACATTTTCTGTCTAAATTTTTCTTCACACATCTAACTTATGGTTCACACGCTGTGCTATACTGCGTGTCTGTCTGCCTGTGCACCTTCACTCCAGGTCAGGGTGTTTTTTGTTTAGTGCTTTTTGCCAATAGTGTAAATTCAAAATGGAAATTATTCCCTCTGTAAAATTAATGTAAACAGCAACTGCTGTGGCTATCTAATTGGGAGTTCAGGATGGAGAGGATTTTGCCCTGGTGTTCAGAAATGGGTGTGCCTTTGGCACAAGTGCTTGGCTAATTTGCTATGATGTGTACATGGAGTGTCCATTGTGCCTGGAGGTCAGGATGTGGCTGTAAATTTAGAATCCCGCTCATTTAGATTGTCAGTCTCTGAATTTCCTGATACATATTACAGATTTCAGTCAATCTTTTTGTATTGCTATAATATAGATTCTGTATTCTGCTTGCAGCTGCCTTCCAATATATGCTTATATTTTGGTTATTGTTAACTTATAATACCCAGGAACCATAATTCTGAAAAAAAAAATAAAAATGGACAGAAGTAAGTCCTTTTTCTGCTTACCAAATACATTTTGTTTGTATAACAGATGGTGGTTATTTGGATATGCTTTTATCATACAGGGCATATGGCTGGACAGAAACTCATAAGAGAAGTCACTAAATGGAATTATAGCTTCTGTTCCTTTCAGCAGAATGGCAGCAATGATGTATTTTATCAAATTCCTCTGTGTATCTCAGTCATTAACAATGATGTTTTCATTATCATCCTTACACACACACACACCACACACGCGCTCGCTTGTGCCCCTCTCAGCTGGTAGGCTCTGTGTCATAACCCTGGAAAGCTCTGTTACAGAGGTCTGATTGGTGGGATCTTTTTATTCTGTGACCAGATTTTTCTAAAAGAAGGCAGGCCATAGCTGTCTGAAGCTGATTGTCTGTCCACCTCTGACTTCCCCCATTTCCCTTTCAGAGCACACACCACAGAAAGCTCTGTGCTGAATCCTAACGCAGTCCAATTTACATCCATTCATGAATCTGTGACGTCAGCAACCTTCTGTGCTCCTTTTGCAGTGGCTGCAGGATTGTGTGGGTGGAATTTCCTTTTATTTTGCTAAGCTTTTTTTTTTTTTTTTTACCTTCCATCTTTTTAAACCAAGAAAATGGACCGTCATGTGTAGGAATTCTCCATCCTTGTGAGTATTTCATCAAATGCTTGTGGGGGGTATGTGTAATGCCGGTGTTACCTTCTCATCATTTATTTGAGAGGGGCAGATGGATGGTGCATTTGTGATGTGGAGAGACTGAAAAAATGATACTGAGGGAGAGGCGGGGAGAGAAATCTGAAACCATAATTTAGCCAAGAGTGTGTCTGAAGTCGACAGCTGGTTTTCCTTTTGCTTGCCTGCATGGTAGATATGGACATTTTTCATTTACAATCTTGTATGTTATCTCTTAGTGCTTCCTGTGCCTGCCTTTTAAAGGGGGAGGGAATGAATGTCAGTGAGGAGTGGCCATATGAAAAGACAGATATTGGAGTATTCAAGGAAAAACAGAAGAATTACTGGAGGCAGAATAGGAAAAGCAAAGCTGGCTTTTTACCTGCTGGGCAAGTGTAATCTTTCCTCTCTGCTGGCTATTCAGCAGTTTTGCTGTCATGTTGTTGTTCTAGAAATGGATAATTTAAGATATATTTTTGAGAGGATGAGGTAGCCTGTGTAACGTGGCGAATATTTTGGCTATAATTTTGTCCTTTTGCATAGAAGCTTTTAACTGTTTGTTTCTTGGTCTGGACATACTCATGGCCAGATTCTTTCATTCTTACATTGCATAGAACCTCATTTGGGAGTAGTCCCATTGCAGTCAATGGTGCTAATCTCTGAGGGCTAGACTGATACTCTTGCTCATGTTGAATAGTGCTTCATATTATGAATAATCCCACTGAAGTCAGTGGGAAGTCACACTGTGAGTAAGGAAATCAACAGTCTAGCTTGTGATTTTTAGATCAGTGGGTAAGGTGAATGCCTGAATTTTTAGTTTGAAGAAGACAGTGTCAGAGCCATACCTTTTGGACAAGCTGATTTTGGCTGTGATTGGTCCTTATGGTGTCAGGGGAAAGCTGAAGGGAAGTGTTTTATTATTTCCCTGAAATGGCAGATCAAAATGAGAACATCTGACTATGTGATGAACATTAAAAAAAAAAAAAAAAAAAAGTTAAATAAGTAGTGTGTTGTCAGTTACACTTTGCAACACATTCCCTCTATACTCACTACACACACCCCGGCCTGGGATGTCCTACGCTGGTTGACGTCAGTTTGCACGTTGATGAACAATAGGGAATTGCGTAGCTTGTTAAGTGTCTAGGAACTTTCAAAGAGAGCCAGGAGATCTTTGGATCTGCATGTATCTGGCTTTTTCAAAATTATCAGTGGACAATAGAGCCCAATTTGAGGTCAGTAGGCTTTTTTTACTTTTTTTCTTGACTGTTTGGACTTAATTTGGGGGATTTGTTCATCTCACTTCGATTAGTTCATTTTATTTCCATGTTGGACTTCATAGGTTAGATCAGAAAAAGAGGCCTGATCTGGGATTAATCTTTGGTTGTTTAAGATTTCCTTTGGTCCCATACTGGCCTAGTACCTTCAACTGTCACTGTTTCTGATTAATTTCAATTAATTACTAGAAGTATGAAATTATTATTTATAGGCATCAATGGGTGGAGGCACTCTTAAAATTTAGGCAACCACGCCTACAGCTGAAAATTGTTTCATGAATTGTGTTTTCTGTCTTTTCTCTAGATTAATACTTTTCCATGTTTCTTGCGCTCTATTAAATGAGTGGCAAGTGGATGGTACTGGGTTTGTCTCCAGTGGCCTGGAAAATTTAGGAATTATTTATTTGTAAACTACTGTATAGCTAAAGTAAATTTCATTGATTAAACCAAACTGTTTAAAGTGTGGTTCTATTCTAGATAGTAACAATGTGAAAATGGATTTTGGCATTTCATGTTTGCATCTCAGTGATTTCCAAAGCAAATGTGCTAAGTTCATAGCGATCAGACCTCAAAGATATGTTCAGTTTGGAGAGAGCTCACAAGTTCTGGGGATATTCTCTTCTTAGGCATATTCAACGCTTTGAAATGGTGGAATCTTACAATGTAAAATAAATTCTTGAAGTGCAAACACTGTATAATTGAAAAGATGGGTTTTTGTCGGCCATACAAACTCCTCTTGGGATCGTAAAGTCAAGCTGGGTTCTTTCCATTTCTCACGTCATCTCTGGTAATAAAGATCTTGTAAAACATGGTAAATGTTTGTGTCTACACTGCAGCTGGAAGCATGCTTCACATTGTAGGTAGCCAAACACATGCTAGCTCTGCTTAAGCTAGTGTGCTAAAAATAGTAGCGTGGCCTTGGCAGCACAGGCAGCGACTCAGGCTAGCTGAGTACAAACCTGCCCAACCCCCAGGGCATGCACTCCAGTGGCTAGCTCAACCTTCTGCCTGTACAGCTCCAGCCACACTGCTATTTTTAGCGTGCTAGCTTAAGCAGAGCTAGCGCATCTGTCTACCCAGGCTGAGAGGCACACTCCCAGGCACTGTAGAAAAAGCCTTAGTGACATTCGTGCTCTTCATTGCTGTCAGTGGGTTTTCCAGTTGTAACTAACTGGAACTTTGCAAAGAATTCTCTATGTGGCGATGTAGAGCCAAACAGGAGTAAATTTTATTTTTTTGGTCATTTTAAAGTGGAATTTCACTTGAAATCAAGATACCCAATTTTGGGAGGGGCTAGTTGTAAAGATGTAGTGGCTTAAAAGTGAGCTCTTTAGTTTTAATGGTCAAGGCATGTCTCTACTATATCTTGATATCACCATCTCCAGTAAAACTATAATTTGTTTGAATTGGCGAATCTGATCCTTCTGCTCTCTGCTGCCAGCTTGGTGTTGGAAGGAAAGCATAAGGTGAGCTTAGATGGGTGTGGGAGCAGGAACTTGTGTAGTCAATTGGAGTGAAGATTCTTTCCTTATATATGGAACTGGGTTCGAGGAATGGGAGCCTCTGTCTGTCCTCCCCATGCATGGAGTGGTGGTCTCCCCTCACCCAGTCAGCTGCTCTTGTACCTCCAGAACCATGTGGAGGGGAAAGGAAGGAAGTCAAGAGCATGCCTGGCAGGACTGGTTTTAGAGCAGAAAGCCAGCCTCACAGCCTAACCACAGTAATAATAATGCTTAGCTCTTACATAGCCCTTTTCATCACAGCATGGGTTGGCAGCAACAGCCAAAATGTAAATATTAGGGATGAGCCAAGGAAGAACTAGTATTCTTAGAGGTTCTTGTCCAGGATGTTGTATGGTCTGGCTAATGCAGGAGAGCAAGCTGGACGATTAGAGGGTCTCATTTCTGGCCTTACAATCTCTGAAACTTTCTCTGCTTTGCGTTAGCTTGCACCCTACTTGATGACGGCATGTTCTAGTGGATTAAGCATAGGACTGGAAACCAGCCTGTCCCAAATTTTAATCCCATGTCTGATACTGTCTCAGTATAGGGTACTAAACAACTCACTGTGTCTGTGTTCACATCAGGAAATTATTCTTTCTTTCCTTCCTTGCAGGTCTGTTGTGATTAAAATGTAAAACGCTAGTAAGTGCTGAGTATTATTATGGTAAATTACATCCAGATGGAGTCCTTAAGTGTTCCTTTCTATTGGGTGCTGCCGTTTTCTCTGTGTACCCATAAAGCCCTTCCTGTAACCAGATTCCTTGGGATTACACACAATCCAGTAATAACTATTTGCATTTGTATCACTGTTTAATAGTTGTAATATTAAGCACATGTATAGTTCTTTAAATGCCCAGTCCATCATTACTTAATGTCTGCCCCAGAACTGAGGTAAGACATGTGAGTGAATTCATCTGAGAATGGTCCCAGTTCAAAGCCTAGCAAGAGCCGCTGAGACGATGGCCGTTATCCTGACCCACCTTATGCTGAAGCCCAAGCCTTTCACCTACACAATTCCAGCATAGGTTGTCCAGCACATTGTCACTGATGTGCAGAGATCTGCCAGCTAGATCTTACATGCAGAGATCTGCCGGATAGCAGGCTAATTAGGAGAAATGGGTATAGACTGGATACTGAATGAGCGATAATTTGGCGCACAGCTTGTCTTCCCCATTAATGCCAGTATCTGCACATCACATACTCTTTGGTCACTCCAACTGATTCTACAGTTCATTTTCTGTGGTGTGGCAGAAGGTGATTTTTGTTGCATTAGGCCATGTCTACAATACCACTTATGTCGGCAAAACGTATGTCACCTAGGGGTATGAAAAAACACACCCCTGAGTGACACAAATTTTACTGGCATAAGTGGTAGTGTGTATGGTGCTATATTGACCAGAGAGCTTCTCCTGCCGACATAGCTACTGCCACTAGTTGTGGGTGATTTAATTATGTTGACAGAAGAGCTCTTTCCCATTGACATAGAGCAGCTACATGAGAGATCTTGTAACGGTGCAGCTGCATCGGTCCAGTTGTGCCACTATAAGGTCTGTAGTGTAGACATAGCCTGAGTTATGAGAGGAAGACATTTTGTTAATATGAAACACCATCACCCAAGCTCCAAGCCAGAACCCTTTATAGCTTTACTACTCTCTCAAAGTGAGGGCTGTCACGAGGGAATAGAAATTCCTAAAAAATAAATTATTAAAAAAAAGTTTCAATTGGCGCTTCCTGAGTTCATATTGGAGAGGGGCAAGCAGAATATAAATAGATATTGTACAATGGCATGTATAAAAGCTGCATATGTAAGTGGGGTCAGAATGAGCTGTCTGCTGACATCCAGTGATGGGGGGTGGAGGGGGGGATTTCAGCAGTGGACCATATTTGCATAGACATTCCTACTCTGCCCAGGTGCACAGCAGGTGGAGCTGCATTGCCAAAATGATGAATTTTGGCTGATTTTGGGATACAAATCGCTAATATTTGAAAGCAGGGGTGTGGTGGAGTGAAGACTCACTGGTGTGGCGCCTCCTGCTGGCCATCTTGGGAATTAGCTCTTTCCAGCCTGGAGCACCCTCTATAGGCTGGTGTCTTGCCTGCCGCTGGCCCCATGTCCCTCCCGGTGCCCTTTGCCAGGGGTTCTGCCCACCACAGTAACCCCTCGCTCAGAGTCTCCCCTTCCAGGGGAACCACCAACCCTCTAAACCCACCTTCCCTCTGTGGCTACTGCCAGTCATCATCTAGCCCCCGTTCCCCGGGGGCAGACTGCTGTCTGTAAACCACTCATCATGGGCAAGGGGGTGCCTTTGCCTTTGCCTGTCTCTGGGCTGCCCCTCTGCAGGCCCAGTGCCTATTTGGCCTTTTTGGCAAGGCCAGCTGTTTGGGATTTTTCCTGGCTGGAGCTCCCTAGCTCCCTTCCCCAGCACTGTCCCATCTCAGGTACCCTTCTCAGCTCCCAGGCAGCCAGGTCCTTCTCTCCGAGAAGTGAGAGAGAGAGAGAGTCTGTGTTAGTTTCTGGTCCACAGCCCTTTTGTAAGGGCCAGCTGAGCCCTGATTAAGCTGGCCGCAGCTGTGGCAGCTTTCCCCATCATTCTACCTTTTCCCAGCTGCAACCCTCTCCAGGGCTGCTTTAACCTCTTTAGGGCTGGAGTGGGGTGACCACCCTACTACAAGGGGTAATGAAATGTTATCCTTATTGTATGATTAAAGGGCAGCAGACATAGCTCCCCTCTCCCTTACTGCACCCTACTTGCAGTTGGCTGTCCTTGGTTAGCAAAGACCCAGAGTTCAGAGGTGCATTCACACTGTTTAGCTTCCAATCGGGGGTGGAAAGAAATGCCTCTGCTGCCACCTCTGCAACTGGCTCACAGCCACTGCTGCCCCTCTGCGACTCAAGTTCTGAGGTTCTGCCGCTTAACGCAGCTCTTAGTGGTATCAGTTCTCAGTGATTTCAGCAGGTCATGGGGAACCTCACTGAAAGTGCAGTTTCTGTGCTGGCTTTCACTGCAACACTGTCTGCACACAAAGGTGTAAGCTTAGCCTTAGACCTGCTCAGTAGTGATGTCAGCTCCAGGAGTTACCAAACAGAAGGGCTCTCGACTGAGCTAATCAGCTCTCTCTTTAAACACTGGAGAGGGGCAGGTCAAATGATGTTTGGGACTCTTTAAGCAGAGTCCACATCATCACATAGGTATATCTGTCACCAAGCACTCATCTTCACTGGCATTTGGCATCCCAACCTCCTGCTTAGGAAATAAGGTTCAGCTTCGAGTGACCCTCTCAATCAGAGCATGCTAAGCACAGTTCTGCTGCCCTTTACTTGTAAAATAGGGATAATAATGTTTCATCACCCCTGCATTCAATACTAGAGTGATTTGTAACCCCAAACTAGCCAAACTTGATCATTTGGGCAAAGCTGCTTCATCTGCTATGCACCTAACCAGAGTGGGCATGTTTGTGCAAACACAGTCTGCTCCTGAAGCCCTCTTCTCTTCCCCCCCACCCCCCGGCTCATCACTAGATGTCAGAGGAGAGCTCATTTGAACCCTGCCTATACATAGATTGACTTAATATTCCACAAGAGAAAATATATACTTAATGCATGAGCTGTGATAAAGTAGAGATGAGTCTCTGGCCCTTTCTGATTCTCTGGATGTTTATTGTTTATAATAAATGCACCTCTTATAGTGCTCTTTATTGACAGATCTTAAAACAAGTTACATAGGAGAAAAGTGTATTTATCCTCATTTCATTGCCATAGAGACACTATAGTGAAATGACTTGCTCAAAGTCATGCAGCAGTTCAGTGGCTGAACCAGGCATTTATAAACCAGGTCTCCTGATTCCCAGTGCAGGCCTCTGATAGGAACCTGAAAAAGAAGTTTTGTTTTAAGTCCCTGCTGTCATTAACGTATACCTCTTAATGAATCAGTGATGGATTATTGCAAGATCAGTAAAACATACTGGCCAGATTTTCAAGAGAGACTCTACATTGGGGTCTACTGTTTTGAGTGTCACTAATTTGCACCTGTAAAAACCCACATTTGCATACATCCCAAAAGCAGACATGTAATTACTCAACTTTGCATGTGCAGCTGCCATATATACCTGTGGCCTGATTTTCCTGGAGATTGACCTTTGCAGCTTCTACTGAACTCAGTGAAAGTTGTGTGCACACCAGGCTGATTGGGTCCCTGTGAACTGGGTTTTTCCCCCTGTACTAATAGTTGGAGGCCTCTTCAAAAGTTTGGTTCTTATTAGACAACATTTCAATTAAATGTCTTATCTCTCTTTTCCCCAGTGAAACTCTAGAGTAAATATATACTCCCAAAGAGTAGCTCTTATATCATGTATTAATTAAAGCAAGAACGGGTGTATTGGAAAGGAGGGGATTCATGCACAGTTCTGTCTTTCAAAGCATGTAGAAAATAACTGTGCACCAAAAGGGATGTGGCAGGCTTGTGACTGTCTAGACTTCTCTTCCATGAAAATTAAAATATAAAATCATATCAAATGGGTCAAAAGAGATCAAACTGAATTCCAATTCCTTGATTTGTTCATTGGGGTTCCTGAAAATAATAGCATTTTATAGTGCTGTCCATCTTCAAAGCCCTGACAGACATGAATTAATCCTTACAATACCTCTGTAAGGAAGACATAGTGTTTATCACAGCTATTACAGGCAGGGAAATTGCTAAAAAGTATATCCCATTGGCTAGTGCTGAAGTCTCATTATGTGATCACGTGTCATAATGCAACAGCACCACCATGGGACACTTAATGTTGATGTACTAGTGTCTGAATGTTTTTTGGCTTTTGTGGTCATAAACTATTTCCATTTAAACAATGCAATAACTTTTGTGCATTCAGTACTATAAGTCTTAAATCAGGCTCTGTGGGGGAAAAGAGCAGATTTCTGTAGAGTGGGAGAAGAAGTGGGAAAGTAGTAAACCGAGCAGCATATCCAAGCCCATGCTAGGGAGTTAAAGGGTTCTCATACTATGGAGACAGCTGAAAAAAGATGAGTAGAAAAGGGAGAGAGAGAGACTAATGGTCAGTCCTAAATTTTGATCCAACCCAGCTTCCAAAAGCAGTAAGTGGTATGAAACAGGAACAAGAATTCTTCTGTCATCAAAAGATGATGACCCCTTCCCCCAAAGATGTATTTTAGAAGATGGTATTTCTGTGGTTGTATTTTAGGACTATAGTGAGTGTAAAAATCATTATGTGGCATCATTTGTTTCCTACAGCATTGAGCTATGCAGTTCTAGGGCAATGGGAATGCAAAGCCCTGGTGTGTGTGTGTGTGTGTGTGTGTGTGTAAAATTTTAAGATTCAAAAATACCCAGAACGTGACAGGAGAAGCATATATATGTGTAGTGTAGTGTAGTTCTGCTTTGTATTTCACAAACCGCTCCTTGTAAAAGATGCTTGTGTTAGCAGTTGATTTAGGACCCAATCTAACTCCCATTAAAGTTAATGGAAAGAGTCCCATTAAGTACAGTGGGAGCTGGAAGCAAACCTACTGGTTCAAATGCCCCTGCTTGGCATTTAACCCTTCACTTACACTTGTACTGCTCAAGTGGAAACACAGTTGGCTCACACACGTAAGGGGTGAGGTCATCTCAGCACTAACAAGAAGTCCTTGATAAAGTGTGCTTCTAGCTAGTCAGAGGAACAGCTGGATTCTGGTTAACCTCTGGTGTGAGGCGAGCAAGAGGTTCAGCTTTAGCAAGAAAGAGCACAAGAAATGATTTATGTCTGCAAAGCTACATTTGAGTGGTTCATGGCTTTGGGAATCAACTCGACCAGCTATTAATGGAGAGAGTGAATCAAATCAGCTCAGGACTGACTGCCGCAAAGTCAAGGATGCTAACAGCGCCTCTGGAAAATGCCCATCTTCCTGCCACTTTTACAAGGAATTCGACTGGCTCCTGGGAACTTCTGTAACCACTGTGCCCACTGTTTGCACAACTATCTGCTTAGCAGAAATGTGACTCTTATAACCCCCCCAGTCACAGGCACCAAGGGATGGTGGACAAGAAGTGGTACAGGTGCTGAGGTGGCTGCAACACACTCTGGGTCTGTATTCAGAGGAGCAGAGTGGTCCTGGGGGACAGCCTGCAGTGGAACCTGCAGAAGAGGCTGGTAAGTTTCTGATGCCATTTTTGTTGTTAACACATGGATGGGAGGGATTTCTGGCGTATAGCCATATTGAGTTATTAATACAAGCCGGGTTTATAGTGTGCTTCTGTTCAGGGTGGAACCTACATCATTTCTGTAGTGCCCTCCTCTCCCCCCCAGCCACCACGTGGGATTCAGAATGGACCCTGGGAGCTGAGAAAAAACAGTTAAGACGTTATGATATTTTTACTAATTACTCGCTGATTGTTAGAAATATGGCTTGGGGCACCACAGTGAGGAGCCTCACATACACCTCCCTGCTAATACAGCAGCACCTTGTAAATCAGCTGTACCTGCACTGTTTCAGACCTCCAGTTAACTGAGTCAAAAAAAAAAAAAAGTTGGTTGTAATGAGTCCAAGTGAAACCAGAGTCTGTATTTGGTTCACAGCTAGCTAAATCCAATTACAGTGGAGGGTGGCTGCATGTCTGTGTTAGGAGTCCCCATGGCTGGCAGTCAGTCAGGTCTGTATATGAATTCAGGATGCTTACAAGGAGGCTGTACTACACCTTTATGCTACATCAGCATCTTGTCGATTTTTAGCATGGATTTTCACCCATTGCTGCCTGTTGAAGAAAGTGACTCTCTCATGGAGTTAGGAACTCTAGACCATTGGTTACCTTCTGGAGCAGAGCATACTTATTAGGGCCACCTCTGTAGTTCATAAGTCCCCTCCATTTGGATGCCTGCTAATCAGTCACCAGGTGCTTTAAAATCTCCTTAGCACACAAATGGCTGTCCTCCACTGGCCTGGAACAGAAGTTTATACTTCCATGCAGGGACCTCGAGAATATCAATGTCCTCCAGAGCTTGCCCTGCCTGAAGGGATTGTAAAATCCATAGCTAGTGACAACATCCTCTTGCCCTGGGAAAAGTAGCGAGGATTTATAAATCGTTGTAATTGAATTTTGTATTTGTATCTTACCCTGATGTGTGATGGCTTCTGGTGCTGCTCCATCTGGAGTAGCCACTATTTTTGTGAATAAAATAAAGCCCATTGATTAAAATGTGTAGTCTTTTGACCTGGAAGTAAAGCAGCTCACTTAAAAGAGTACAAATGTAAATTTTTTATCATGGTCAGATGATAATGTGTTCTTCCATTTTCCTTTCAAGGCCATTTCACTTCTGTAGGGCAAGCACACAGCTCCAGGAGCCTGGGGGAGTAGACACCTCCAACTACATGCAGGGAGAAAGAGTTCAAGATAGATGTGTTGATGGGAGAGATTCTCGATAAAACCGGTCAGTAGACTGTGTACCAGAAGGACCAGATTGAGTACCAGAAAGAGGAAGATGCAAGAAAGGTGAAGAGAGGATGCATAGCACGAGGAGCGATTGGTGACACAGTTCTTGGAGCATGACCCCAGGTTGAGGAAGGAAGAGAGACCACAGCAGAAGGAGCTGTTTGAGCATTTACTTATGGTTGTGGCCACCAGACTGCAGGTTGCAACATCTGCTCCACTCCAGCATTCACTTCCTGCTCCATCCCTATGTCCTGAGTCCCCTCCGTGTTGTTATGTCTTGCAGACTGTACGTCCTTTAGACAGTTCAGGAGTTGGCTGGACTATGTCACAGCCAATGAATACTATTAAAGGGAATGTTCAAATGTACACTGTGCTTTCCTCTGCTCCAGTCCAGTTGCAGGCTGCGTGTGCAAAATATACTAGAAAGGTCAATGAGAACAGAGGAATGGGAGACCCCCAGAAACAGCTGTCAGTCGTATTTGGAAACATGCACTGTTCACTGTTTTGCACTGTTTGGCTATTGTGTTGTATGTTTGGATGGCAGCTGGTCTGCATGTCTGGGTTTTACACTGGTATTTCATGTTTAAAATAAATATTAAATTTGCACACATGGCTTCTTTAGCAAACTTTATTATATGTAATGAAGTAGAACTTCATAACAGTAACCTATAAGCTGGTTTCAGTACATTTTTGACCCACTAAGAGTGTTTTTTTTAAATGCAATGTCCTATTATCCATAAGCATAAAAAATTGTCCAGTACATTTCATGCACAGTGAGCACAGTACACTGGTGTGTAGTGGTTACAGTAAGTGTTTCCAAAACACACCCAAAACCGAAACAATTTACAACATCCATTTCCGCCCCCAGCTTCCCCCCCCGGGGCCCCCCCCCCCCCCGGTTCATAGGACCGTGTAAACCTATTATGTGGGTTCATGAAGCATCCTTGATTTCCACTATGCATGTGAATGCAGCCCTTGTAACAGATGCACTTTCTAGCTGTGTATACAAGTCCACTCTTGGTGAAAAGGTTTTCCCTTGTCCCCATAGACACTATGTACAGCACAACAGGCCACAACATTGCAGACGTTGCACAATGGCATCCAAAAGGTTCTGAAGGCAGTGCCAATGATATTTCAATTTTCCAAATGCATATTCAACCACCATCATATAGCCACTGAGTATGTAGTATGAAACTTCTTTTACTGGGGCTTCTGCAAACAGGATAAGGTTTCATAAGACATGGAAAAATAGGTTATGCAAGGTCCCCTGGAATAACAGAGGGGGCAGTGTTTCCATTTATAACTGTTGTTTGGTGGGAATAGTGTCCCAGCTTGTCCACCAGTGTGGTCTACTTAGGAAGAATGGGTGACTATGGCAACAGGCATGAGCAACATCAGAGGGGTTGTGCAGATCATAGATTTTAGAGATTAAGGCCAGAAGGGACAACGAAATCATCCAGTCTGATCTTCTGTGTATCACAGGTCACTAACACTCGCACAGTAAACCGAACAACCTAAATTAGAGCAAGCATTACAGCCCCCAGGAGACTAGACTATTCTCTGCCACATGCAGAGGGACTGCAGTGCACCAATGCCCATGGCCCAGCAATGGCAGGGAGATGATTAAATGGGATATACCCAGATAATCCTGGCAGGTCACTTGCACCCAGACACTGCAAAGGAAGGTGAAAAACCTTCAAGGTCACTACCAAGCTGACCTGGGGGAAAACTTGTTCCCAGCCACCCGCATGGTGATCAGTTAGACCCTGAGCATGTAAGCAAGAACCAGTCAGCCAGCACCTCAGAGAGATTTCTATGCCAACTTTGCGACCTGGCCTACCCTGTCCAATGTCCCATCTCCAGACAGGGTTATTTCCTGATGACTCAGAGGAAAAAGACACTCCCCTACCCCAACCAAAACACTGGGTGGCGAGAATCCTTCCTAACTCTTGCAGATGGCCAGCTGAAACCCTGAAACCTGAGCTTTTAGGAACATAAGGCATTAACAGGAAGAGCATCCCAAGCAACATTAACCTACTGTCCCACTCATAAATTTGTCCAGCTCTCTCTGAAAATTAAGTTGTTTGCCCCTACAACTCCTATAGCCTTACTCCTCTGGTGGTTAGAAACCACCTGCTTTCTAGCCATAATTTGTTCACAGCCAGTTTATATCCATTTGTTCTTGTGCCAACATTGTCCTTTAGCTCCTTACCCTCCCTAGTATTTCCCATTCCCCATCCCTTTTCCTCCCCCGCGACCCATTTATAGAAGGCAACCATATTCCTTCTCAGCCTTCTTTTTGCAAGTCTAAAGAAGCCACGCTCTTCTAGTCTCGTCTCATAAAATAAGCCCTCCATTCCCCTGATCATCCTAGTAGCTCCTCTCTGCACTTCTTCCAATTTGAATTATTGTTTCTTGAACATGGGTGACCAGAATTGTACACATTATTTTAAATGAGTATTACCAGTGCCTGTACAAAGGCATTAATACTTCCCTTTCTCTCCTGGAAATACCTTGCCTGATGCATCCTAGGATCACATTTACCTTTCAGTCACATCACATCAGTGGCTTGTAGTCACCCTGTGACTGACCCCCACATCCAGATCTCTCTCCTCCTCTGTTGCTTGCAACTGATAACTCCTAGCTTGTAGTAGAAATTCTTATTATTAGACCCGAAGTGCATGACCTTGCATGTTGTACTATTTTATCCCATTTCTATCACTCTAGTCTTATAGCGCTTCCTGTCTAATATTCGGATCCTCCTTTGTATTGATGATTAGTCCCAAGACCTCGATCTTTGTGGAGCTCCACTAGTAACCTCTCTCCAGTCCAGTAGCTCAGCTTTCAGCACAACCTGTTGCCTTTTCCCTTTTAGCCAATTTATCTACTTTCCAATTTTTGTACTGATCCCCATCTTCTCTAACTAATAATTTCCCATGTGGTTCCATGGAAAATGCTTTACTGAAATCCAAGAATATTAGAGCTGCTGCACTTCACTTATGTAAAAAATCAGTTTTTTTCCTCAAAGAAGGAAATCAGGTTAGTCTGGCATGATCTACCTTTGGTAAATCCGTGTTGCATTTGAGCCCCTTAAGCTCTGTGAATTTAGTTATTCTTTGTTTCACAATTTGTTCTGAAACCTTGTCATACTACTGGGTCAGACTAACAGGTCTGTAATTGCCCAAATCACTCTCCCCCTCCTTTATATATTGGTAGGACATTAGCCATTCTCCAGTTACATGTTACTAAGCCAAATAGATAGATGTATTAAAAATCCTTGCTACTAACTAGACTAGCACTCTCAAGTGCCAGTTCTTTCAATATTCTGGGATGGAAGTTCAGTCCCCCAGTGAGTATGCATAAGCTCTATGTGTTCTTTATTATCCTTATTGAAAACTGAGGCAAAGTATCATTGAGTTTTGAGGCCATACCTATATTAGACTTCGGTCTCCTTGCTATCCATACTGCACAGCAGCCAAATTTCATCCATCCTTATTCTCTTTTTATCTATATAACTAAAAAACTTTCTTTATTTTAATATCCTTGGAAAGTGCTGATTCAGCTTGACTTTTAGCAGTTCTCACTTTATTCCTGCATTTTCTAACCTCCGTGATGTAGCTTTCTTTGCTGATCAACCACTTTTTCCATTCTGAATAGGCTCTCTGCTTACTTCTAATAGGCTTTTTGAGGTGGTTCTTCATCCATCTGGGTCTGGAGCATTTCTCTACAAGTTTTTTCTCTTTTACTTGGTATTCCTATTTTGGATTGTTTTGGATAGCTGATTTGAAGAAATTCCAAACCTTCTCCTCATTTAAATCCTTAACCTTTGCAGTCCAGTTGACTTTAACTAATTCCCTTTACTTCCTGAAGTCTTCCCTTTTGAACTTAAAAAGCCTAGTTGATTACCTTGTTTTGATTATCCTTCCATTTAATTTAAACTGAATCAATTTGCGATTACTCAATCCAAAGTAATTCCTACAACCAACCCTTCTATGATGGCCTTACCAAAGCCAAGTCTAAAATTGCACCAACTCAAAAATCTCCGCTGAAAGATTTGCCAGTGTCTCACAGATGCTCTACCTGATTCCTGAAATAGGAGTGACCCAGTGAGCTGGAGAAATTCTTCCGGCAGGTCGGAATCCATGTTGATGACTCTTGCTGCTGGGAGCATGCATATCTGAAAATGGCTCAGCTGGATGTGTCAGTGGGCTCAAATCCCTTCCTGTCAAGTCATGAAGTATGGACACACAAGGTGTCCCACAGTCCACTATGAACCAAGCCCTAGAGTGGCGATAGCTGATTAGGGTGCTAGGAAGGAACCCTGGGATAAGCTAGGGTATGCCACCAGAAGCAGAAGGTCTGACTTGAGTCTGCATCATGCAGTATGAAGATGTCAGCAGTGTTGGGTGGCCCGTGCTTACAGTGCAGTGTGGATGCTTGTGTACAGGCTTGAAAACACCGAATCTGGGAGCCTGAGTCCCACAGACACAGGCTTACTATGCAGTGGAGCCAAAACCACAACGGCAGAGCATTCGTTATGGTCACAGATGGCATTTACCTGACTGAGCTGTCCATTCAGAATAGATCATTACTTTTGAGTACTGTTGTCATGCCAAACCCTCAGATGTTTGGCTTCAGTAGGCTATATGTGTGTATGTGGCTGCTGTTAATGTGTGTCTCTGTGTATGTGTGAGAAGCTTGTTTATGAAATGGAAGCCACCAAGAGCAGAGATGGAATTTGGCTATTTAGCTAGAGAGAATTTCCTCTGAATTCCTGGGTTTTTCCCAAATGTGACTCAGCTGCTCTTTTATTCCCTTCTGGCTGAACTCCCTTTTCTAATGCTTTTAAACTGCAGCTAAAGGCTATCTAATGTGCTGAGATATCAGGGATGTCAGGTCTGGCTCTTTCATAAACAAAGATGCACTTCCTGTTTCCTTCATTTAGGGAGCTAAATTGTAATGGTGTGGATGGAAGACTGTTTTCCATGCGACTGAGAATAATTTACAGAAGCTTGTGATCATACAAAATTATATTGTGCTTCAGAAATTCTCATGTACATTTAAAATACTTTTTTTCTTTGCTTCAAGAATAAGCATGAGTTGATCAAAATAGCGTAGCTCAAATCTGAGGTTTTGCCTTGCAACTTGCTGCTGCAGTTGTATTCAGTGAAGTCTGCATAGCTTAAATACATGCATAATCCTCCCCGAATACACATACATCTCAGAACTTGAAGAGTGTTTCTGCAGAGGCTTTATTAAGTTTGAAAAACAGAATACCCCCTGAGCAGGTTGCCTATTATAATTGTTCAGAATATCTTAACTCATAGACTCATAGGTCAGAAGGGACCAATATGATCATCTAGTCTGACCTCCTGCACAAAGCAGGCCACAGAACCCTACCCATCTACTTCTGTAACAACCCCTAACCTATGTCCGAGTTATTGAAGTCTTCAAATTGTGGTTGAAGAGCCTCAAGCTGCAGAGAGTCCACCAGCAAGTGACCCAGCTCACGCTGCAGAGGAAGGCAAAAACCTCCAGGGCCCTGCCAATTGCCTGGAGGAAAATCCTTCCTGACCCAAATATGGCGATCAGCTAAACCCTGAAGCATGTGGGCAAGACTCACAGCAGCACTCAGGAAAGAACTCTCTGCAGTAAACTCAGATCCGATCCCATCCAATCCTAACATCCATCCCAGACCATTGAGCAGAGTTATCTGCTGATATCCAAGATCAATTGCCAAAATTAAACTATCCTATCATACCATCCTTCATAAACTTATCAAGCTTAGTCTTAAAGCCAGATTGTCTTTTGCCCCACTACTCCCCTTGGGAAGGGCTGTTCCAGAACTTCACTCCTCTAATGGTTTAGAAACCTTCATCTAATTTCAAGTCTAAACTTCCTAATGTCCAGTTTGTACCCATTTGTCCTTGTGTCTACATTAGTCTAAGCTTAAATAATTCCTCTCCCTCCCTGATGTTAAACCCCTGATATATTTATATAGAGCAAGCATATCCCCTGCAGCCTTCTTTTGGCTATGCTAAACAGCCAGGCTCTTGAATCTCCTTTCATAAGGCAGGTTTTCCATTCCTCGGAATCATCCTAGTAGCCCGTCTCTGAACCTGTTCCAGTTTGAATTCATCCTTCTTAAACATGGGAGACCAGAACTGCACACAAGTATCCAGGTGAGGTCTCAACCAGTGCCTTATACAAGGTACTAACACCTCTTATCTTTGCTGGAAATAGCCTCTCCTGATGCATCCTAAAACGCATTTGCTTTTTTAACGGCCATATCGCATTTGGCGGCTCATAGTCATCCTTCAATCAACCAATACTCCAAGGTTCTTCTCCTCTGTTGTTTCCACTGATTGTGTCCCCAGTGTATATCTAAAATTCTTATTATTAATCCCTAAGTGCATGACCTTGCACTTTTCACTAGTAAATTTCATCCTATACTATTACTCCAGTTAAGGTCATCCAGGTCTTTCTGTATTGTATACCAGTCCTTCTCTGTGTTAGCAATACCAGGTTTTGTATCATCCGCAAACTTTATTAGCACATTCCCGCCTCTTTGTGCCAAGGTCAGTATAAAAAGGTTAAATAAGATTGGTCCCAAAACCGATCCTTAGAGAGAACTCCACTAGTACCTCCTTCCAGCCTGACAGTTCACCCTTCAGTACGACCTGTTGGAGTCTCCCCTTTAACCAGTTCCTATCCACTTTACAATTTCATATTCATCCCCATCTTTTCCAATTTAACAACAGTTCCCCATGTGGAACGTGTCAAATGCCTTACTGAAATCGAGGTAAATTAGATCTACTGCATTCCTTTGTCTAGATATCGTGTCACCTTCTTGAAGAAGGAGATCAGGTTGGTTTGGCACGATATACCTTTAGTAAAACCATGTTGTAATTTGTCCATTACCATGACCTCAATGTCCTTAACTACTTTCTCCTTCAAAATTTTTTCCAAGACCTTACATACTACAGATGTCAAACTAAACGCCTATAGTTACTCGGATCACTTCTTCCCTCCTTCTTTAAATAGGAACTACATTAGCAATTCTCCAGTTGTATGGTACAACCCTGAGTTTACCGATTCATTAAAAATTCTTGCTAACGGCTTGCAATTTCATGCGCCAGTTCCTTAATATCTTGGTGGAATTGTCTGGGCCCTCCGATTTTGTCCATCAAGCTGTTCAAGTTTGGCTTCCACTCAGATGTGGTTAATATCCACCCATATCCTCATTCCCGTTTATCATCCTTCCATCATCCATAAGCTCCTCATTAGCCTTATTAAAGACTGAGGCAAGTACTTATTTAGTATTGGCCATGCCTAGGTTATCCTAACCTCCATTCCATCTCAGTGTATAGCAGTCCCACTTCTCTTTCTTTGTTTTCTTCTTCTTTATGTGGCTATAGAATCTTTTACTATTGGTTTTAATTCCCTTTGCAAGGTCCAACTCTACATTGCTTTTAGCCTTCCTCACTTTATCCCTACATGTTCTGACCTCACCAAGGTAGCTTCCCTTGCTAATCCCACCTTTCTTCCACTCCTTGTAGGCTTTCTGCTTTTTCTTAATCACCTCTCTGAGATGCTTGCTAGTGATGGTATGATTGGCTGTAAGGTTCTAAGTGTTTACAGAGACCGTTTTGCTGTTTTTAGCAGTGTAACCCAGTGTGTTGTACATTTCCTTTACTCTCCTCTACCTAAACACACAAATCTTCAGATCTAAGCCTGGCTAAATCAAACTACTATTTTTTCTACCTTATATCTTGATGTCAGTGACTCTAAAGATGTGAATGTGGTTCCTTGCTAAAGACGTCCTTTTACAGAATACCATTTTTTAATCATGCTGGTTCAAATCCTCTTTCTCCTCTTGACACACAGATTATTACTGGATTGCTCAACAGCATTAATATACTTCTGGTGTAAGAATAAGGTATACATTTTAATACCTCTAATTTACCTATTATGAAAATACCATTGCAGTTTCACAGTTAAGATTGAGTTGAATTTTAGTCATACAGCGGGGATTCAACTACTCAGTTACATGTGAAGAATACAGTGTATTCTCCCCAGAATTATAGCACTTGCTTTTTAAGGACAGGTTTGATTTTCTGGGCATTTACAAGTAAATCCATTAAGTTTTTAGTATTTAAAATTAAAAATGGGTCTCCAATGAAGCAGAGAAACTGCCAGCTAGCCCTGCCCCATTATACCTGCAGCCAATTCTAGGCCTGCAGGGTGGAGAAAAGGAGAGAGCCTGAATCATTTGGGGGCCGACTGGTGCAGCTAGGGCAGGAGCTAGCCGCCTCCCTGTGTGAGGGGAAGGATCACTCACCTGCCCACCAAGGCAGCCACCTAGGAGGAAGCACTGTCACCCCAGCCATGGGAGACTGTGGAGGAGACCTAGGAGCCTTCAGCTCTGGAGGCAACTGAGTGGGCAAAGCCCAGGGACGGTGTAGGGCTCAGCCTGACCAACTTGCAGCTGCCCTGCCTGAAGGAGACTGAGACCGTGACAAGGTGCTGCTCACAACCCATGAGAGGACCCTATGGGAAGCAGGCCGCCCAGCTAATTGGCTAGAGTGGCCACACCCCAAAATGAACAGACACTGGTAGGAAGTAGCCCAGGGTAGCAAATTTGGACTCTTCCAAGGAGGTCTGTCCCTGTTCTAGGATTGACAAACACAGGGCCCTGATCTGGGACTTGGTGGAGAGGGAGCGCCCGGGTCCCCTTACCTGTCCCCGGACCTTAAAGATTGAAGCCTGGCAATCAAATAAGGGGCTGAAAGCCATGGGCTCTGCTAGGCTGTCCAGCCCTCCAGTCTTGGCACTGGCTTCAGGTGAAATGGGGCAGGGCTTGCTGAGCCCAAAAACTCTCTTTAACCCTTGCTGTGCTGGCTGGCAGTTTCTCTGCTTCATCGTAGGCTCCTTTAAGAAATTAAGCGCCTGATGTTAGCCCAGCAACTTAAAAAAATTGGATCACTGTAGTATTATAAACAATTGTGAACTAAAGGGACAAAGTTCTTTAGAAAAAATGAATTTGAACTTTTTATAAAAACATTCCTAAAATGTCTCCTTTTGAAAGGTACCTGGAGACAGGGTGAAATCTTGATCTCATTGAAGTGGACAGGAGATTTGCCATTTACTTCAGTGGGGCCAGCATTTCCCCTAGAAGCTTAAAGCACATTCTCCCAGTTCAGAAGTTTTATTATCGGGTAAGTGCTAAGTGATCACTTACACAAACTGTCTAAGTCTGAAGGGGGTTTAGGATTTTTATTTCTTTTAAATCATTAAAACAATTTTAAAAATAAATTTCTATAATCTCTGAAACCCAAATAAATGTGTAGGATGACTCTGATTAAAGGAAGTGACAATTCTTCTTCCAGTGGTGTCCCTGTGGCTGCACTACTTTAAGTTTCGGTGCGTCCCTGCTCCGGAGATAAGAGATTTCTCACAGCAGCACTTGGTCAGGGGAAGGGCGTGCACAGGAGTCATCTTATGCAGCTGTTGGCACCTCCTGTAGCGTGCGCACCCCGATCGCCCCCTCAGTTCTTTCTCAACTGTCTTCGGCTGCAGACGGAGCTCTGCGGCAGTGCTCTCTTTGATACTGTCTGAAAGAAAAAAGTAAAAAAAAAAAAAAAAAAAAAAAAATTACAAGTTAGATAGGAACTTATTAGTCAATACTTAGTTACATTGTTTAGTTAGTCTTAGTCTATACATAGTTACAGAAGTTCCTCTTAGAGGTTTTTCTTAAAAATAAAATAAAATGAAGAAGAAAGAAGACTTTTTCTCTGGCTTAACTCCTCATTTGGGAACAGTTTCTACAGTTTACCATTACAATTAACTCCCACCCTTATCTCTCGAGGTGGGGAGGGGCTTAACTGCAATCAGACCAGGCTCAACAGGATTTAAAAAGTATGACTCCTGCTGTGAACTAATGCTAGTCTCTGACAGCCACGCGTCCTGCATCTGCTGTCTGGGAGAAACTCATATCTCCCAGAAATGCATACATCGCACCAACTTAACAACAAGGGCAAGATGTGACAGGGATCTCTGCTTGAAAATGCTTCTGCTGGAGAAATCCATCCAACCTCCGCGAGAGACGTCCTCCAGGAGTCTCGTAAACCGAGATCCCTGAGCTCTAATAAGGCTCTGACTTCCAAACTGTCAGGAAGCGAGCCTTGACCTCTCCGGCAAGGGTCTCTCAGAAAAAGAGAGCTTCCCCAGTGAGGTCTTTGTCCTCAGTGCTCCACTTGTCCAGAATGAGCATTTACAAGGCACCAGGCTCCTCCAGCACTGTCCCTCAGCGGACCCCTGCTGAGCCCCAAGGCGCGGCACTGGAGTTGAGACATCAGGTCTCCTCCACAGCACCGACTACCCTGGTGCAGAGTGTGGCACAGGCAGCGGCACCGCAATCAATGCTGCCGCCACCGGCACGGACCCAAGACTTGATGCTGGCTAACAAACCAAACCCGGCACCGGTCAGCACTCCGACGGTAGACTGCAACCCCGTGGTGGGACCAGCGCAACTCCTGCATATTGAGGACATAGCAGTTTCTTCAACACCGCAGTCACCACTGCTCGGCACCAGACACTCTCCGACTTACCATCTTTCATCTCCTGCACCACTCTCCATACATAGTGTTAAGGAAGGAGACGTGCAGGACAACTGCTTCCCCTTTCAACGTTCATCCCCATCACAGATGAGACCTACATGGAACGCTGTAAAGCCTAAGCCTCATCTTTCCAAGCATTCGCAGCCCTGGTATGCACAGCACTGGCCTTACCCTTTACCACCTTACCCCATGCAATGGCCACAATGGGGTCCTTGGCCCACATACCAGAACCCCTCTTCTGGTCCCCCTTCCTCAGCAACAAGAGGTTCCAGAGTACACCCATCATTACCACACAGAGAAACCTCTGACCCCCCTGAGACAGAGAGAAGAGGAAGAGATACTATCTCAGGCAGACCTGGTTGATTCACTACCTGCCCCATACTCATCTTCCGCATCAGACGAAGCAGTGATGCCATCTACCCCTACGACACCAGATGACTTGAAACAATTCCAAGAACTCTTCAAAAGAGTAGCAAACAGCCAAGAAATTGCCTTCCATAGGTGCAGGAGAAACAACGTAAGTTGTTAAAGATCTTACAACCGGCATCATCGACCAAGATTGCCCTCCCCGTGGATGAGGCTGTAATGGAGCCTGCGGAGGTAATATGGCAAACTCCAGCATCAGCACCACCCACCAACAAAAGAGCTGACAGAAAATACTTCGTTCCAGCCAACGGCATGGAATTTTTGTTTTCACACCCTCAGGCCTGCTTTCTGGTAGTAGAGGCTGCTAATCAGCACAGTAAACGGTCTCATTCTGTTCCTCACTGCAAGATAAAGAACACAAGAGACTGGACCTCTTTGGGCGGAAAGTTTACTCATCAGCCACCCCTCTGCTTAGAATTGCCAACTATTCTGCTCTACTAGCAAATTACGACTACTCTAACCATAGTAAAATACAAGAGCTCGTGGAGGACCTCCCCGAGCATAAATGTCCTCAACTCAACGCCATTATCAATGAACGTCAGTTAATAGCCCGCACAGCACTGCAAGCCTCTATGGGTGTAGCAGACACAGCTGCCCAAACAACCGCAACAGCCTCCCTGATAGGTTGGGGTGCCCACTTGGGTCATCACAATATACAAGGCAGGTGGTCTGCAACAGAAAACCAACTACGTATCAATCTCCTGGAACTCCACGTGATACGCAATGCATGCCGACACTTCCTCCAACTCATACAAGAAACCTCAATCTCTATTCTCACTGACAATGTGGCGTGCATGTTTTACATCAATCGCCAAGGAGGAGCCAAGTCTCACTCGCTATGTGTAGAAGCCGTGAATTTATAGAACTTCTGCATCTGCATCAATATAAACATCACAGCCTCATACCTACCACGGTGCCAAATCACTACAGCCGACAACGTCAGCAGGCACTTCTCACAGGAACACAAGTGGGAAATCCACAACAGTATTCTTGGCATGATGCTCCAGAAATGAGGTCACCCAGTAATCGACCGTTTCACCTCAGCAACAAATCACAGATGTCCACTATTTTGCTCCAGGGCAGGCCTGGCACCAGGATAGTTAGGGGATGCCTTCCTCATCCCGTGGAACGTATCATTCATGTATGCCTTCCCGCCAATACCATTGATCTCATGCATCATCCTCAAGATATGACTCAACAGAGCATATATCATTCTTGTTGTCCCCACATGGCCCAGACAGACTTGGTTTCCATACCTCTCACATCTAGCAGTCTGTGCCCCACAACTGCTGCCTTTCCAGATGGACCTACTTTCTCAGAACAAGGGCCTGATGCTCCATCCAGACCCAGCGAAACTCCATCTCAAAGCGTGGCTCCTCTGTGTTTCCAACATGGGGAACTGAACTGTTTGGAGAAAGTAAAACAGGTATTACTAAATAGCCGTTGCCTCACCACTAGAAATACTTACTGTGACAAGTGGAGAAGATTCTCCCTTTGGTGTCAGCAAAAACAGCTGGACGCGACTGTGGCACCTCTAGCTATGATCCTAGACAACCTTCTAGACCTGAAGGAAACGGGGTTAGCCATAAGTTCTATTAAAATACACCTGGCTGACATCACGGCCCTCCACGAACAGATAGAAGGGGCTTCAATATTCACTCACCCGGTTACACGGTGCTTTCTAGCAGGTATACAGAACATGTACTCAGAAGTACGCCAACCTGCACCACCATGGGACTTCAATCTTGTGCTCAAATGTCTCATAAGACCACCCTTCGAACCTCTAGCAACCTGCTCGTTCCTACATATATCAATGAAGGTCACACTCCTAGTGGCAATCACGTCTGCCAGATGTGTCAGCGAAATAGGAGCATTGATGGCTGAACCACTGTACATTGTATTTACCAAAGACAAAATCATGTTACGTCCTCACCCAAAATTCTTGCTCAAAATGGCTACAAATTTTCATTTTAAACAAACCACACACTTACCTGCCTTCTATCCCAAGTCACATAACAACTCTTGAGAAGAAACGTTGCATATGCTAGATGTCAGACAGGCTGTAGTCTTCTACTTGGACAGAACTAAACCATTTTGCAAGTCACCCAGACTATTCGTCTCTACAGCAGAGCTCTCCAAGGGCTCTACTGTATTGACTCAGAGACTTTCGAAATGAGTCTCTACCTGTATTAAAACTTGCTACCATCTGCGTCACAAAGAACCCCACGTGGGCATCAGATCCCACTCAACGAGAGCCATGGCAACGTCGATTGCATTCTTGAACAATGTCTCCTTAATAGATATTTATTGAGCTGCAACCTGGACGTCGCAGAACATTTTGCAAAGCATTATGCTATCACCCAGGGCCTTGTCTCAGACTCTATCATTAGCCTCACAGTGCTCTCATCATTGTAAGTTCTTTTCTTTCTTTATATTTTATAGTCTTAAGTGGATGTTTTATACTTGTTTTTTTCATTAGTTTCCTAATTTTTAGGGTAATTTCAGATTTTACAGATTATTTTCATTAAGAAGTTTCATTTAAAATACTTACTTATCTATACAGAAGAAGACAAGTTCAGGCTTCATTAATATCCTCACTGCCTGAACAGCTCACTCAGACGCAAAGTAGATAGGGAAATAGGTTGTGCTGTATTTGCAGCCATCACCTCACCTTGCACAAGTCAAGAAAGTGGAAATGCCTCAACTAGGCTATACTCCTCTATCAGCTTTTGCTGTGTGAAGACAATGAGACATATGCTGGTAAATCATTTGTGTACTTTGAAGACCCCACCCTTAGGTACCTAAATGGGAGCCTAACTTGAAAATGTTGGCCTATACGCATAAAAAAGTTCACAATAACTTTGTTAATAACTTTTCATTGTTAACAGTGAAGCAATTTTGTTTTCAAGTGACAAAAATTTTACGCTATGAAGAGAAAAACTTTTAACAAAAATTTTAGCCTCTGATGCTACAAACATGGGCTCAATCACGTGAATAACATACCTGCTCAAGTGTTTGTAGGAACAGGGCCTTTCTTTTCAATGTTTTGGTTTTTGTCTAGAGCAGTTTTGTAAAATTTAAATTAAATTCCCTACCACCTTGTCATGGGGTCTGCTCCCTACCAGTGACAAAGATGAGAGTGGTGTTAATTCAATCAACAACTGGACTAAAAATGTTGCCTGTGGCAGCAGAACCCTCTCCCCACTGTAGAGCCTTATGGCCCTGCAAAGAGTGCTGGAGAGTCCACATGTGTGCATATCAGGCTTCTTAGTGGCAGTAACTTGGTATCTTTTATTAATGATATTAGAAGATTGGCTGATAAAGGTAATAGTATTGATATAATAGATTTCTGTATGGCCTTTCACATGGTAGAGCAAGATATTTTGATTAAAAATCTAGAAAGATATAAAATTAACATGGCATACATTAAATAGACTAAAAGCAGGCTAACTGATGTAGGCCTTGCATGAACAATGAGTGAAAACAGAAGTTAATGGACAAAGCAAGAATTCACAGGTGGCCTTGCAAATAACATGTAGTTAGTAGATAAAGGAATAGTAAGACATGTAAGTGATAAGTTTGCCACTGCAACTTTATTTACTAGCATATTTTGTAGCTGTGGACAGTTCAGGATTTGTTTATGTATTATGCCTGTGTTAGTCTATGTATATAAACTGATTTATATTTATGTGCTTTTGGATTTGTAGTAAACCCCCTATACCCACTCTACTGCATTTGTGCTTGATCACCTCAGTGTAGTGTTGCTGTGTGCCAGTAAAGAAACTTCAGTGACAAGTCTGGATTCAAACCAAGTTTTTGGATTCCAGGGACCGGGATAAAGTGTTCTCCCAGAACTGGATGAGGTGTTCTGGATAAGCAGAGTAGGAAAGGTCTCAAAGGGAATGTAATGTCATCTGGGAAGCATCATAGAATTGGTCTCAGAGAGAATGTAATTGCAATCCGGGAAGCATCATAGAATTAGTATGTTTCTAGTAGGGTCACTCAGGGATTGGTTCTTGGTGCTGCACTATTTAACCTTTTTATTAACGACCTGGAAGAAAGCATAAATTCATCATTGCTAAAATGTTGTAGATGACGCACAAATTGAGGGAGTAATAAACAATGAAGAAGACAGGTCAGGTCACTGATTCAAAGCAAACTGGGTTGGTAAACTGGGCACAAGAAAATAATGTGTTTTTATATTTATACATCTGTGAACAAAGAATGCAGGCTATACTTACAGTATGAGGGAAGCAGTCACTGGGAAGCAGTGACTGAAAAAGATTTGGGGGTCATGTTGAATAATCAGTTGAATGTGAGCTCCCAAGATTATGCTGTGGCCAAAAGGGCTAATGCAATCCTTAGATGCATAAACAGGAGAATGTCAAATAGGAGTAGAGAAGTTATTTTATCTCTGTATTTGGCATGCTGGAATACTGCAATCAGTTCTGATGCCCACAATTCAAAAATGATGTTGATAAATTGGAGAGGATTGAGAGAAGCGACATGAGAATGATGAAAGGATTAGAATTCATGCCTTATAGTGATAGACTCAAGGAGCTCAATCTATTTAGTTTAACAAAGCAAAGGTTAAGCGAAGACTTGATTAGAGCCTGTAAATGTCTACATGGGGAACCAATATTTAATAATGGGCTCTTCAACCTAGCAGACAAAGGTATACCATGATCCAATGGCTAGAAGTGGAAACTGGACAAATTCAGGTTGGAAATAAGGTGTAAATTTTTAATGATGAGGATAATTAACCATTGGAACAATTTGCCAAGGGTTATGGTAGAGTCTCCGTCACTGACGACTTTTAAATTAAGATTGGAAGTTTTTCTAAAAATATCTACTCAAGGAATGATTTGGGGAAGTTCTATGTCCTGTGTTACACAGGAAGTCAGACTCGATGATCACAGTGATCCCTTCTGGCTTTGGAATCTGTGAACCTATGTGTATGGGGGAGTACAGTCTGGCACACTGCTTTCCCAGAACTGCTCTCATTCTCCAACCTTCTATCCTTCTCAGTACATTTGATTTAAAGCCAAAAGTCAGTGTAACACTACTGAGTTTTAATTAACCAGTTTATTATTATGTATGTCTCATTTAATCTTATTTGCAATCTCTTTTTGCTGTTTGAGTAAAAGTTTCAGCCACTTTTGTGGAGACTGCTTTTCCTTACTAATTTTTTTCCAGTACTAATTTCTCCCTATTGTTACTCACACCTTCTTGTCAACTGTCTGTAATGGGCAACTCTCTTATCACTTCAAAAATTATTTTTCCTCTCTTGGTGTCCTGCTGTTAATTGATTTATCTTGTTAGACTGACCTAACACTTAGTAAAGCACCCCCATCCTTTCATGTATTTATACCTGCTCCTGTATTTTTTACCTCATACATCTGATGAAGTGGGTTCTAGCCCACAAAAGCTTATGCCTGAATAAATTTGTTAGTTTCTAAGGTGCCATAAGGACTCCTGGTTTTTTTTGCTGATACAGGCTAACATGGCTACCACTGAAACCTGCTTTTCCTTAATCTCTTGTCTGATCTTTTAGATCAGGGGTTGGCAACCTATGGCACGCTTGCCAAAGACGGCACGCGAGCCAATTTTTAATGGCACGCTGGAGCCTGCCAGGACTCCAGCATGCCACTAAGAATCCTGCCCAGCCCATCACGCTGTCCTCTGCCCTCCACTTCCCCCGCAGGGGCAGGGAGCAGAAACATAGCCGTACGCACAGAGTGGCAAATGGCCCCACTCTCCCGGCACGGCAAGCCGTGGGGTCCGCGCTTCCGGGCCAGAGCGCAGGGCGGAGCACAGCAAGGTGCCGGCCCCTCCCCTGGAGCCCTGCCGCCATGCGCAGCGCTCTGGGGTCGGGGTTGTGCGCTCCCGAGGGCAGCGTTTGGCTCTGCGGGGAGGCAGACACGCTCCCCGCTCAACCGGAGGGGCGGGGCTGTGTGCTCCCGCGGAGCAGCGTATCTAGCTCTGTGTGGAGCCTCATGGTAAGGGGCCCAGGGCTGTTGGATAAGAGTTGTAGGCAGTTAGGGGGGACAGGGAGCAGGTTGGCTTGGGATGTGGGAGGTTTAGAGGTGGGGGGCTTGGATGAGGGCATGGAGTCCCGGTGATAGGTTTGTGAGGGGGCAGGGGGTGAATAGGGGTCAGGGCAGTCAGGGGACCGGGAGCAAGGAGGGTCCTGGGGGGGGGAAGTTAGGGTGGGGGGGTCTCTGGGGGGTGGTCAGGGGACAAGGAGCTGGGGGGGTTGTATGAGTTGGGAGTTCTGGGGGTCCTGTCAGGAGGCAGGGGTGTGGAGAGGGGTTGGGGCAGGCAGGGAGTGGGGGGGGGGGTTGGATGGGTCGGGGAGTTCTGGGGGTCCTGTCAGGGGGCAGGGAGTGGTTGGATAGGCATGGGAGTCCGGGGGTCTGGCTGGGGATGGGGCTGTGGATAAGGGTCAGGGCAGTCAGGGGACAGGTAGGAGGTAGAGTCCAGTCTGGGGACAAGGAACAGGGAGGCTTAGATAGGGGGTGGGGTCCTGGGGGGCAGTTGGGGGCAGGGGTCCCAGGAGGGGGTAGTCAGGGGACAAGGAGCAGCGGGTTGAGAGTTTTTAGGGGGGCAGTCACCCAGCACTCTCCCTGAGCCCTGATCCCCCCCCCCCCATACACACACACAACGCCCTCTGCCCTGAGCCCCGCACCCCCCCAGGCCCCTGCCCTGAGCCCTGTACCTCCCTCATACATACATACCAGCCCTCTGCTTGACTCCTTCATCCCCCCCCACCCGCAACCCTAGCCCTGACTCTGGCACCCCACCCATACCAGAGCCCCCTCTGCCCTGACACCTACACCCCCCACATACCCAGCCCCCAGCCCTGACCCAGCCCTCTGCCCCCAGCCCTCTGGGTCCTGGCCGCCAGCCCCGCACAGCCCCCTGCTGGGCTGGGGTTCTGGCTGACGGACCCTTGCCAGCTGGAGTCCCGGCCACAGGCCCCACTCAGCCTGCTGCTGGCCTAGGTGAACAGAACCCCAGACCAGCAGTGGGCTGAGCGGGCCGGCAGCGTAAGATCAACATTTTAATTTCATTTTAAATGAAGCTTTGTAAACATTTTGAAAACCCTGTTTATTTTACAATACAACACTTCTTTAGTTATATAAAATATAGACTTATAGAGAGAGACCTTCTAAAAAACATTAAAATGTGTTACTGGCATGCGAAACCTTAAATGAGAGTGAATAAATGAAGACTCGGCACATCGCTCCTGAAAGGTTGCCAACCCCTGTTTTAGATCAAGCCTCATTACTGGGGAAGCAACACTAAGTTTAGGTTGTTTTCCAGTATAAAAGATTCTGGAGATTTTTATTTTATTTTTAGAAGCTCTAAGACCTCAGTTGTTTGCAGCAAGCTTTGGAATTTAGTAAGGAGAAAGCCCTGGGGCCAGAGGAAGTGCCCTTAGTTTGTATCATGAAATTCTGTTCAGGCTTGAATGAAAGATGAACTACTGAAAATTTTAATTTCCTTTCTCTTGCTTGCATTGTCAATAAAACGTTGGGAGTTTGCCAAAATTCTAACTAAACATGAGCTCATCTAAGATCATCATGACCATGCTGCTGCAACCATCACATAGCACACAGTGCTGGAAAACTTGGGAACAGCTTCTCTGGGAGGGAGAGAAAATGAGATGGAATCTTCCTGTCCATCTCCTCAACCCCAAAACAAGCCCAGTGGCCAATCCCCTCCCCTGCCCCGGAATGGGAACCTGCTGTGAGTGAATGTAGTTAGTCCTATAGCACAGACTATGCTATTCAAAGTTCAAACCCTGATGATGATGCATGATGGGGTTGTTAGAGGTGCAACAAATATGATTTACTTTTACTTTTTTCCTTTAAAAAACCCTAGGAAATGACATGCAATTCTTTAAAGAATGTTATTTAGGTTGCAAAGTCAAGCGCTCAAAAGTTAGGAAATGCCAGAATTCAGCTTGCCTGTGCAATTTTAATTCAGCCTCCTGTGCTCATGCATTTTGATAGTCTTTAATTACACAATTACATGCCATTTTTGTTACTTTGAAGTACTTGACTTTGTAACCATAATAGCATCCTTTTAGTGTGAGCTTTATGTATAAAACTGTACGTGTATTCAGAGAAAGAGATGAATGATACAAAAAAAAACCCCTCAGGCTTTTGAACTTCCACCTGTGGTATTCTTATTATTTTATCTATGCAATGTGCTACTCCCTCAAAGAGGGGTAGAACACAAGCTCAGGGGTGACGATTTTCAGACATCCTGATGTTAGCTGTCTAATGCTATATTTAGTCACTTGAATTAAGAGGTCTAATTTTCAAAAGTACAGAACACCCAGCACCACCCATTGAGGTTTTGTGGTCTCCAACCTCCTCCATTTCTTCCTTTGGTGATTGTTTTCAGACTTCAGGACCTTTGTTCTTTGCCTAGGGAAACTTTTCTGGCTTTTTAATCAAAAATCTCCTGTTGACATATTGAAATCAAGGGGAGTCTTTCCATTAACTTCAGTGAGATTTAGCTTGGCCCCTCACAGCAGAGGGAGTGTGATAAGCATTTTGTCTCTGACTAGCGTGTGATGGTGGGATATGTCTGTATAAAAGGAGGAACTCTATTTTGTATTATGTGCTGAACTCATGTCTAACCCAGCCCAGCCATGGTTAATGAATTGCATTCCTGGTAACTTCCCTTCTCAGGAAAGGTACTTGACACCAGCACTGAGAAGCCATCACAGAGCCATCAGGGGCTATAATTCTGGAATGGCTCTCTATTACTACCCTACCTCCATGGAACAATGGGTGTTCGCCCCCCTTCCCCAGGTTGGAGCACTCCAAGGGAGCACACGGCAAGGAGAGGAAGACTCTTTTTTAAAGAGGGTGTGCTGCTCTGAGCAGGGGGGCTGACTGTGACCACATCAGCAGGAGAAAGAACTCAGAAGGGACAGCACGGGATGGGGGGTAATAGGAACCTATATAAGGCAAAGGCCTTATATCAGGATTGTGCCTTTTAAAATTGGGACATCTGGTCACCCTAGCCTGAAATGGTGACAAACCTTGGACTCACAGAAGGGACACAGATCAGACTAAGGGAGGCTGTGTCTCTGGACTTCCGTTGTGTTTGAAGAGATCTGAAGGTCTTGATGCTGTCAAGAGTAAAGTGACTTTGATCAAGAAATTTGTTTGCTAATCCTGTATTCTTTGATGTCCTTGAAGGGGCTGAACTAGAAGCCAGAGTGACCACATCAAGGTGGAACTCTGGAGGAATGCATGTAAGCCACTGGGGGGCTTAGGAGGTCTGAGGCACTGGTTTCAAGCCTGGGGTGGCTGGACCGTCCCAAGGGAAGGGCTCGGACAAAAGGTCTGTCCTACATAGCCAGAATCTTTACCCAGACCCAGTTGACATGGAAACATGTGAAACTGAGCAGTTGGGTCCACTTAGAACAGACTGGTGTCTGTGCAGAGAGGCACTGCACCTGGTGATAACATAGTGGACCCAGGCCCTTCCTGTAAGAAGACTCACAGGTCAGCCTTTGCCAGTTATTTGACTTTCCCAGAAAAGACTCATGGTGGGTAACCCAGAGGAGAAATAACAAGGACCATCCCATTGATGATGTGCACTGAGTTAAGTGTCAAAGGGAACAAATATTGTCATTTTTTAACTTCAGTAATCATTTACCAAATATCATTGGGCCTCCAGTTTTCAAGTTAAACTCATTATCAGGTCGTCTTCAGAAAAGAGCACACAACAGAAATACCATACAGTAGTGATTACGAAAAGAAAAAATATTTCTTATCCCATTTTCTCTCATTTCAGGTGCTGGGGCCATTTGTGGCATCTGAATTTTGTATCGTTAGTTCTCTAAGCACCGCATCTTACTACCTGCTTCATGCACATGCATGGCACCATGGCCAGTCCTCAGGAGCACCTGAGCTGGCCTTCCTCTACAAACTTGATCAACAAAACTTTCAGTGAAGACAAAGACTTCAGTGGGATACATGGTGATCATGAGCCCACCGGAAACCATCCTTCACCTGAGATCATAGAGGATGTGCGAGAGAAGGGCTTACTTCAGGCAGATCTAATAGAAAATGTGGGCAGTCCAGTCACCACAGCGGTGTTGACCAGCGTCAGTGAGGACTCTAGAGACCAATTTGAGAACAGTGTGCTGCAGTTGAGAGAACAGGATGAAGCTGAAACAGCTGTGCCCCAGGGCCACAGTAACACAATGGATGGAGAGAATAACAGTGGGACAGATGACATTAAAATCCAGTTCAGCAGATCTGGGAGTGGGAGCAGTGGGTTTCTTGAGGGACTTTTTGGCTGTTTGAGGCCAGTATGGAACATCATAGGGAAAGCATACTCCACGGACTACAAACTGCAGCAACAAGGTAAGCCTGCACCACAGAAATGCTCCCAGTACATTTCTTCTTCTCTTCATTTCTTTTAAAAAGTGGAGTTTGTGAGGATGAGGATGCTAAAAGCGATGAAATCCTTTTCCCAGCTTTCCACATGACCATTTGTCTGACACACTCTCATATCTAACACAAAGAGTTGCACAGAAAACAGTTACTCCGTAGTGAACCACAAGCGTGGAATTGTATAAGCTGGAGATGAAAAAGACCACTTACTGGGAGGTGACAGACATTGAAGTTGAGACAATTATTTAAATTAGTCAAGACTAGAGAAGTTTACGGGGAACCTCAGGGACATAATCAAGTTAGGTGATTGGACAGCACATAGCTGATTAAAAATAATGTTGAGAAATGCAAGGTGAGGTACAGTGGAGGAATAGTTGCAACTGCTCACAGACCTTCCACCATACAATCTTAATGCAGGATTTTTCCATGCTGTATGTATTAGCTAGTGTTGTGTCCAGTCTGGTACTAAATATCTGAAACATTGGGGCTTCCATCACTTCCCTGTGAGAATATTCCACTGCCTCACACATCTTGTTATCTGGAAGACTTTCAACATTTAACATTTCGCTCCACTCCTTCCTTTTACCTCCCCTCCCTCCCACGCTGAACAATTTTTCTGTGATCTGGGTGTTTACACTTTTCATATATTTGTGGACAGTTATCATGCTCTGCATCCTTTAATTCTGATATAAAAGAGCAGGACAGAGAGAGGTGGTGTGAGAACAAATGGATCACCAAAAATTGTGAATATTAATGAAAATTGTTAATATGTGTTAATAAGGTTATGAGCTTATGGCCTATGTGTATTATATCTTTCAAAATATAACCTGTCCCCAGCTTTGGAAAGGAAAAATGCATATTACAACGAACAAGATGTCATTTGAAATAGGAAAGTGTGACGGGGTGAACTCACCCCGCACTGGACTGGGAAGGATTAACTCCTCACTGTGGGCAGAGGAAGCCACACCCGCACGTCCCTATTGGGCATGCTCCAGGTGTAGCACCAGTATAAGAGGGAGCAGCCCAGCTCAGTCTGGGTTGACCGCTGGAGAGGAAGGATACTCCTTGCCAGCTCCTACCCAGAAACAACTGATGCCCCGGACCGCAGAAGCGAGAGGCGCTAAGACCCAAACAGATACCCCAGGGAGGTCTGAGCTACAGTCAATTGCACCATCCAAGGAACCCAGAGACCCCAAAGTCGTGCAGACTGCCACCAGGAGTAACATGGTACGAAGTAGCCCAGAGCGGGACTATCCACCCAGTTGGGCAGGAAGGACCCAGTCCCCCTACCTGTCCACCATCCCCTTGGGCCTCTAGGCCACACAGCCCTACCTGGAGGGCAACTCTGTTGAGTCTGGCTGCCAGGCCTTACTGCCTCTTGAACCTGGGTATCTCTGTTGAATCTGGTCGCTAGGCCTTGCTGCCCTACAAACCCAGGGTATCTCTATGGACTTTGGCCGCTAGGACTCACTGCCCTAAAGAGAAGAGCTAGCCCCGACATAGATCATGTGACCCTACCACCCTGTGGATCAGGGCAATTACACTGGGCCTTAGAGCCCTGCAGTTTGGGGCAACTCTATGGACTTCAGCCCTTAGGTCTATCTGTCTAGAGACAGAGGGCAGCTTGAAGGATGGGGTGAACTCACTCTGCACTGGACGGAGTCTCCCCCACCCTGTCAAAGGAAGTAAAACTGTTGTAAGGCTGTCTGCTAATGTTACTTTGGCATAGAGCTGTACTGCATATCACTGTGTTGGATCCAGACAGATACTTGCTGTCAACCGAATAATTTATTGGAATATGGACATTGACCAAGCGATTTATTAGATATGTGGTGAAGAACACCTACATCAGTGTCTGAAAATGGGTTATGTCTGGACCCCAGAATTTTTTAAAATACTGACAGTTGGTGAAACCTGCTAACCTGTGAGATTCTGTGATTTTCAGGAGAATGAATGAATCTGGACTCCCATTAGCTGTGTCAGATGAATTGGTTTTAATGTTGATCCCTGGAGGATCCCAGAGGATATGATACAGGGAGGAATAGTAGAGATATCGATGGCTAGAACTATATACAAACATTAAAACATGGCTCCACAATCTAAACAGCTGAATGTGACTCCAGTAACTTCACTTCTGAGCTAAGTTCCTGATAGAAAGGAGAGAGCAAAGGATGCACCAAGCTGCAAGATCTTGGCATGCAGGAACACAAAATGACCTGTAACGTAACTCTCCATCTCTCCAAGTCTAGTGTAAGGGGATCTGCTAATGAGAAACAACAAAACCACAAAAACACAGCTGTAAATTCCACCTTGGATGATTGAACTGAACTTGATTGAACCCTGACTGAATTGAACTTCTTATCTTGAAAATCAGTCACTGCTAACTCTCAGACTCAATTGGGAAATCCACATCTACCCTGCTTCTACTTGATAAGTAGTAGAGACTCTTGTAAATGTATTTTCTTCTACTGAGTGGCAGTTCCATTAATTGACATTAAATACTTTTAAGAAAATACGTAAATCTGTTCCTATTCATGGGAAAGACAGTTCTAAGTCTCCTGTTTGGGGTTTAGTGTGTGCTGTTGGTGAGTTCCACCTTTTCCTAGAAGAGGAGAACAAAGGTGAGACAAAATTATGATGGTCAACAAATAGCTGCAACCGTGGTGCTCTAAGGAGGTCTTTGGGATGTTTGACCACTGGGAGGCATTCATGGACAGAGGACTGTTGTTATGGGATGGACTCCACCTGAGTAGGGAGGGAAATAGACTTCTGGGATAGAGGTTGGCACAAATGATAAAGAGAACTTTAGACTAGACACTCGCGGAAGATGGTTGGGAGATGCTAATCTAATCTCCACACTTGATTTTAATGTTACAAGAGAGGAAAATCAAGTAATAAAGGATAGAGCAATGGAGAAAGAAACAGCAGTAGGCATAACATAAGAGGAATGATAGCTTCGCTGGTGTTAGCACTAACAGTCAGGTAGGTGATACTGGCAGTAGAGTGACTGTATCCAGTTGGGAAAGGAATGTGGGCGAAGCCAAGCAGCAGCAATTAAGATGTTTGTACACCAATGCGTGGAGCCTGGATAACAAAATGGAGGAACTAGAACTAGTGGTGCAGGAAGTGAAACAAGATATTATAAAAAGCAACCAAGAGTCCTGTGGCACCTTATAGACTAACAAATGTATTGGAGCATAAGCTTTTGTGGGTCTGTACATGCATCTGACAAAGTGGGTATTCACCCATGAAAGCTTGTGCTCCAATACATCTGTTAGTCTGTAAGGTGCCACAGGACTCTTCATTGCTTTTTACAGATCCAGACTAACACGGCTACCCCTCTGATACAAGATATTTTAAGAATAACAGAAATATGGTGGAATAGTAGTCATGACTGGAGTACAGGTATTGAAGGATGTGTGCTGTGCAGGAAAGACAGAAAAAAAGGCAAAGTTGATGGCGTAGCATTGTATATTAATGATGAGGTAGACTGTAAAGAAATTAGAAGTGATTGAATAAATAAGACAGAGCCTGTTTGGGCCAAAATCACTTTGGGAAAGAAAGCTACTAGAGGTTCCACTGGGATAGTGTTTGGCATATTCTGCAGACCCCCATGATCTGATTTGGATATGGATAGAGACCTCATTAATGTTTGTAAAGAAATAAATACTATTGGGAATTGTGTGATTATGGGAGACTTTAACTTCCCGGCTATAACTTTGAGGACAAGTGCTACTAATAATAGTAGGGCCCAGATTTTCCTGGATGTGATTGCTGACAGATTTCTTCACCAAATAGTCAGTGACCCAACAAAGGTGATGCCCTTTTAGATTTGGTATTGGTGAGTAGTGAGGACCTTGTGCAAGAAATGGTTGTAGAGGACAACTTTGGTTAGTGATCATGAGCTAATTCACTTTGAACTAAATGGAAGGCTAAGCAAAAACAGATCTGCAAGTAAGGTCCTTGATTTCAAAAGGACTAACTTAAAAAAAAAAAAAAAAAAAAAAAGTGGGAGGGAATTGGACTGGACTGAAGAACTCAAGGATCTGAATGTGGAGGAGTCTTGGAATGACTTTATCAAAGTTGCAGGAACTATCTGAAGCCTGCTTTTCCCAAGCAAGAGGGAAAAATTCATAGGGAAGTGTTGCAGACCCAGCTGGATGAGCAAACATCTCAAACAGGTGATTGGGAGAACATCTACAAGGAATGGAAGATGAGATGGATGAGCAAGGAAAGCTACCTCTTGGAGGTCAGAAGGTGTAGGGATAAAGTGAGAAAGGCCAAAAGCCAAGCAGATTAGGACCTTGCAAAAGGGAATCAAAACCAATAGTAAAAGGTTCTATAGCCATATAAATAAAAAGAAAACAAGGAAAGAAGTGGGACCACTAAGCACTGAGGATGGAGTGGAGATTAAAGATAATCTAGGCATGTCCCAACACCTAAACAAATACTTTGCCTCAGTTTTTAATAAGGCTAATGAAGAGTTTAGAGGTAGTGGCAGGGTGGCTAATGGGAACGAGGACATTGAGGTAGAAATTAATACATCCAAGGTGGAAGTCAAACTCAAACAGCCTAATGGGATGAAATTGTGGGGTTTAGATAATTTTCATCCAAGAATACTAAAGGAAATATGAAATGAAATTGCAAGCCCAGTAGCAAGGATTTTTAATGAATCTGTATACTTGGAGATCGAACCCGATGAATGGAGAATTGCTAGTATAGTTCCTATTTTTAAGGAAGGGGAAGAAGGTGATCTGAGAAATTACAGACCTGTTAGTTTGACCTCAGTTGTATGCAAGGCCTTGGAGCAAATTTTGAAAGAGAAAGCAGTTAAGAACATAGAGATGAACGGTAATTGGGGTAAAACACCACATGGTTATACAAAACGTCGACCATGCCAGACCAACCTGATCTCCTTTTTTGAGAGAACTGTTTTTTTAGACAAAGGAAATGCAGTAGATCTAATCTACCTGGATTTCAGTAAGGCATTTGATACAGTTTCACATGGGAAATGATTAGTTAAATTGGAGAAGATGGGGATTAATATGAGAATTGAAAGGTGGATAAGAAACTGGCTGAAGGGGAGACTAGAGACTACAGTAGGTCATACTGTCAGACTGGAAGGAGGTTACTAATGGAGTTCCTCAGGGATCAGTCTTGGGATCAATCTTATTTAACATTGTTACTGAAGACCTTGACACACACAGTGGAACTGTGCTAATAAAATTTGTGGATGACACAAAGTTGGGACATATTACTAATATGGAGGAGGACCAGAATATCATACAAGAAGATTTGGATGACCTTGTAAACTAGAGTAAAAGAAATGGGATGAAATTTAATAGTGAAAAGTTCAAGGTCATGCATTTAGGGACTAACAACAAGAATTTTTGCTATAGGCTGAGGACATATCAGTTGGAAGTGATGTGGAGGAGAAAGACCTGGGTGTACTGGTTGATCACAGGGTGACTGAGCCACCAATGTGATGTGGCCATGAAAAAGGCTAGTGCAGTCTTAGGATGCATCGGGTGAAATATCTCCAGCAGAGACAGGGCAGTGTTAGTACCATTATACATGGCACTGATGAGACCTCATCTGGAATACTGTGTGCAGTTCTGGTCTCCCATGTTGAAGAAAGATGAATTCAAGCTGGAACAGGTGCTGAGAAGGGCTACTAGGATGATCCAAGGAAAGGAAAACCTATCTTATAAAACTCAAAGAGCTTGGCTTGTTTAGCCTAACCAAAAGAAGGCTGAGAGGAGATATGATTGCTCTCAGTAAATACGTCAGAGGGATAAATACCAGTGAGAGGGAGAGAGAGAGAAGTTAAGTGCTAGTGTGGACAGAAGAAAAAATGGATATAAACTGGCCCTCAAAAGTTAGGGCTTGAAATTAGACAACGGCTTTTAAGGATCAGAGGAGTAAAGCTCTGGAACAGCCTTCCAAGGGGAGCAGTGGAGACAAAAAATCCTAACTGATTTAAAGACTGAGTTTGATAAGTTTATGGAGGGGATGGGTATAATAAGACTCCCTACAATGGCATGTAGCCGATCTATGACTGCTAGCAGAAATTATCTCCAGTGCTTGATGATGGGACGCTAGATGGGAAGGACTCTGAGTTACTACAGAGAATTCTTTCACAGGTTTCTGGCTGGTGGGTCTTGCCCACATGTTCAGGGTCTAACTGATTGCCATACAATGTTTGGGGTCAGGAAGGAATTTTACCCCCGATCTGATTGGCAGAGACCCTGAGGGTTTTTCACCTTCCTCTGTAGCATATGGCATGGGTCACTTTCAGGTTTAAGCTAGTGTAAATGGCAGTCTCTCTGTAACTTGAAGTCTTTAAATCATGATTTGATAACTTCAGTAACTCAGCCAGAGGTTAGGGGTCTATTACAGGAGTGGATGAGTGAGGTTCTGTCACCTGCAATGGGCTGGAGGTCAGACTAGATCAGGGGTTCTCAGACTTTTTCAAAGCCCCACTTTGAATATATTTCACGCTGTGATGACACACACACCCCAAAAGTGAGAGCAAATTACTGTGCATACTCATAGGAGCACCAAATTAAGTGTGTAATCATTATCCCTGCACTCAAAGGCACTGAAGCTTTTCAATAAATGTAAAGTAGGCATATTTCAATATTCCAAGTAGAAGACTTCCGGGGAGAAAGTGAAGCTGAGGGTGGGTGGGTACAGCAGTACCATACCAGGCCATCCTTACTTCTGCACTGCTGCCTTCAGAGCTGGGCAGCAGCCCTCGCTCTCTGCTCCCCAGCTCTGAAGGATCACGGCTGCGAGCAACATTACAGAAATAAGAGTGTCAATACCATACCATCTCACGATGCCCTACAATAGCCTCGTGACCCTCTCTTGGGTCGAGACTGCCAGTTTGAAAAGCGCTGAACTAAATGATCACAATGGTCCCTTTTGACCTTAAAGTCTACGAGTCTATGTGTGTAAATAAATATGATGGCTACAAATGTTCTTTGGAAAATTTTAATTTGTTTGTTGAATAATAGAAAACCTAATTTTTAGAGGAAACTGTCCAGACTGCATCTTCCATAAAATGCCATAGTCTCCCTGTCTTGATGATGCATCCTGAGAGTCCCTTGGACATGGTGTGTCATGGAAATGTAGTCTTGCTAGGGAACCTGGTCCATACAGGAGACTCTGATCAGAAGACCCTGTTGCGGAAGAATATCTGAATCAAACTTTTTGGATTTTCGATGTTTGAATTTTGTCAAAAAACTTTCCACTGAAATCAGACACAGCCCATTCCATGATGCAATCTGCTTCTCTGGTGGAATGTCCTTGTTTGGTGAAGGCAGTTTTAAAACCACCAGAGAAGTAGATTGCATCATGGAACAGGCCATCCAGATACCCAGGAGAACCTGCTTCAATACAGGGGGAAAAAGTCCCACTAGCCACACTCCGCTAGTTGTCACCTGTCACCCCACACTAGACTTCATATGGGGTATCATCAAACAATTACAACCTGTATTTGATGGGACCACTTTCTGATAGAAATCTTTCCCAAACCTCCTCTTCTGGCTTTCAAACAACCTCCCACCCCCAACCTCATGAAGCTTATCAGAAACAAGCTCCCCATAGACCAGGACTCACCAATTCAAAGTGGTACCAGATTCTGCCAGAACAACAAATGCAAAACCTGTAGACATCTCTCCACTGCTACAATGATCAATACCATTTCAGGATCCATAGGTCTTATGCATGCCTATCACAATGTGTAGTGTATCTCATCAAATGCCCAAGCAACCACTCTGTGGGTGAAATGAGACAATTACTATGCTCTTGAATGAACTCTCACAGAAAAATGATAAAAGACAAAAACACCATACTTTTCATGGGCAAATACTTTTCATAAAGCATCTCTTGATGTCTGACCTCTCAGCTCTCATCCTTAAAGGAAGTCTGCACAGCACCTTCAAAAGAGCCTGGGAACTTAAATTCATAACTCTGCTGAACACTAAAAATCATGGACTTAACAGAGACACTGGTTTTGTGGCCACTTATAACAACTTATAACTCACGCTGCTTCCTAGTAACCCACCATTCTTCTACTTGACTGCAGAGGTGTTAATTGTACTCTTCATTTTAAGTGGTCTCTTACAACGTGTGAACCATTTATGCTTAACAGTCTATCACACTTGTATGTATCTTTGACACCATAGTTTCCTTCTCTCGACCTGAAGAGGAGTTCTGTGAAGCTTGAAAGCTTGTCCTTTCCATCAACAGAAGTTGGTCCAATAAAAGATATTGTCTCATCCACTTTGTCTCTCATATCCTGGCACCAACATGATTACAACTCTGCAAACAAATAAATATATTAACTGACATTTCCCATTTAACTGTATGCCTTTAAAAATTAGAGATTCCTAGATACCAAGGCCATTGTGATCATCTAGTCTGACCTCCTGCATTACACAGGCCAGAAGACTTCACCAAAGTAATTCCTAGAGCAACACACCTTTTAGACAAAACAGCCAATCTTGATTTAAAAATTGTCAATGACAGAGAATACACTACAACCCTTGATAAATTGTTCCAGTGCTTGCTTACTCTCACTATTAAAAATGTATGTCTTATATTGAAATCAAGGTGATAAAAATAGTATATATCAAAGTACAATTTGTGGGGCAGAGTTCAAGTTGCGATGTGAGGAAACATGCATTTCTTTGTAGTTCTGAAGAAAAATGTGTGTGTTTTTATTATGTGGTCAGTGTAACTCTTATAATGTACTTAACTTATCTTGCTTTAAGTGCTTGGGTTTTCCAAATGATGTGTTAGGCAACTTAGTTGTTGTCACTGAGCAACCTTAGCTAGCTTTTTAACAGTTTTTAGTTTTTATATCAGTGGCTGGTAACCTACAGCCCGCAGGCTGCATGCGGCCCATCAGGGGAATCTGATTGCAAGCCACAGGTTGCCCACCACTGTTTTATGCTCTTCCTTCTGTTGGCTCCATATTTATTGCCTTCTCTTCTATGCCCAGTTTTACCCCATTTAAACAAAAATGATGAAAGTCTAGAAAACATTATCTATGAGGAAAGATTGAAAAAATTGGGGTGGTTTGGTCTGGAGAAGAGAAGACTGGGGAAGGCAGGAGGGAACATGCCAATGGTTTTCAAGTACATTAAAGTTTGTTACAAGAAGGAGAGTGAAGAATTGTTCTCCTTAACCTCTGAGTGTAGGGCAAGAAGCAATGGGCTTAAATTGCAACAAGGGAGGTTTAGATTGGACATCAGGAAACGCTTCCTAACTGTCAGGGTGGTTAAGCACTGGAACAAATTGCCCAGGGAAGTAGTGGAATCTCCATCATTAGAGGTTTTTAAGAATAGGTTGGACAAACACCTGTCAGGAATGGTCTAGTTATAGCTTAGCCCTGCCTTGAGTGCAGGGGACTGGACTAGATGATGATGAGGTCCCTTCCAGTTCTACTCTTCTATGATTCTGTGATTTTTCCCATAGAAAAACCATCAATTTGTTTTGGCCATTGTGGATTTTAAACATTTCCTTTTATTGGAGTGTTTGGATTGTCTGTAGTTATGTTTAATGTTGTACAGCCCTCCTCCTTCCCTCCTTGAACTTCACCGAAGAAGGGACACTCTCCAAATCCTCAGATGTGAAAGTCTCTAGTATATTAACTTATTGTATTGCATCAGCAGCTCACAAAGATTTTGAATGTGTTACTGAGCTACTTGGTGAAAAGGTCATAAGAGATGACAGAGGAGTTGACAGTTGCTATCTCTGGTATGACCGTGCAGCAGAGCACTGCGTGAACTTGGAGATCTTCTAACGTGTGTTCCTTGCTTGTGTATTACCAGATACATGGGAAGTTCCATTTGAGGAAATCTCAGAGCTGCAGTGGCTGGGCAGTGGAGCACAAGGAGCTGTCTTCTTAGGCAAATTCCGAGCGGAGGAGGTGGCTATCAAGAAAGTGAGAGAACAGAATGAAACAGACATCAAGCACTTGCGGAAGCTGAAGCATCCTAACATCATCGCCTTCAAGTAGGTCATGACTTCTGTTATCTAGATAATTACTAGAAAAGTAATAACCTGTATTTTCCCAAGAGAATGCATTGTTAGCCATCATGTCCTAGCCAATTGGTGAGTTCCGAGTACAGGAATTACCTTCTGGTTTATCCAATCTTCTGTAGTTAAAACTGGAAACGTATTCTGCCCCTCCTCTCTCAAACAGATATGTAGTATTGTGGGCACTGTAAAGTGGTGTGCAACATTCCAACCTAGAGAGGTCATATTGACATTCATACAAACAAAAACACAGTCCTGTGAACTTTGCACATCTACAGGAAAAGAAAAGTCCAAGAAAACTATTGCCACAGAGATTTCCCCCTGCACAAAGCCCATGGGAAACTTTTCCTGTCCTGTCTTGTCCATCGGGGAGAGCCTCGCTACTGGGTAGGAGTGCAATGCATAGAGCTGTAGTCAGGCAGAGTGAACAGATCTGACCAGAAGAGCAATTGCTCTCCCCATTGAGTGAGTATGAGTTGCTCCTTCATCTGTGCTCTGCAGGCTCCAGCTATGCTTAGTGAAGCTATTTAAAGACAATGGTGAGAACCAAGAACATTCAGACAAGAGAACAGGAACAGCTTCAGGTTTATGGTGGACAGCAACAACTACCAGTACAAAATGCTCCCTTTCCAACTGGCAGCAATCGGTGGGTGATGACTGAGTGAGTGGCTGGGGTGGTGCCTAATCCATGTCACTGGAGCATGCAGGTCTACCTTTATCTAGATGACAGGCATAAGAGAGGTCTTGCAATTGGTGTAGCTCGCAGCTGTGGAAGGTGCATTCTCTAGTCATAACTGACTGGGAGTGAACAAAGAAAGATCTACTGTAGTCCTTATTCAGGTTTTAAAATTCCCAGAGACTGCCAAGGATTCCTCCTGGGCTGTAGCTTGCCTGCATCAGGACAGGTTCAAGGTCTCATCCTAGGAGCAGATCTTGGCAAGACAAGTTTGCAAGGCTCTGTGAAATGTGACTTGAGAGGGCTATGTGATGGTGTGCTCTCCTCAGCAGGTTGAGGACTCTCTGAGATGGCCCATCTGCCAGAGAATGTCTTAAAGGACATGGCCTTTTTTCCAACCTGCTCTTTAGTTAAACCCTGACTTTTCAAGGTACTTAACCACAAGCCTAACTCTGTGTTATGCGAGTATCCCATGAAAGTGTGAACACTCATGGCAACTTGTGTTCTATGTTGCACAGGTGTGTTTAAATCAGAAGAACTCTGAGGGTGCTTCTTCCTCTCTCTCACAGCAAGTGAGGAGGATTTCCTTGTCAGTGTCTATTGAGTGCTAAATCAGGGCATGACTGATGCACTGATGGGGTGTGTGCTGTGCTGGTGTGGGCCCATCCACCTGCACATATACTGTAGTCAGCAGCATACATGGGGATTGGAAATGCTGCTTTTTAGGGGACAGAATGTGGTATTCTGCACACTGCATTCAGCCTGGTCTGGCAGGATGGTGTATGGACCCTTCCTAAAGCCAGAACCTTATTGCTTCCCTCCAACAATGTTCTTGCTACAAGGGCAGAATTTTGCCGTTAAACAGATCTGAATTCATGTTATCGCAAAACATAAAGGCAAGAGCTCCTGCAGTGCTATCAGTCTCTACAGCCCTCATCCTCTTAAAGGACTGAAATGAATTGTACTTGAACTTGCAACAGATCTTCTCAGAGCAGGCATAACACTAGAGTGTGCATTAAGCAAAACCATGTCTTGCAGATCTGTGGTATAAGTAGGTAATGTATTACTGGAGTTACTTACTGGGCATGGTTAATATGCTCAGTGCTGTACAAAACATGGACACAGTTCATGTCCTAAGAAGACAAACCATATAGTACAGACAAATAATCTAAGTAGATTTTACTCCTAACCCCATTTGTTATCCAAGTGATGCTTGCAGATACTTCCCAACCTAATTTAACTTTTGCTGCAAGAGGATTTTTGAATAGTGCTTAAATATATGGTGGACAGAAATGATTTCCTTACTGTAAGGAGTGTTAGTAAGAATGTAGCTCCAAATGGAGTGGAGATGAACCCTTATTCTGTTAACCTGGCTGAAAACTAATACAAGGTCCAGCTTAGAGCTGCTTTAATGTGGAATTCCTGCTGATTCAGTGGAAGCTTTTCACGTGACGCAACTGTAAAACTGAGCCCAGAGTGACTTAGTAGAAGGCAAGCCAACCAAATGAATTATGTGACAAGTTAGAAGGTGACTGCAGTGGTTGAATGAACACAAGCAGTGTTTCTCCAAAGCGTGTCTGACAAGATATGGAATAAATATAAAACCTAGTATTTTGACCTAACTTTGACGTAGGAAAACCACACAAACAAATACAAACAAACCTGAAGTAAAAATAAAGTCTAAGCCCTCCTGACTGGAGATGGATCTGTTTTCTGTAATCTTAGTGGGAAGGGAGGAGGAGAAAAGGTCGAGGAAATAGTAACAGAAATATTACATTTAAGCTAATAGTGTCACATTATTAGCTGGTTAATCAAAATGCTGGGGGACTAATGGGGTCTCACAGAATGGAAGTTTTCTGACAGAAGGTTAGCTCTCTTCAGGCATTTTGGCAATGAACTACACTCAAGTTTGTGTTTGCTATGTGTCTGGTGTTCCAGAGCTCTTCCTGACTGAGCATTTACTAAGGCATGTATTCTGTTTTCCTGTGAAGCATCGGAAGCTCCTGTCATTGCTTGACCAGGAGGCTCTGTAGTCTGATCGGGACCTGTATGGCAATGTCTGCGTTCCTTTGCTTATATCCCTGGAGAATGAAAGTCAATACTAAGGCCTGGTCTACACTGGGAGGTGGTGTTGATGTAAGATATGCAACTTGGAATACCGCAGCTGAAGTTGACGTATCTTATTCCGACTTACCTCCCGTCCTCACGGCGTGGGATCGACAGCCGCAGCTCCACCGTCAACTCCGCTACTGCTGCTTGCTCCGGTGGTGTTCTGGAGTTGACGGGGAGCGCGTTCAGGGATCGATATATCGCGTCTCGATGAGACGCGATATATAGATCCCTGGTACTGCGGGTAGTCTGGATGTACCCTAAAACGTAAAAGCCAGAGACATAAACCTACAGAGCAGCTTCTGCTTCTATAGGGAAACTTAATTTCTCCACATATGAGTCAGGTGCACAGTTGCACGTTCCAGATAAAGAATAATGGTCTAATTTTCAAATGTGCTGAGCCCCTACAGCTCTCTGCCATGAAAGTCAGTGAGCTGTGAGCATTCAGATCACAATGGTATATTTTTGAGTTCAGAGAATCCCTTTGATACTGACTGTTGGGTTTGATTTGCAGTAATATGTATGGTGTTCGTGTGTGTTCTCTGACAGGGGAGTTTGCACTCAAGCCCCATGTTACTGTATTATCATGGAATACTGTGCACATGGACAGCTCTATGAAGTGCTACGAGCGGGTCGGAAAGTCACACCTCGGCTGCTTGTGGACTGGTCCACAGGGATTGCAAGTGGAATGAATTATTTACACCTTCATAAAATCATCCACCGAGACCTCAAGTCACCAAAGTGAGTCCTTGGGTGCTTGAAACGAAAAAAGTAGATTTTTGAGTGAATTCGTCCAGCAAATGAATATTGAGCTAAATCGGGGGTCTTAAACTTTCTAATGGTCTGACCCATAACTTGAGAGAGATTTGTCCTGTGCTTCCTCTGACTTGTTTTTAACTGCATGGACCATCTCTGCTTTCATTTATACTAGCATAACATCTCTGTGGCAACTGAACCAGTTGCTTACATGGGAACGTAATAGTAAGGAAACAAGTCTGCTAATGAGATGGCTGTTTTCCCTGTTTGAAAAAGTGAATCACTCTGTCTCCTTCTGCTCTTTATTTTGTCTGTCCTTCATGTCTGTTTTATTCTGGTCTCATCCCCTGCTCTCATGAATGTGTATCTTCCTCTTCTCCTACACCTGCTCCCCTGCTGATACTGCCCAGCTGCCTTATCTCATTCACCCTGGACATTGCTTCAGCCTCACCCTTCTTTCACTGTTTACAGCAGGCAGTGTGACTGTGGTTCTGTTGTTGTATCTGTATTTGACTGTAAATGTTTTAAATGGTATGTTACGTTGTTTGGGCAGTGAGGTGGTTATTATTACATCACTTATTATTTTTATTGTTGCTAGTTTGAATATCAAGACAAATTTTCCAACAAATAGTTCTACATTTTTCTGTAATTGTTATCTCTAATTATACTGTATGCAAGGGATTGGCAGCCTTTGGCATGCAGCCCACCAGGGTAAGCATCCTGGTGTGCCAGGCCAATATGTTTACCTGTTGCATCCACAGGTTCGGTTGATCGTGGCTCCCGCTGGCCGCAGTTTGCCATCCCAAGCCAATGGGGGCTGCGGGAAGTGGCGCTGGCCGAGGGATGTGACGGCTGCCGCTTTCCCCAGCCCCCATTGGCTGGAGCGGCGAACCGCGGCCAGTGGGAGCCGTGATTAGCCGAATCTGCGGATGCGGCAGGTAAAGAAATCAGCCCAGCTCGCCAGAGTGCTTACCCTGGCAAGCTGCAGGCCAAAGGTTGCTGATCCCTGCTAGTATATACCTGTATGTGGCTAAGTACATCTTCCATCTTAGTAGTCATTTTGTGTTAAAACATGCATTTACAAGAAGTTTGAAAGTCCCCCAAATATAGTCAACCTTGATGTTCCCAGTTATGACTCTGTTACAGTCCCTTTACACCTGGATGGACTTTGGCCCCTAGAATTTAGAATCAGAGTTTGGAAAAAAAATCAAAAGAATTTTATGGTAACTCATCTGTGAAGCTGCAGAATCATTAACCCTGTACTCTGACCCTGTCAAACAGCCTCACCAATGGTTCATACTGGTTTGAAACAGAGTGTTTGCTAACAACAGCTATTGCACTAAGATCTTGAGTGACTGTGGTTAAAATTGAGGTTTTATAAGGAAATGTTTGAGCTGGATTCCAAGAGGGTGGAGCTTTGTTTCCAGAACAGTGTAGTTTTGGGGGCAGTGGGTTTTAGCAGTGATAGAAACCAGGATCCCTTTATCAGTAGGGTTGGAGACAGACAAGCAAAAATGTTACTATAGATTGCTTTACTGATTTTATTTCAGCACTACCTCATTTATGATGCAAAGCAGGGAAAAGGTAATTGTGACTCCCTCCTGCGTTGGCAGAACAACTGGATGTGGTGGAGTTACACAGGAAAAAGTTGTTCTGGATAGAGGGAGAGAATTTACTGAAACTAGCAAATTAATTAAATTTACTGATCAAACTGTTTTAAAGCTTTAGTTCCTTGCTGCTAGGGTCCAAATAAGCTACTAATTCCTACACCCTCACTTTGCCCATTGATAACATAGGTATAGTGTATACCAGGCAGTGTTAGTAGATGACAAAGAACTTTAAGATCCACTTCTGAAAGTTGCTATGGAAGTGCAAAGCGTTTTCTCATTGCTGATACCTTGTGTTTTTTCCCTCTCTTTCCAGTGTATTAGTCACTCATACAGATGCAGTAAAAATTTCAGATTTTGGTACATCTAAAGAACTCAGTGATAAAAGTACAAAAATGTCCTTTGCGGGCACCGTGGCTTGGATGGCCCCAGAAGTGATACGGAATGAGCCCGTCTCTGAAAAAGTGGATATCTGGTAAGCACTGCTGTCATGTTAATTACACATCTTCACTTTCCTTTCAGCCAGTCAGATCTTCCCATTATATAGCATTACCAGCACTTTTTCCTCACCAGAAGGTCTGTCTCACTGCTCTCTACTGGACTTTCCATTCTCAGAGATGGTGCTAAGTATTATATGTAGGGTCCTACCAAATTCATGTCCATTTTGGTCAATTTCACGGTCATAGGATTTTTAAAATCATAAATTTCACGATTTCAGATATTTAAATCTGAAATTTCGTGGTAGTGTAACTGTAGGGGTCCTGACCCAAAAAGGGTGTGAAGGGGCACAAGGTTATTGTAGGGGGGATCATGGTATTGCCACCCTTAGTTCTTTGCTACTGACAGCAGCGCTGCCTTTAGAGCTGGGTGGCCAGAGAGCACCAGCTGCTAGCCAGGAGCTCAGCTCTGAAGGCAGTGCCACAGCCAGCAATAGCGCAGAAAAAAGGATGGTGTGAGATGGTATTGCCACCCTTACTTCTGCACTACTGCCTTCAGAGCTGGGCCCTTGGCCAACAGCTGCTACTGTCTGGCCACCCAGCTCTGAAGGCAGCGCAGAAGTAAGGATGGCAATGCCACAACCCCCTCCAATAATCTTTCAGCCTTTTGGATCGGGACCCCCAGTTTGAGAAACGCTGATCTCCCTTGTGAAATCTGTGTATTATAGAGTAAAGATACATAAAAGGCCAGATTTCATGGGGGAGACTAGATTTCATGGTCTGTGACACATTTTTCCTGGCTGTGAATTTTAGGGCCCTAATTATATGCTCCACAATGAGGAGTGGGGCTATGAAAGCAATAAAAATTCAGTGTATGTAGATGTTTATGATGTTGAGAGATGAACGTCCTGAGCACCTCACAGAAGTGGGCCCCCAAAACCTATCCCTTTAAGAATTAAAACAGTGAACAAAACAAGATCATGCTCTTCTGTTTCATGCGACGTTGTTGTAGCCAGGTTGGTCCCAGGATGTGAGAAAGACAAGGTGGGTGAGGTTATATCTTTCACTGGACCAGCTTCTGTTGGTGAAAGAGACAAGCTTTTGAGCTTGCACAGAGCTCTTCTTCAGGTCTGGAAAATGTAGTCAGTGTGCAAGGATATGTAGAGAAAGAGATAGAGATAGAAAGATGCTATTCCTTCTGGGATATAGTAATTTTGGACTTTGAAACTCACTACCACATCTCTGCATCTCAGGCTAATTCTAGCTTCTGGAACGGTTATTCAGTGAGTGCTTTTCTTTGTCTCTTGGTTACTTCTCTTTTGCCTTTGTACTAACCATTTTGGCATCAGTTTACTATTTTATGATACTCTCTATGTGGTTGGTAGATGGCAGTTATTCCTTGCTACCTTTTGTGAATTCTCCATGGAGCCTTGGATTCATTACAGGAGAAAGGCAAATTTAGTTTTCTTACCTGTAATTTTCATTTCTTGTAGTACTTGTGGCACCTTAGAGACTAACAAATTTATTTCAGCATGAGCTTTCGTGAACTACAGCTCACTTCTTCGGATGCATAGAATGGAACACACAGACAGGAGATACATACATGTTCTCTGTATGTATAAATATCTCCTGTCTGTGTGTTCCATTCTGTGCATCCGAAGAAGTGAGCTGTAGCTCATGAAAACTCATGCTGAAATAAATTTGTTAGTCTCTAAGGTGCCACAAGTTACTCCTGTTCTTTTTGCGAATACAGACTAACACGGCTGCTACTCTGAAATATTTCTTGTAGTGTGGATTGCCTGCTCTGGACAGATTCTCCTTATACTTCTCTAGCCATGATTGGCTTTAACACAATTCTCTTTCATCTTTCTTCAAGTTAGGACTAGAGGGAATCTCCAGTGGAATCTGAAATGTCCAACTAGTGGCACCTACACAGTGGCTGTGTTTGTTTCCTCACTTTCACATTGTAATAGTTGCTGCTGTTTTGTGTTTCATTAGCTTTGGAAGCATTTGTCTGCAGAGGGCATGGATAGTTCAGCAAACTCACCAGCAGGGGGAGTGTTTGCTTTAAAAAAAAACAAAAAAAAAACCCCAAAAGAAATTTGTTAGCTGATTTATCATGAATACACACAAATTCTCACTTTGTCCCAAAGCAAGGGAGCTCTGATCAACAATGATTACAGCTAGGAAAACTAACTTTGCCATTTAGTTTACTGGAATTGGCAAGACTATGACCTTCCATTGTAGATTTTACCCATATTCCATTGTATTTTGCTCATAACTTCATATCTTTTTGAGATTAAAAACCCAAAAAGGAGGAGGATTTGGTTTAGCTTTTCAGTGTAAAGTGAAAGTTAAAACCGATGCAACTGTGGATAAAAGGCTAGGGCTTAGGACAGTGGCAGAGAGAGGCTGCACAAAGTGTAAATATATCCCTGGATAACACCCTTATCTAGTTAAATATATGAACCAGTCTTGAATCCATTTTCAAAATCCAAAACCAGATGTAACCTGCTGCCCGTTTTGATAACCAAACAGAAAGTCTGAGTCTGTTACAGAATTTTTTCTGTGTAACTCACTGTGAAGGTTTGTCCTTATGTTTCTGCAACAGGTCGTTTGGGGTAGTTTTGTGGGAGCTGCTTACAGGAGAGATTCCATACAAGGATGTAGATTCCTCAGCTATCATCTGGGGAGTGGGAAGTAATAGCCTGCACCTTCCTGTCCCTTCCACCTGTCCAGATGGGTTCAAAATCCTCATGAAGCAAACATGGTAAGGCCACATCTCCTGCACAGACTTGGTGCTTGATCCTGCAGTCCTGGCTCTGCCAAACTCCCAGTGGGGTCAGTGGAAATGGTGGCTGAGTAAGGACTGGAGGGTGGGATCCAGAGCAAAGTTCTCTTTTTAAAAAACACCACTGCTGCTGAGAGAGTGACTGTGTACTGGTAGCACACTATGCTGGATTTGACATCCCGTGTCCCGCTGCCATGAAGCAAAATGACTTGTGACCAGTAAGGCGTTGGAGTTCCTACAAACAGCATGCACTTACTTATGCTGTTGATGTTGAAAGAGACCAGGGTGGTCAGAGAAAAGAACTCAGCGATGGAAAGATCAGACATGGTAGGGCTGGGGGAGGACCAGGGCAAGTGAGAGAGATGCTGGAGAGCAGCAAATCAAACGGGGAGGTGAGGGCGAAGAGGCAGGTGGCCAAAGGCTCATCCTGACCATGGCTGAGTACAGGAGAACTAGGAGTCACTCAGAGAGGACTGTGGATCTGGAGCTAGGTGGGTGGTACGGAACAGCTGCTCGGAGAGTGGGAAGAGAGGAGAGTTGAGTGGAGTGCTGTTCAGAAGAGGAAGAGGGAAGAATTGGAAGCAATAGGAACAAAGGAGGAGGAACCCAGTTCCCAGCCTTGGCATGGTTCTAGGTGGCAAAAAAGAGGAGGCTGCGATCTGCAGGAGGGGCAGTCTGGTTTCTGTTTCCACCAGGAACTGGAGAGGTGCACCTTCTCTGTGCTGTAGCTAATTCTCTGTGTCAATGTGAGGATGATGCTGCCTCTTGGCTCCCTGATCCATATTATTCCTGCACTCAGGATACCTTCTCAAGCCTCTCCCTGAAAATTCTGCAGTCTAAGGGTGAAAATATCCAAATTAGCAAGAATTTTTAAGAGCTTGGAAGCCCCAACAATCTTGTCTGACTCTGTCCCGTCTGTGTTAGCAGTCATGTCTCCCCTCCTTCTGGTCCTTTGTATGGGGAATCATCATTGAGTAGGTGTGTTCCAGTGGGGTCGCACAACGCTCAGTTCTTGGCCCTACACTGTTTAAAATTTTTGTCAATGACCCAGAAGAAAAACAAAATCATCACTGATAAAGTTTGCAGACACAAAAATTGGAGGAGTGATAAATGATACGCTGATACAGAGTGATCTAGATCACTTGGTAAACTGGGCACAGGTGAACAATATGCATGTTAATATGGCTAAATGTAAATGTATACATCTAGGAACAAAGAATGGAGGTCACACTTGCAGGATGGGGGACTCTATCCTGGGAGGCTGTGACTCTGATAAAGATTTGGGTCATGGTGGATAATCAGGTGAATAGGAGCTCCCAGTGCGATGCTCTGGCACAAAGAGCTAATGCGATCCTGGGCTGCATAAACAAGGGGATCTCGAGCAGGAGTAGAGAGGTTATATTACCTCTATATTTGTCACTGTTGTCACTGCTGCTGGAATCCTGCATCCAGTTCTTGTGCCTACAATTCAAAAAGGATATTGGTAAATTGAAGAGGGTTCAGAGAAGAGCCTGAGAATGATTAAAGGAGTAGAAAACCTGCCTTATGGTGATAGACTCAAGGAGCTCAATCTATTTAGCTTAACAAAAAAAAGGTTAAGAGTGACTTGATCAGGGTGTATAAGGACCTAAATGGGAAACAAATATTTGATAATGGGCTCTTCAGTCTAGCAGACAAAGGTATAAAATGATCCAGTAACTGGAAGTTGAAGCTAGCCAAATTCAGACTGGAAATAAGCTGTAAATTTTTTCACAGTGAGAGTAATTAACCATTGGAACAATTTACCAAGGGTTGTGGTGGATTCTCCATCACCAGCCATTTTTAAATTATGACTGGATGTTTTTCTAAAAGAAATGCTTTAGGAATGTCTTTGGGGAAGGTCTATGTCCTGTGTTATGCAGGAGGTGAGACTAGATGATCACAATGGTCCCTAGAATCTGTGAATCCATTAATAGAATCCTGGCAAATTCTTTTTCATCTGTTGGCTCTACAGCTACCAGCTCTTGGAGCAGTACAGTCTATGAGCTGTTCGTTAGTTAAGAATTGCATACCTCCTCGTGTGCACAGAAACCTCTCTGTATGACATGCAGACAGATCCACCTATTTTTTGACCTGCATCTCATACCTGCAAGTTTGACATCAAGTTTTCCCAAGGAAATATGTTCTTATTGGGGACCTAGCTGCTTCTGTCAAAATGGCTGGTCATGAGCTAGTTATAGAGGTAATCCAGCTGCATGCTGGACTGGGGACTTTACCCATGTGGCTGTGGGTCATGTTCTCCCTCTTGCCAGGTTACAGAGCTCAAGGTCTTGTTCTTAGGAAGGGCATTAATGCTGAGTCTTCATCCTTCAGGCTCAATAATGGCAGGGAATCCCTAAGGGGAGTGGAATATTAAAGAATACCTTGATTCTCCTACATTAGCCAAGATGAGCAGCCATCTGTTCTGGCTAGTATACTAGGAAAATGAGGAAGAAACCATGCTGTGATGCTGACTATTCTTTACTGATCTGTAATTTTCAAGAGGTGCTCTAAATATGTCAGTCACAGATTCAGAAACTCAAGGGACACCTGGCTGGAATCTAGTCAGTTTCACCAAATGAGTTAGAGTAGATTCATTTTCTTCCTGCCTTGAGCCACCTGCTGACTTTTGTGATTCTTACAATCATAGTTTCCTGTTTTACAAATGTTCTCTCTGCCCTGTTGTTGTAGAAGGGAAAACTGACTATAGTGCAATAATGAAAGGGCTTACACACAGCAAGCTGTCACGTGCTCCGAGGAAACACACTGGGTGGGAAAGAGAATTTTTTGCTCTGCTCTTTTCCAGCTACAGCAATCTAAGGCCTGGTCTACACTGGGGGGGGGGAGTGGATGGGGAGGTCGATCTAAGTTATGCAACTTCAGCTACGTGAATAAGGTAGCTGAAGTCAATGTACTTAGATCTACTCACCGCGGTGTCTCACTACAGTGAGTCGGCTGCTGCTGCTCCCCCGTTGACTCTTCCTGCGCCTCTCACCGAGCTGGAGTACAGAAGTCGACAGGAGAGCGCTTGGGGATTGAGTTAGACGCAATAAATCAATCCCTGCTGGATCGATCTAGTGAAGACATACCCATAGGGTTAATTGTACCAGTAGTGGGTAAAACACTTTCAGTGTGATTTTAACTCTGTAGCATGTCCCCTTAACTTGACTTTGTTGTTCTGTTCAGGCAGAGCAAGCCCCGGAACCGTCCCTCTTTCCGACAGACGCTGATGCACCTAGACATTGCATCTGCTGACGTTCTTGCCACCCCTCAGGAGACCTATTTCAAATCCCAGGTAAATACAGATTGGCCATAGCTGGTGATGCTTGGAGGGCTACGGGGTCTCAAAACTATTACTGACTCATCCTGGAAGGCAGACCAAGTGGGACTCCAGCCCAGGATGTAATGGGTTGGTTTGTGTCTGAGGGGGAAAAAGAGGACTAGGGCAAGGACAGGAGGGTTTTGCAAGGGAAAATGCAATAATAAGCCAACCTCAGAAAAACCTTAGGCTGAGGCATATGTTTTACTATTTATGTTAACAATAAAGGCTTCTGCTAGGAAGGGATTCTGCTTTGGACACAAACCGTGTGTGTATGCACCTGCTGTGTTCAGAAAACAGTGGGGACATTTGTACCAGAAGTGGTGTTTCCAGACACCGTTTACCCAAAAGACAGAAGTGAAGGAAGTCCTGACTAGCACAACAATAGCTGCAGCAGCTACAAGTTCAGCCTGCAGCCCAATAGGCCTTGATGCAATTTACAAATGGCTAACAAGCCTGGTCTGCGGTCCGGCATTTATAGCAGTTTACAGCATTTGCAGACCAGACAGACAGAACAGTATCAGCAAGCTCAGGCTGCAGCCAAGCCACAACTGTCCTAGAGCAGGGAGACAAAGAAAGCTGTGCAGAATCTCCAGGGTCCCAGCTCCCTGACCCTATCAGCTGCTCACAGGGTGACAGACAGGGATGATCCCCTCTGTCCTGTATGGTGAGTGAGCACCCAAAGTGTGATTCTACACATTAGGGCCACGAGGGCTTGTGACTTCTTTGGAGGGTTAATACTGTGCCAGTAGACACACTACCAGGCCTCATAGACTTGGGAAGTGACCAAACACTCATTAGGATAGAACTACAATGGGCAGCAGAGTTTATGTCCATGGGGTTCCTTGGACACTTGGCAGCAGCTTGAGACCTTGGGACTAGGGTCCTGGGTGGGCTGCACAGTGCGAAAATGCAGGCATGCCCTGGCTTTGATTTGTGGGGGACTGATGTGACAGGATGGAAGGGCTTAGTGAGAAATGGGACTATTCTGCTGATCTTATGCAGCTTCTTCAGGAAGCAGACTAGGTAGGGTTCATTACACAACCCGCTTGACTGTATGTGAGGGAGCAGAGGCAGAATACAGGAGTGCTGTGGGGACCACTTTCAGTCCCTGATGTCACACTTCCTGAGAGAACTGCATTTCTCACTCCTTCATGACCTCCTTGAAGGCAGGCACCAGGCATAGGTCTCTAGCTATCATCTTACTTGGGGCAAGGTTCTGTGACTTTCTCCCTCCAGAGCAGGGAGTTAGGCTGCAGTTCACTATGATCATTTTAGCAACCCCGGTTTAAGTTCAGCACCTGCCATCCTGTTCTTTTGGGAGCATTGACAGGGTTAACCAGTGATCAGCCAGCCTTTGTAGGCTTCATAAGTATTATTTATTCAGAACAAAGCCATTACGGAGAAAACATATCTTAAGATCACTAAACAGCTTATATGCGATCTTAGCTTACCAGGCAGTCACCCAGTGTTGATGGGCCTAGTTCCTGCAATAACCACTTAAAGCTGGGATCTCACAGTACGCACTCACTGAGGGACAGTGAATGTTGCGGTTTTATGGCACAATTCAGATTTAACTCAGGGGCTGTGTGAAATGACTTTGAGATGCCTAATGCCAGGTGGACATTTGCTTCCATATGATGTGCTTTGTAGTGTCTGTGGGGGAGCCGGAACCTGGAGAGCACTTCCATACTTGCAGGGTAGGTGAAGTTTAAGAGTCTCGATAGATTGAACATGGATAATGGAATTTTGCAGGTCAGGACTGAGTGCGTTGCAGAGCTCTGTGTGGAAACTTGCATGATGCCTGTTTGCGTTATACCTGGCTCTAGGCGGTACTACTAGGCATTGCTGGGGGCAGACCTAATGCTGGAATAGCAAAACAGAGCTGCAGGTCAGGACTGGGATGGATGGGCTGTAAGGTGGCTCCGTAGTGCAGGGGTGTGGCAGATCAGGACAGAGGTTCTTTGGTGGAGAGGTGATCAGACACGTGTAAATGATAGCCTGAGTATGGGAATGACCCAGTAATAGAAGAATGAACTCCTCTGCTGCAGAGTTGTCTCTACCATGAATCATGAAGCTGTATAACCATGAATATAAAATGCCATCCCACAGGCTGAATGGAGAGAAGAAGTAAAGAAGCACTTTGAGAAAATTAAGAGTGAAGGAACTTGCATACACCGGCTGGATGAAGAGCTAATTCGTCGCCGAAGAGAAGAGCTCAGGTCTGTCGAGGATCTCACCCCTCACCTCTCTACCTGTTGAGATAAACCCTAGTGACAACTAGGCCATAGAACATACCCCTCCTGCATTCTCAAATAAGACATGTTTATTTTGCCCTTCTTGGGTCAGGATCCCCAGGTTGTCCAGCTGAGCCTTAGTTTTCCTTTCTTGTTAACAGGCACGCATTAGATATCCGTGAACATTATGAGAGGAAGCTAGAGCGAGCCAATAACTTGTACATGGAGCTCAGCGCCATCATGCTGCAGCTGGAGGTCCGCGAGAAGGAGCTCATTAAGTATGTATATCTGGGGAGGGGGGAGCATACATGTACATATGCTTGTATACAGGAGAAGGTTCTGAACTGGGAATAAATAAACTACTCTGCATGCCTTCAGATTGAGCCTCTAGCAGCAAGCTTCCAAACCTGGATAAAGGACCAGGCGGCTGAGTCTGTGCTTGATTTCTCTAAGTCGTTGTTCAGATTGGAGGGTATTCTTTTTAAGGATGGTGAATGACAGACTCCTTATTGTAAACATCCTCCATTTCACCCTGCAGCTGATGACTGAGAGAAGAGAGCTTTCATATTTTGCTACCAGCTGTGTTAAATGGCCTCTTCCATCAGCCCCTCTTTAAAGAGGGGAGACAGTGTTCCCTAAACTGTGTACCAGGGCCACAGATAAGACGCCAGCTCCTGCAAAGAAAGTAGAAAATAATTAGGCCCTTTGTAAGTGCAAAACACACCACACACCTTGTCAGTCTGTGAAACAAGCACACAGTGTGCATCACCATTTATTCAATAGTTGCTTCTCCATCCAGCCAGAGGTGGATTACAATTTTGTGGGGTCCTGGGCCAGAGCAATTGCCCCCATTCCTCCACCCCAGCGCTCCTGCCAAGAAGCAGGATCAGGGTGCAGGGGCTTGCCCCACTTCACCCGCCTGCCCAGCACTCCTGCCAAGGAGTGGGGTGAGGGCTTGCCCTGCTCCCCCTGCCTGGCACTCCTGCCGGAGAGTAGTGTTGGGGCGCAGAGGCTTGTCCTGCTCCACCAGCCTGGCGCTCCTGCTCGGGAGCGGGGGTTGGGATGCGGGGGCTTCCCCTATTCTGCCACCAGACAGGCGGGCAGAGCAGGGCAAGCCCCCACACCCTCACCCAATTGGCTGAGGCCCCTGGGCATGGGCTCCGTTGGCCCAGTGGCTAATCCACCACTGAATCCAGCAGTAACTTCCATTTTACAAAGAGGAGACTAGGGATTTATTCTTTGTTCTGTATTTCAGACGGGAACAAGCGGTGGAAAAGAAATATCCTGGGACTTACAAGCGTCATCCAGTCAGACCAATAATCCACCCCATTGCGGTAGAGAAGCTGATGAAGAAGAAAGGGGTCTCTCATAAGCCAGGGAGCCAGACAAAACGGTAGGAAACTTCTGCAAAAAACAAAATCCTAGACAGGGAAGCAAGTCCTAAACAAGAGAGTGACAGAGTGGTTCGTCTTGGAAATGTGACTGGGTGAAAATGGCTGATTCTTGCACAACAGATCTGCTTCCTTTGCGTGTTCTGTAATATGCCTGCTTGCTTCAGTGCCAAGTGGAGTTCTGTCCTTTGAGTCCTGCAAGCAAAGCAGAACCAGCACAGCTAGGAGTGAGTAAGCTGAAGTCTAGTCTGACTGCCACACCATAAACACAGTTGTTAATTAAGTTCATGTTGTAGGGACAAATTCTGCCCTCAGTTACACGTGGGCAACCCTGCTGAAACATTGGGTCCACAGAATCTTTTTGTTGGTGGTGATACAGGAGGCAGAAAGAACCCAGCATGACACTCAGAACCCCATGGAGTCTGCATGGCTGGCCGGGAGAAACAAATATCTTCTAGTCTGAGCAAATGTAATGCCGGCTCGTTGCTGGCCCTGACGCTAGTGCAGGAAGGAATGTGGAGAGTGGCCAGAAACAGGATCCGAGTCAGCTGGAAGGATGGCCTTGTTGCTGAGGCACCTAGCTCATCCCCACAGTCCTTGCATGACCTCAGGCAAGTCTCATGCAGATCAATTTTCAGCTGTTTTCCCTAGTTTTGTATTCCTCGGAGGTTGGGATTCTACACCCTAATTAACAATCAGCGATCGATGTTTATTCCTGTGTAGCTGAAATGAACTAACTGCTTTATTGTCTGTCTTGTGCCACCTGGAGACCCCATTGTGCTGGGACCGGCCCAGACACATCAAAAGATACAGTCCCTGCCCCAAGGTTTACAAGCTAAATAGACAAGACAAAGGGTGTGGGAAGGGGATAGAACATACAAGCAGATGTGTTAGTGCTGTGATTTATTGGTGGGAAGTTAGTGGGTTTTTAATTTAAAAACAGAAGAGGCTTTATTAGGAGGGGGTTAACTAAATGGAAAGACAAAGCGCTGTGGAGGAGAGAAAGGTAAAAGGGGACTGTCACTGTTTCTGGGTAACTGCTCCTGTGCTCCCTCAAGGGCATCTGCCTAAGGTTTCCAGCTCCCAGCTGTCACCTCTCTTGGGCATAGACCTGAGTTTCTCTTCCTCCTGACTGAGCATTTTAAGGCTGCACAGCTCCCTGCCTTACACAATAGTGTCCCCAGCAAGCCAGTCTGCCTGAAGTCCAGTGCCTTTCTCTCCAAGAGCCAGTGTATTGCCAGCAGTTACAAATTACCACACAGCTCTTTCTAAGGGCTTGGCTACACTAGAAATTTCAAAGTGCTGCCGCGGCAGCGCTTTGAAGTGTGAGTGTAGTCAGAGCGGCAGCACTGGGAGAGAGCTCTCCCAGCGCTGCACGTAAACCACATCCCTTACGGGTGTAGCGTGCAGCGCTGGGAGGCACGCTCCCAGCATTGCCTCCCTGATTACACTGAGACTTTACAGCGCTGTATCTTGCTGCGCTCAGGCTGTAAAGTGCCAATGTAGCCATGGCCTAATCAAGCACATTTATACTTAAGGGAAAGGCATTACAGAGAAAACATTAAAACAAGAAATGTTCCAGTAGGGATGCTAAACATACCAGGAGTCCCCCGTCAATCATAGGAGGCCCTAGTAGGCCAAAATATTTCCAGTCCTTCAACAAGGATTGGGGACCTTGGACATAAGGTCCTGCTGGATCGGAAAGAGGGCCCTGAGTCAGTTTAAACACACAGCTTTTTTATGCCCAAAGCCCTTTTTTAGTCTTTTGATCCCTGGAAAACACAGCTTGAACCAGTATATGGAAGCCTTCCAATTGGTAGTACCGCTCTGCAGATGTTTAAAGTCGTGAGTGATTCCCCTTTAATCACCCCATGCTGTTTTTTAGTTCCTGGAGGTGCTGTGGTAATGCTTCTGCATCAGTAGAACACAATCATATGAACCATCCCAGGCCCACAGTGATACATAAACGTAACACGATATGTTCTGCCAAAGATACAGAATGCGGTTGTGATATCAGCCACAGGGACTGGGGAGGGTGGTAGGAGAGAAACAGAGGTGAAAGGACCATGACTGGGGATAGAGGGAAGTGAGTTGGAGCCAACAGCCAATCAGCAGAAGGGAAAGGATGTCCATAGACTGTAGAGAGCAGGGTCTGGTGCAGCTGCTCGTTGTGCCTCCTCCTGCTGACTGGGTCACTGGTCCCAGAGTGATGCCATGGGTTAGTTCTACCTTCAAAGTTAAATCCCTGTTTTCACCTGTCTCCTAGGCCAGACCTGCTGAAATCAGAGGGCATATCCAATGCAGAGGTGGCACCTAATGGCTCACCAGTCTCAGGAAGTCCCAAAATGTCAACACTCAGTAACAAAGGCCGATACCGCTGCAAACCACGTCACCGACGAGGGAACAGCAAAGGCAGCTATAATGAATTTGCAGGGATCTTGAAAAATCAGCCAGCACATGACAACTCACCCCAGCCACCACCTCCTCCTCCTCCTCCTTATCATCATCATCATCCTCATTCTCATCTTTCCAGCCTACAGCAGCATAGTCACCCCCATTACCATGGCCATCACCCCAGGCTAAACATCCAGGGGCAAGACATCGCAAACTGTGCGAACAACCTGAGGTACTTTGGCCCTGCTGCAGCCCTGCGGAGCCCCCTCAGTAACCATGCCCAAAGGCACATGTCTGGCTCCAGCCCCGATCTCATCTCTACTGCTATGGAAGCAGATTGTCGGAGGAATCTGGAGAATGAGGAACACAAGGTTGATCACTGGCAGTGTTGTAAAGCAGACCCACACAACCCTTGTCCTCAGTGCAGACAAGCGAACGGTGGTCAGAAACAGATGCCGTCCATTGAACCAGGCATGAACCACCCTGAATCAACAACGTGTGGTCCCTTATATGAAAAGGCCCAGCTTCCTGAAAAGATGGAGAAGGAAGACTTCAACAGCTGCAAGTCAGTGTCATTGCTGGACACCCCTCAACACCAGGCTGCCCCAGTGCTACCTTGCAAACCCAGACCTATTCAAAAGGTAAAGACAAGAAAGTCATCTTTAAAATAACAATAGTCTAATGTTTAAAATTTTCCAGAAAAAAAATGCACAATGTGGTATAGTTTGTTTGAGAGAGAGTATCTGACTATGTAAAAAAAAAAAAAAAAAAAGCTTTGTATAGCAATCCATACACAAAGGGTCAGAGTTAAGGTTGTGCATGCAACTTTAATTTTAATTTGCGTGCTTTGTTTTGCAACCCTGACAACCCTTTTTAAAGTAGTTTTTATTGGGAAGATCATAGGTGGAGGTAGTAGTACTGCATATGGTTAATGTGGCCTAACACATCCCATTATAAGACTCTCTTCAGTTACATATAACATTGCCAAATATTAACTGTTTGGACTGAAACTTACGAGGCCAAGTGTCTGACTAAAGGTTGTTTATTTTTATTTAAAGAAAAAAAATCAGAAAAAATGGTTCAGCCATTTCTCAGAACAGAGTCAGGGAAAATCGTATTGTTTTGTCTATGTTTAAAAAAAATTCTTACAACCATTTCTTTGAGAAGCTTTTAGTTCCTCTACTATGCTTTGGAGCAGGAGCTCCAAATTTGCTGCAGATGTTGCCCTAGTGTCAGCAAAACTCCTTTTGGAGTTCCTGTGAGATTATCTAAATTTACCCAAGTTATAAGATTCCAAAAGTTGTGATTTGTTCTTTTTATAGAGGCTTTGGCAGCTAAATACCCCAAAGATTCTATCTGCGCTGAGCATGCTCCAGCCTGGAGCTGAAGGACTCTCCCTACAATTGCTCTTTTTTGCAGCCTGGGAGTGCTTTGGTGCCAGGAACAAGACCTGAGAGAAGGGATATAGTCTTCTGTGCTCTCAATACTTCCCCTACTGGCACTCAACAGGGGGGAGATGTGGGAACTGGCCTGGCTGGTATGCAGAGCACAGAGGAGCTGGGCTTGGGGAGGTGGCCAGAGGAGAGACTGGGACAAGGGTGGGGACTGGAACCAGGGCAAAGAGGACTGAAATGGGACTGGGTCGTGAAGGTGAAGTGAGATGGGGTGAAGACTGGTACTGGGAGAAGCATAGGTTGGGGGGCCGGGCACAGAATATGTCAGACTTTGGGGGAATAGGACCCAAAGGGTCTCAACACTGAAGTGTGCTCCTTTCAAAACCTGGAATAGAGTGGAGGATTCCTGAGTCTCAACATTTCCTGTACTGGCAACAAATAGCTATGAAACCCACTGACAAAATATATGCCTCATTTCCTTCTTGTGACTGGTCCATATGGAGGATGACAACCTACTACTGCTATCAGTTACTTCGTTAGTTAAAGTGGAAGAGGTTAGTGCAGTGGATCTAAAGCTTCCAACCTTACTAATGGCCCATGTGGTTGGCGGTATGGTTCCACATGATGGATTTGTTTTTCCAGTTTGCTTTTTAAAAAAGCCCTAGAAAATTACACACACAAAACTACATTAAAATAACATTATTAAGGTTGCAAAGTCAAGCATTCCACAGTCTGGAAATGCCAGAATTCAGATTGCCTGTGCAACCGTAAATCAACCTTCCTGTGTGTATGCATTATGAGAGTCTTTAATTACATGATCACGTGCTATTTTTTTCCACAAGACCCCTGTCTCGGTCAGTACACAGGATGAATCATTGCTCTGGGGATGAATCATTGTTGCTTTTTTCTATAGGGCCCTGTCTCATTTGTTGTGGAAGTTGGAAGGTGTTTAGTGAACAAGGCAGAGAATTGCAGGAAGAGAAAGGATGGTGTCATGGTTAAGGCAGTCACATAATTAAATAATGTATCATAATGCATATACACAAGGGAGGCAAATTAACGTTATGCAGGCAGCCTGGTATTTCCTAACTTTTCAGTGCTTGACTTTGCAACCTTAATAATGTTCTTTTAATGTAGTTTTTTGTGTGTAAGTTAATAAACAAAATAATCAATTTTTCAAGAGAGAGAAAAAAAGATATAAGAAGGGAGGGTCACAACAGAAAAGGACAAGCTACATTGGAGGAGAAATACAAAGAGTATTTGTATGAAGTCTGCCAGGAGGACATTAAGTTTTGAGAAAAATACCGGACAAAGCAGTTAAATATCATTTGTAATCAAATCATAATACAAAAGCCATGCTTGATCATTTCTTGGCTGGATTATTGAGTTCAGCATACTGTCAAAGCTGGTTTGCTCCCACCTTCCAGTGACGACCCTTATGGGGGGGAGAGAGAGCTCAGTGGTTTGAGCATTGGCCTGCTAAACCCCGGGTTGTGCGTTCAATCCATACGGGGGCCATTTAGGGATCTGGAGTAAAAATCTGTCTGGGGATTGGTCCTGCTTTGAGCAGGGGGTTGGACTAGATGACCGCCTGAGGTCCCTTCCAACCCTAATATTCTAGGAACAGCTCCTTGTGAGAGTGTGCTTTTTTTAACTGCTATAGTCCTTTTGATCTTCCGTATCTCAGGCTTTTTCCTCTCCTGGTAGTGTCTCTTAACAACCCTCAAATGTTTACGGAGAAGTGGCTTATCTTCAGCTATTCTTTTCCTTTCTGCTTGTTTTCCCATTAGCCCCGTATTAAACTAAAACTGTACAGTCAACATCCAGTATTCATGATGATTAATGAATAGTTCCAATTCTGTCACAGTTGCCTTTTTACTTCCTTCAGACTCTGGTGTACTCTCACTTCTAATTTTCTCAGACACCTCCCCTGCTTCTATGCATTATTGACTAGAGTCGGCTAGCTTATTCGGAGAGTTATGGGGACTATGTGACTGTATCCTTATTACTCTAATTCTGCTTGTTTTATTTCTTCTGATTATAATCCACTGCTTCTAATTGCATGATAAACCTTTGAGATGTCCCCAGAATCCAGTGCTGTGTTTCAGGCTACCTCATTTCCATAAGTTTTCTTTCAGTATTTTTGTCATGTTATATTATCACTCCAAAGTACTGTACGTCTCTCCCTAATGATATAATTTTGGAACCAGAGAATTGGAATCATTTTCGTTCAGGTGTGACCTTGTGGCTGTCAAAGAATATTTCAAAACTAGGTACTAATAATTCTACAGTAAAGCACATTGTGTCCCTGCTGAATTCTGTATCTTTGGTCATCTTGTCACTTGAAGGACTGTAAAACTGTGCCAGTCTCTGGCTTGTCTATGCAGGGAAATTGATTGGCAAAACTCTAGTGGCAGAATTCTACTGCTGTAGGTAGTGTGATACAGCATGGCCAGAGGGCAGCATAAGAGTGTTAGCAGGGGGCCTTATTCCCTGCCAAGGGAGGAAGGTTTGCTTTAGATTAACTAGAACAGCTGT
>NC_133776.1:51691073-51703640 GCF_003597395.2 Chelonoidis abingdonii
AGATTTAGTTTGAACATTAGGAAAAAGTTCCTAACTGTCAGGGTGGTTGGACACTAGAATAAATTGCCTAGGGAGGTTGTGGAATCTCCATCTCTGGAGATATTTAAGAGTAGGTTAGATAAATGTCTATCAGGGATGGACTCTATGACCTCTCGAGGTCCCTTCCAGTCCTAGAATCTATGAATCTACCCTAGAGCCTGACAGAGGTATTTTGATTGGGTACTGGCACAGGCATTCTCCTTAACTGCACGCAGTTGAGAAAATCTCCTAATGCTTTCACGACAAGATATCAAGTGAGAACATAATCAACAAAAAACCCACAAAATTAAATGAGAGAGACAAGGTGGGTGAAGTAATACCTTTATTTGGAGCAACTTTTGTTGGTGAGAGGCAAGTTTTCAAGCTACACTGAGCTTTTTGAAGAGCTCTGTGTAACTCGAAAGCTCAAAACTGTCCAATAAAGGATATTATCTCACCCATCATCTTCTCCCTCTAATACCCTGGGACCAAAATGGCTACAACAATGCTGCACAAGCTAAAATCAGTAAATCATCAGAACACACTTTTGTTGGCCTTTTAGGGCATGATTTTATTGCTATCACATTCTGGAAATGGCACTTCCCAATTAATCCTTTTCCATGAGAGATACATGTGTCACAATATTATGCCAGCATTCACATCTTGCACTACTTCTGTTCAATTTGTAGTCACTAATTCTTTTTGCAAGATATATATGAACATGATTGTAATAGCCACCATACCCAGAGAGGTCAGTACATTAAAATACATGATTAAAATATCTTTAAGAAATAAACTACTGCAGCCAAAAAAAAAAAAAAAATTCACTAAAGATCACTAAAAATTGCCCTGTTCTGTTCATTCCCTCTGAAGTATCTGTCCCCAGCCACTGCCAGAAGATAGGTCACTGGGCTAAATGGACCATTGGTCTGACCCAGTGTGGCCATTCTAATGTTCTTATCAATGAAATCATCTGTCCCCAGACACCCAGGTAAGTGCATTGCCCACCTGTGCATCCTCTGAGTGATCTCCAGGCTCAGCTTTCTCCTTTCTTCATTTTTTTCTTGGAACCAGAAAGATTGAGCAGGACATCTGGCCCCTCCTCCTCCCCCCATCTTGTCTATTCTAGGTCCTCTGTATCAAACCTTCATTTCTGCATTATTAGTTCCGGCATGAAAACCTCCACCCCACGGCTCAGACATTCTTCATAGATTCCAAGGCTAGAAGGACCCATTGTGATAATTAAGTCTGATCTCCAGTATAACACAGGCCAGAAAACTTCCCCACAATAATTCCTTTTGAACTAGAGCAGATCTTTTAAAAAAAGAATCTAACCTTATTTAAGAGTTGCCAGTGATTGAGAATCCACCCCAATCCTTGGTAAATTGGTCCAGTAGTTAATTACTCTCAATGTTCAAAAATTCACCTTATTTCCAGTTTGAATTTGTCTAGCTTCAACTTTGGGCCATTGGATATAGTCATTAATGCAGGGCCAATTATACTCTAGACTCCCCTGTGCAGGAGTGTGCAGACACCCCATAGTGTGACTCTGTAAAGGGGTCCAAGATGACTCAAAAGTCCTGACAAACTTTTTTTCAATGCTGGTGAAAAGGAACCTTTGCAGCTGCAGAGATAATCTACCACAGGCTGCCAGTGGGGATACAACACAACCTGCAGGGCTAAAAATTCTTGCTCATAATTGCTGAGCTTAGAGAGTTAGCTGGGAGCAAAGAACAGGCTCTTGTTCCCTGTGGGGGTCAGCCTCAACCACAGGTGCTTAGCCAGTGTGTTACAAGCATCCCTAACCAGGGGTACATGTCTAAAGCAAGTCCGGAGATCCAGTATCCATAAGGGCCCATGCTTTGCAATACATTCACCCTTGGCTGTGAGCAGGGACAGAACCCTATTTCTTCCACCCGCAAAAGCACAAGCTTTGAATTACTGGGGTTAAACCAGAGTCTCCTCAAGCCATTCCATCACATGAACAAGGCCATCTCAGCCATGGTGAGATCTGCTAGTTTGTCCAACACTCAATGCTCGAGCCAGGTTAATAGTACCATTGATGGAAAGGGATCCTCTTCCCAATGACCCCATTCGAAGATTTCAGACTGTTAAGCAATTAATGATTGACACTGAACTGTGGATCCAACCTTGGATCCAAAATCAACAGGACCAGTGATAGTGTTCAGGAGGCATGACTAAAGAGGATGACAGAGCCTTGTTTGGAAATCATGAACAGGTTTTAGGTGGAGGAGGGATCAAAGAAATTCTAATCTGCCGTATTTGACATGTTACTCCTGACGGAGACATTTCTGCCTTTTGACCTGGAACCGAGTCTTCAGGCACAGTCAGCAAAACTGAGATTTGGATCTGACTGGTGATAGCATGGAGTGAATCAGACCTGATGCTTGGCACTGGAGGGCAAGAATCTTTCTTCTGCATCAGTTCAATCCTAGGTTTCATCTTTGGACCTGGAGAGCACCAAATCTGAATAATATCCATCAAATCCAAAGCACACTTTCTAGTTCTCAGTGCTCCTTCTGTTCCTTCCAGGGATTCCTTATAGGCTCCTATAGTACTTGGAACCAATGATCCGACCCACCTCTGCCTCCATTGGCTCTAGATAGAGGCCGACACCATACAGAATCCTTTTGCCACGGCTGGGAGCTGGTGGAGTGGAGCAGACTGGAGCCAGGCTGCTCCGCCTCCCACCGCTGCTGGTGAATGTCTGTTGGGCGGGGGGGTGGCGGTAGATAGGGGTCGGAGCAGTTAGGGGATGAGGGGTTGGGTAGGGGGTGATTGGGGACAGAGGTCTCTGCAGGGGGAGGTCAGAGAACAAGGAAGAGAGAGAGCAAAGTAAGTTTGATATAATGTGGTCTCACCTATAATGCGATGAGATTTTTTGTCCCGAGGACTGCATTATATTGGGGGAGAGGTGTATATAAAACTGGGGTGAAACAGGATGGAGGGGAAATTGGAATCATGCTTGTTACGGGGAGGAATGGTAGCAGGGACATAGGCAAGGCTCTGCAGCATCAGAGCTGGGAAGGGAGATATAGGGTAAATGCTCTGCAGTGTCAGAGCTGGTAACAGAACGCTGGGGAACCATCAGCACAGAGATAAGCTCAATCAGTGTGAAGGGCTTCAGAATATGCTTGCTTGGAAACTAACCCCAATAAACATTGCATTGTTTGGTCTTCTGCTTTCTGTCTACATGACAAGAACCAGGGGAGAGGGTGAAAGGAAAGCCCTCTAACACTACCTATGGTCATCAGGTGGGGATGGCAAAGAGGAAGGAATTCCAGTTGGAACCTGCAGTTCTGGTATGACATCTTCCTCCACCTATGGAACCAGTGCACTGAGTGGGTCCTAGGTATCTGCTACAGGGATCCCTCAACCCCCAGTACAGCCAGAAAGAGGGGTCAACCATTTGAGGCAGACACCATTGGGAAACATTAGGCCCTAGGGAGGCTGCGTCCATAAGGGTACTGGCTTAAGTCTTGGCTCTCTCTGGAAGGAAAGGAGAAGGGATATGTTTGTGAGATGTCTAAATATGAAAATCGCTCCTGTTGAACTGCAAAGCCATTAGTACCAGGAAAATCATGCCTAACCCTTGTAAGCGAGAAGGTTTCTGGAGTGATGACATGTCTCAAGAGGACTGGGCCATAGAAGATAGAGAGTTGGTAGGAGAGGAAGATATGATGTTGTGTAGGTCTCTGTGTGCCCTGGTTTGTGGGGGGTCCCAATGATTGGCACTGACGGTAACAGTGCATCCCTGGTTCCGATGGTCTTTGGGCAGATGAGTCAGTGTTGTGGTCGAGACCCACACTCATGGACAGGATCAGCAGGGGAAAGTTTCTGTGCTTCAGTACCTGACTCGCTGACTGAACGAGTTGATCCTTCTTCTGCTCTTTACTCTCTAGCCTGGGGGATTTTTGCAGAGCCAATTCCTTAGGCTCGGAGAAGGAATGCATCTCTTATGGACAGTCCTCAATAGGGATCAGTCCTGGTGCCTGTAAGAGTTCCTCCAGGGCATCCTATGAGAGCAACAGGCAGTGCCTGGGCTTAGAAAGCTGAAGACTCCATGCCAAAGTACATGCTGGGAGGGGTGCTGCTCATTTGGCGAGGGTAATGTACAGCAGGATCTCCCTAGCCTAAAGCGGAGAGATGGCTTCTCCATTAAATGTTTCCTAAGGCAAAGCTCACTGGCTTAACCAGTTCTCAGTGGGAATGAGTGACAAATACCACACTTCACTGAAAATGTCTCATGCAGACAGAGGCAGCATTCGTGTGTTGCTGATGAAGATTTAGGGCAGGCAACAGTTTTTGAAGCCCAGGACTCTAGGCATAGTCCCAAACTGCAGGGAGTGAATCCCCATCTGGGGAAACCACTACTCTAGATATATTAAAACTAACTGCACTAAGCTAAAAGAATAACTACTTACAGGTCTGAAAAGCTGGAGGAAGAAAGACAAGATTCCAACTCAGGCCATGCAGCAACAAGAACTGAAGGGGCATCAATCCACACTGCCTCTTACAGGGAGCATGAGGAGATCTACTGTAAGGTGCAGGCCTGACTCAGGTGCATGCACATCCACATGTGAAATACGGAGAGACGAACACTCAAAGAAGAAACACCGCTTGCTGGGAACATGGTGCTACCAGTAAAACTGTTTGTACAGCACCTGACACAATGGGGTCCTCCTCCATAACTGGAGTTCTTACTTGCTACTGTAATACAAATACAAAGTGATCACTGCCTGGTACGTAAATTTAGAGCAGTGGCGATCAGTAAAATTCTCCATAACAAATTACATAAACTTACAAATGACTGAGGCTGAGATCTGAAAAAGGGCTATCAGCATTTTTACTCCACAAAGGCTGAAGAGCAGGAAGAGAGAAGCCTAGTGTGACCCTGGCTCCATTACCAAAGCAGCTATCCAGATGCAATGCAGGATACACAACCAAAATTAACTACAAACTTTAGTTGATTTGCCACATAACTCTTTTGTGGGGTTTTAGCTGCACATTTCAAGTGTTCTATTGCTTGTGGGAGTTATAGCGAAATAAGGTCGATAAAAGGCACATCACCATCTCCATCCTTTCCAGATGTTGCTTTGTTAAAAAGATGGAAAACTGAAGTGCACTGTTCCAATTCAATGAGCCTTGATCAGGGGTTTGGAGTTTGTGTTGCTTTCCCAACTGGATTGGACAGCAGGTGAACATGTTCTCTCAACAGGTCACATCAGAGGAGTTAGTCATATTCATGTGAGCATGGAAGTTCACTGCTACTATCAGAACAAAACCAGCACTGATTCCCAAACCCTGCTACAAACTGCACTCTCAGGCACATACTAAGGATGTGCAACATACAGGTGCAATTCCTCTTACACATTACTTGCTTAAGTACAAAGTGCAGCTGCAGTAGCAGAGCCACAGCTTAGCCACGCTGAGTATGCTCCCACATGTACTCAGTGTGGCTAAGCCAAGCCTCTGCTGCTGCTATCATGGCTACACTGCTACTTACACTCATGAGAACTAACACAAGTATGTATGTGAGCAGGAGAAATCAAGTCCCTGGCTTGTAGCACAGGTACAGCTTAAGAGAACTCCCAAAACAGAGAGGGCCTTGTTCTTTTGCCAGGCCACTTCTTGACCCTCATTCTTTGACTTCCACACTAACTCCTCTGGTTTGGGTTTCCCCAACTATCTGGATCTGTGGTTGGACTAGTGATGAGAACTTAACTCAGCTCTGCAAAGCAGGGATAAGTTAGCTGACAGCTGTTCCAAATCATTCAGACCATTTTGCACCTTCACATACTTTTCTCCTGGCACTGCATGACAGCCTACTTGAGCCCATTCTCTGCAAGGCCATCAGTGATCTGCTGCTACAGAACATGAATGCATTCAACAGAACTCAAGTTGGCCTGAATGTTCTCATTCCAGAAAAACCTGATCTTGGATAAATGTATATTAATCTAAATGAGCACAAGTGCTCTCTTCACATTTTAGTCAACTATGCCATTAGTGGGACAGTAAAAATTTGGTGCGGACAAAAGTTTTGTCAGTAGTCCTAGTATGATCCCTCTGACCAGGATGAATTTATATGTTGGTTATAATTAATTGGTTTAACTGTAGTCACTGCTAGGCATAGCCTCTTTGCATCTGTCATAACTAGATAGGTAAGGTAAGGGTTAAGTTTCTTTTACCTGGAAAGGGTAACCAAACACCTGACCAGGGGACCAATCAGAGAACTGGATTGTTTAAAGTCAGGGGCGGGAATTTGTATACTCGGGGTCTTTGTTGTTTGCTCAGCTGTGAGTAAACAAGGTTTCCTCCTAACTCCATCTTATCTTAAAGTTTCTTCTAAACATCTGTAAGTACCCAGGGAACGCAAAGTAATTCGGCTATGATGATCTTTGTGGTGTATTTACCTGTATGTTGATTTGTTGGACTGGTTTAATTGGGCTATCTTTAAATCAGACTGTTTTTTCATATCTTCTTATAAGCAAGAGCCTGTATTGAGTTTCTTAATGCAAGATTATTGTTTTATATTTTCTTTCTATTTTTATATAAACTTTTTCTTTTAAAACGTGTGGAAGTTTCTTTTCCTAGGGAGGCAAAGGGAAGGGAAAAGCCAGGCTGTGAGCTATTTTCCTATTGCTTTCAGGGAAGGAGCAGGCTACGGGGCAAGAGACAAAGAATCATCTCTGTTCTCTTGTGGTTGAAGTTTTTTTCCTGTTACTGCTACGAGAGCAGACACGGGGGAAGGCAAAGCCAAGCTGGTGGCATTTTGCATCTCAATTGTCCTGAGGGTAGAGAACGCTTATCGCTTGGGAAGTAGAGAAACCGGTTTCTGTGCAAGGCGGGGAAGGAGGGGAGAAGGGATTTTTTCCCCTGCTTTTAGCATCCAAGGGATTTGGAATCTGGAGGTCCCACCCAGGGAGGGTTGGGGACACCAGAGAGAGGAAAGGGGGAGGTCAGGCCCCCTAAAGTAAATTACCTACCTGACCTGGTGGCAGCCCAAATACCCAAGCTGGTAGTGAGCTTGGGGGAGTTTCAGGTAAGCCCCCAGACTTTTGGACGCAAAAGTCCAGGTTTGGGACAGGACCAGATTGTGGACGCTAAAGTTCAGGTCTGGGACTGGACGGCTAGATTACCACAGCATCTCAGTTGTTCCTGGAATAAAGAAATTGCTTCTCTAAACCATGTCCCACTACATTACTCCTGCACAGAGTTGAAGTCACCAAATTTTACTACTGCGCAGCTTTTGATTTCCAGCGTTGCATTTCTCACACACATTCCTATTGAGGCCAGTGGTGTAATCAGACAATTTGTATGCACACAGATTCTACAGAGAGATCCAGTCCATACAAATTTCACTACACTTCAAATTTCTAAAAAAGTCTAGGTAGAATGGTACCTGCTCCCCACCTCATGGCCTAATTTGCCTTGCCAGTGGTTTACACGGCATTATCCCTAGAGTAAGCAAGGGAAGTTTTCCTGCCCTGCGAATGGCTTTTAATGCATTTCTCCCAATTCAGAATGGGGAAAAATGTCCAAAAACAGAACTTAAAAAGTTTTTCTAACAGAAAACGTGAGAGCGAGACACTCCACCCTCAGTATAACCAACAGTTTGGTGGCTATGGGACTAAGCTGGGATGGGAAGAGCTAGGTTCAAGTCCCAGGTAGAGGATGGAATGTCCACCCCTCTGCAAAATAAATTCCTACCAGCTTTAATCATCCAGTCACATCAGTTTCCTCACATTTCAGAAATGCTTATTTATAAATAGGCGCTCTGTCACTGCCAGATACCTTCCCAATTTTTGCTTTTAACAGGCTGGTTATGTGCGCCTAGATAGGACCAAAGCACACTATGTACCTGGCCTTTACAACGCTGTACCAGGATTTAACTTTTTGGGGCTAGATGCACAGTAAAGACCCTTTTGTTTTAAGCATGGTGATTGGAACACCCTTTCAAGTATAAATGTAGGCTAGAACATAGCATTAGGAGGCCTGCACTCTATTGCCAGCTCTGCCACTGACTTGTAGCTGGGTCTGATGCATCTACCAATGTACAGGGTAAGTTAGCACAGGACAGTAACATACCATAAAACCATATGTATTAACGTTTCTTGAGTAACCAAATCTCTGAAGGCACCTTTAAAAGATCCATGATTGCCTCTCCCTCTCACCTTACTATTGTGTTCAATTTAGCTTCTTACAGAAAAACATCCCTGGTATCTGTACACATTACAGAATAAAAATACCATATGGCCTGCATCAATACATTGTTTCTTCTCCATTTCCCCTTACTTTGAGGAAAAAGTAAAAAATGTAAGTTCTTTTGGCTCTATGTAAATGGTGATGTTATTAGTTATTTTATAGAAAAAAACAGATCAAATGACATTTGTAAATGGAAGAACTCCCAACAGAGGTGTTCCTAGTGGAGTCCCACAGGGATCTGTTCTTAGCTTACTGCTATTCAATATCTTTATAAATGATCTCAAGAGACAAAATCATTACCTTCCTGGTCAAAAAAAAAAAACAAACAACAACACAACTTACAACCATGGTGGAATGATAAGTTATAATGGGGAACATCAGTTCTGTATAGCCCCCTGGATTGCTTGGTAAACTGGGCTCATGAACATGTATGTGTGACCAATTGCAAGGTCACATCTCAAAACAAAGTGCATACTTACAGAACAAGGGACAAATGTGGAAGCAGTGACTCCAAAAAGGATGCGAATCATGGTTAACCAGCTGATCTTAAGCTCCTAATGTGATGAGGTGGCTTAATGTGACCTTTGAAGGTATAAACAGGAATATATTTTAATAGTAGGAGGGTTGTGGCATTACCTCTGTAGATGGCATTAGTAAGACTATTACAAGAATGCAGTTTCCAGTTCTGGTATCCACACACAGTGCAGGTCAAGTGGTGATTTGATCATGGTCTCTTAAGTACCTATATAGTGAGATCTGACAATAGAGGGCTCTTTAAGCTATCAAAGACATAGCAAAATTCAAGTGAGGGTAATAAATCTCTGGAACACTGCTAGATTCTCCATCACTTGAAGTCTTTAAACCAAGTTTGGGCATCTATTTCTAAAGACAACTCCCTAACTCAATCACAAGATAAGGGTCTGATGCAGGAATAACTGGGTGAAATTCTTTGGCCTATGTTAAGCAGGAGATCACGTCTGGCCTTAAAAATCTATAAAAGCAAGTTTGGAGTAAAACTTTGTGATTTAACCCCAAAATAGTGAGATTATGGTCTTACTTTGTGCTGATCACTCCTACAGGAACTCTCTCAGGATAAAGCTAAGAAAGCCACTTAGTATAGTTGCCACCTTCTCTCCATTTTCATTCCTGTTTTACCTCGCTATCCCCACATATTTCTCTTTTACTTCCTGGTGGTATTGATTCTTTAAGTTCCCCATCTCATATGTAGGCCATATGCTGCCCTTCCTACTTGTGAATGGGTGAGAAATCCACTGATGGCAAGTAGCGTAGCAGACAAAAAACCAAACAAAAAACACTTTAGTAAACAGAAGAGTGGTAGGAAAGCTACTTTGCAGTTTGAGAAAGTAGGGAACTAGTAGGCTAGTTTTGTACATTCATGGTCTCCAATACTTCAGAGATTTAAAAGTTTATGCAAATCCCTGAAGTATTACAAAAGCTACATTTTCAAGGAACAATTCCATTTTTAAGAATCAAAACAGTTTAGTTGGTTACCTTTGGTAAGTGAAAACTTCACAGATGAGTGCCTCAGACTTTGTAAGCCCACTAGTTGTGTAAGTGTTGTCTATTCCAGTGAAATCCATTCCCTGCCCGGTCCCAATAAAGCACATGCTCTCATTCACAAGCCTTCAGATATAACACGTCAGAAGGTGTAGAATGTATTACATCACCCCATGACAGCCAACTGAAAGCTCAAACATTACCATGTAACGGTAATTTATAAAAAAGCCTTCTCCAAGTATACAATGCTATTCAACTTACCCTTACCTCCTGCTAGTGTACAAGTTACACATAAGGCTTGACTAGTTGGACCTTTAGACGAGCATCTATTTACAAGCCACAAAGCAGCCATTTTGTAAAAGTAACTTTTGTCCAGATAAAAGCAGTATAAACAACTTTTTATTAATGGGCTTCATACTATGCATATTCTGGCAGGCTGTGGAAAAGGGCGATGACTGGCTTTTCTCTTAGTTAATTAGCTATTGAATTTGAGAATTGGAGAAACAGATTACTTTGGCTATGCATCAGATTTGGGAAGTAAAAATCAAACTGTTTATTATTTTTTACTATTTGAAAGCATTTTACACAGGTTTGATCTTCAGAATATCCTGGAATCAGTAGAAAAAACTTTAAATGAACAGTTTTGTATAATAGAAACCTTTCAGCAGTCAAAATTCTGACTAAAAAAATACATGCAAAACATACTCCTCTCAAAAACACAACTTTGAACAAAGCACCAAACTACACAGATATGCAGAATGAAACAGCATTTTAACTTCACCAAAAAGTAGTCTTCATAAAAGGTGTAAAAGTCACCTATTCCCTAGGCACTGCTCACTTTTTAAACAGAATAGACAATAAAAATATTGTCCACATATCTGTGATCCCAGCTCAAGGGCTGTAGTTAGAAATTCCTCTAAACTTCATGTTTTAATAGCGACCTGAAAGAGGAAAAAGTAAGCATACATTAATTCATTTCATAATAACTAAGACAAAATCTTTAAAAATATCAGTCAAAGCCTTTTAACATCTGTGATCACAGATTTTTATGTGGGTAACAAATTCAAGAGCTAAGGGCTTGTCTGCATAGGGAAATTTACCAGTATTAACTATAGCACTGATCTTCCCTGTGTAAGCAAGCCCTGAGACACTTGACATATGGATGACCAGTGTTTCAAGGTATGAGAAAGGACAGATACAATGCAGATTATTCTGTAAGGCGGAAGGATGTTTCCATGTTTATTAGCAAAGAATGTGGGAACATCACTAACATGTATCCCTTATGACCAAGTAAAAATAATTTAATGGCATTCTATTTTAAACAGAACCTACCCATATAAACACCTCTCCAGAATATGTGCAGATATAGTGAGATATTCCAGAGAGAAGCCCTCATTTTAGCAACTTTTTGATATTAAATACTACTAATACAAAAGCCATAACTCTGACTTTAATCTCAGATTAATTTAAAAAGTGTTATCTGTCCTATAGAAGATACTGTGTTGGGAAACTCAGTTACAATATGTTAGCCTCTGACGGGATTGATCATTTGATTTTGAGCATAACCAAAAGGTTAACTGTGACATGGCAATACGGTGTAGCTGGGTCTCCCATGAGTTTTTAAAAGGAAAGTTATGTACAGCAAGGAGACAAGAGTAAAACTGACATTTGCCTTGTCCTTAAAAGGTGGCCACTTGCTAGGAGAACTCTTTTTTCCAAGGGGCATTAAACTAGATGGTGAGAATATTAAAGTTCCAGTAATTATGCTCCATTTTTTTTCTACATGGAAGTCATCATCCAATCAATGACACAGCCAATTCTAAAACAAGACTTACGAGGTGAATAGGATCGAGATCTGGAGCGAGATCTGTAACCTCCTCGGCTGTAGTATGGGGATGGTGATCTTCTCCTGCGGAAAAGATTAACATGATAATTAAGCTAATTCAGGTTTCAAAGTAATTAACATTGATATACACAAATTCAAACGATACCATATTTTAATTCTCCTTCGACACCCCAATTGCTCATGATTAGTGTACATCTCATGAAAACTGGTCACCAGAAATTTAAGGTTAATCCTGTCACACATGCACTGTAGTTGCCTGTGCAACATTCTTAACTGGCAGTTGATTCACTGAAAACCACGCATTGCTGAGCTGACACAGGAGCATCTGTATACTGTATTGATAGACACTACCTAAAAGTCAGTAAAGGTACTAGCACATAATGGCCATAAGGGGGTCACATCAATGGTCCATGTGGCCAAGTATCCTGTCTTCCAACAGCGCTGGACACTTTAGAGGGAACGAACAAAGCAGGGCAACCACTGAGTGATCCACTCCCTGTTGTCCAGTCCCAGGACCTGGCAACCAGCCACATAAGTACACTAACAGCATGGGGTTTGTCCCTGACCATCCTGGCTACTAGCCATTGATGAACCTAAGCTCCCGGAACTTTTCCCATTCTTTTTGAATCTAGTTATACTTTTAGCCTTCACATCCCCTGGAAATGAGTTCCACAGGTTCACTGTGTGCTGGGTGACTGCATGCCTATAAAAACTATAGTGAGAAGAAAGCAAGCTTGAGGTACTAATATTTCCAGAGAAAAGGTTTCATTTTATATTTTAAAAAACAAACCATGAATAATGCCAATGTTAATTTTTGGACTATTAAATATTCAGAGACTGAGAAACATTAATCTTGTGTATAATCAAACAGCATATCATATGATAAGCAAAAGACGGTTACTCACCTTTGTAACTGTTGTTCTTCGAGATGTGTTGCTCATATCCATTCCAGTTAGGTG
>NC_133776.1:51703740-51741172 GCF_003597395.2 Chelonoidis abingdonii
CCTAGCAACACTCGGTGGGTCGGCAAGGGCGCCCCTGGAGTGGCGCCGCTAGGTGCCGGATATATACCCCGTGCCCAGCCGCCCTTAGTTCCTTCTACGCCCTGTCGGTCGTTGGAACAGTGAGCGGCATGAGCTGACCCCGCTCCTAGCTACTCGTAGTCTGTGTAATACAGTTTAAATCCTTATAGTTTTTCTTAATAGTTAGTTTAATGATACTTAGCGGGGGTTCGGGAGTAGCCTTCCTGCAACCGTGCCTGACCCATGCCCGGCTCACCGGTTTGTATCCGTGCCTGCGGCCGCCCGGCCTTCCTGACAGGAAATCCACAACGACTCCTGTGTAGGTGCCTCGGGGATCGCAGATAAGTGCCCATTTGCACGCGTTTAACGACAACACAGGGAGCGGCAACTTTCATTTCCCTCCACTTCTGCACAAGCGCGGGCTACTCGGCGGACAGAAGCGCTCCTCGGCACCGACCACTGGCACCGCCGTGCGGCCAACGAGTCGACTCGGCACTCCATCCCTTCTGAGTTTTTGAGGAAGCCCACGATCCTCCTACTAGTGACGACAGCTCCCCGGCACGCGCCGTGGTTGAGCTCCTGTCCTGCTGCTTCCGTGCCAACAGCACCGCAGCCAGAGCTCATCACAGTTGGATTCGCCCGCACTGACACGTGCAGAGACACTGAGGAGCCGGCACCTGATTCGGTCCGCGGGCTGTCGAATCCAGTGCCTGGCCGCTCCCCGGCAGCATGCGCGTGGTTGAGCTTCCTGCTCCTGCGGCTTCCGTGCCATTCTGCAACGCAGCCAGTGAGCTCGTCTAATCGGATCGCCCGGCACCGACTGCCGCGCACCGCCTACGTCGACCCGTCGATCCCGGTCCACAAGGCCGTCGAATCGGTGCCTGCGCGCTCCGGCAATGCGCTTGTGGTTGAGCTTCCTGCTCCGCTGCTTCCATGCCAACGGCACCGCAGCCAGAAGAGCGCATCTACCTCGGATCGCCCGGCAGACTCCTGCCGCGGCACGACAACATCGGCACAGTGATCCGGTCCACAAGGGCATCGGACCAAATGCTGACTGCTCCCCGAGCACGCGCCATGGTTGAGCTTCCTGCTCCTGCTGCTTCCGTGCCAACGGCACGCAGCCAGAGGGCTCATCCATTGGATTGCGGCACCAATACCTCAGAGGCACCGGCGACGCTGGCACTGTTGATCCGGTCCCAAAGGCCGTCGAATCCAGTGCCTGACTGCTCCCCCGCAGGCGGCGTGCCGTGTCAAGCTCCTGCCCTACTGCTCCGTGCAATCTGCACGCACGGACAGGGAGCTGTCTAAGCGGATCGCCCGGCACCGACATGCTGACCACTGGCGCGGTCAGCCCTTGATACCTATCCATCACTGACCCGTAAATCTCGGCACGTCTGGCTCCCATCACCGCTAACAGGCTATGACTGCTGTATGCTCCGTCCTCGAGGTTCGGTCGACCCCGGCACCGCTGTAGTAGGAGGTCGATCTCGTTTCAGGTCGTGCGCCTTCCGTACCGGTCCAGGTGCCAAGTGGGAAAGTCTGTAGAGTCAGAGACTCTGACCATGGTTTTTCAGCACCTCCATGGGCTCGCCGTCAGCACCTGTCCCTCCCACGTGACATCCTTTAGTAAAAATCTTCCGACGAACGTGCACGCGGCGCGCACACACCTAACTGGAATGGATATGAGCAAGCACTCGAAGAAGAACAAACCAATACCTCTTATTTTAGATTTGTTTCTAATTTAAATATTTGTTTGGAGATGAATAGTTAACACCAATAGCTGCAATCTCTGGGCTGGTCAAAAGTTAGCCAGGCCCCCCAAATCAAGGCTCTCTACATTTGTTCCCCCCCCCCCAACTGGGTCCTGTCCCCCAGCACTAAAGTCCACAGAATAGTTTAAGAGTAACTGAAAAATTCGTAACTCTTTGACAGATTGTGAATTTTCTATGTGTAAACTCAATCACCAGCTTATATAATTTTAACCCGGTGGCCTTCTGTTTTAATGAGTTCTGTGGCTCGCTGAAGAATTGTATTTGTTCACCAGTGACTATTCCACTTTCTTTTAATGCTTTCAGATGTACATTAGGCCTCAGCTGTTTGAATTTTTTAGGCAGGCTGTTTCATGAACATTTCTACTGTTCTTTGGATACTAAATCCTATCCAAGAATACCTGTAGATCTGATCCCTGTCCTGGGCAGCTCTCCATCCTCCTCCTCCTCCTCCACCACCTCCTCTGTGAAGACAGAAGCAAAATAACTTTTTTTGCACTTTATTATTTTCAAAGGTATAAAACAGGGAAAACAGTGTTATATTGAATATAAAACTACAGTTGGATCACACAGGAAAGACAAGAAAATATCTAAATAAAATTTGCTGCATTGCGTAAGTGTAAGCTACCCGTCTCATCACAGTTCATTTGTGTACCATGCCAAGCATGGCTTGGCAAAAATTACAAAGTGTCTGGGAAAGCTGAGGGAGTCTCATGGTCCGGTTTACCAATATTGTCCGTTATAATTTCCTATCCTCCAGGTAGGAGCAGTTTGAGATTATCTTCCATTTTAAATTGAAGCAAATGCAGTCACACTACTCTGTGCAAAAATTTGCACTTGCTCACTCACCAGGGAGCAGTAGTTATGTTTTGAAATGAGACAAGTAAGATCAGTTCATTTGCATAAGATTTCACGCACGAGCTAGTAAAATTTTCATTATTTTAATGAAACTGTCTTAATTATGTAGTGTGGAAGTGGTCATATGTGGTATAGGGTAGACAATTAAAATATACTGTAAACATCATACGTTGTATACCATCTACAAACATGCCAGGAGTCTTGCAATGCAAATAAGATATGGTCTCTGGTCCAAAGACATTATAATCCAAGTTCTAGACGAGACTCAAATGAGGGAAGGAAGCAGGAAAGGAAGGAAGTGTTAGAAAAATAAGGAGTTGATTACTTTGGAATGAACACACTATTTTGATAATTTTTCTGTTTGAAGTTACATAGGTAGTCTAACATAGGTCTCTCCATTCTGCTTTCCTCTCTGCTCCTGCTCATCACTGCAATCTCAGTGCTTATTTACAGCACAGATGAGGCCTCAGCTCTGCCCTTTCACATTGATCCTTTGGCCCTAATGGAAAAGAGTTTACTTGGAGATGTCAAAGGCTGAGCAGGTGGCTAAATGGTCAAACTGGGAGTTTGGGAGTCATCACTAGACAACATCTTAGAGTGAAGACGTAGAATGCAGACAAAGCCACTTGACTGGTCTCCCTGGGAGAAGGCCAGTCATCTTGTAATTTGGATTATGGGGGGATAGGGGCCTAGGAGTGTTAACTTATTCACNCGGCGGAGGAGGAGGAGGAGGAAGAAGAAGGAGAGTGGATATTCGAAGACCTTTAGCTTTACTTCTCGGAGGCCAGAAGCAAAATGATAAAAATTAACACTTCCAGTGAGAGATAGGCAGGAAAGGAGACCACATACTGAATATTTCTAATTAGGAATTCCTTACTATTTTTTCTAAAGACTAGTACAGCACCAATGTATGTAATTAGTGTCTGCTTGCAGCAAAAATGTGATTTATATTACTTCATTTGTGACAACATTCCTAGTTCCCTAAGACCTGGCTAGGCGAAAGTACATTTCCTTAACACAATGGGGACCTGCTCCACGACTAGGGTTCCTAGGCACTATGGTAATACAGTACACATATATACATACATAGTGTGAGGGAGATAAGTTCTAACGTCAAAAAGAGAAGGCATTTTAGCTATAAGGACAACTGGTAGATTCTTAAACATCCAGACATTGGAAGTAAGATTGAAGCTGAGGCTAAGCCACAATTATGATAAAGGCTGTAAATATGCTGCAGGACAAGGTAAAATCCAAAAGCTATCTGCTTATTTTTAAGTAAGGGTAGTTGGAAAGATTGAGGCCCAGACAGTTTGTTGAAATTACATAAGGTGAGTTCCGGTATTCTTACCAAGCATTTCTGTTCTAAAAGCATGATACACTCTTGTTCTAGAAGTATGTAACAGGTAAAGGGGAGGAGAAAATAGTGGCTAGGAAGATGAATATATGGAGATGGGGGAATGTGTACGACTTATAAATTTTGGTTGATATTGTGAGGTTATAAAAATTTCTGTATGATGAAATGCCTGTCTCTCTGAATCCACTGCTGCTGACAGGGCTGTAAGCACTATTGCCCAGATGAGATACAATGGAGAGCAGGTATGGTTAGATAGAGAAGGAGATAAAATAAAGTACGGTTGTCTTAGAAGGAGTGACAGCTAAGGAATAAAAGTTTTAAAACCTCATAATTGCACAAAATCTGCCTCAGGCCTGATGATAGGAAGTCATTAAAATACACACAAAGAAAATGAACTACTAGATATTAGCTTAACATTTAAATTGTGTCTTGACTCTGTTACGTGGTCCAAGTTTGTTCACGTGACCAATCTGAAAATTCAGATGTAACATGACATTTTTCATCAAGACCACCACCAACTGGCTATTTTCATGTGTGTTTTAAATAAATTTCAAAACAGTTCTACAATTTATCTATGCCAACATATGTTAACTATGAACTTTCAGTCACGTAAAGTACAACCACGCTAGGTCTGTCAGACTTAAATCCTTTGCAAAATAAAACTGCTATTAAGCCTCGTTAGCACTGCCACTTTAAACAGTTGCCCTCTACCCTTTTGTCTATATCATAGAATCCAAAGTTCCTACACTACCCCTGCATTCTACAGAGTTTTATCGACAATTCAACACTGCATGTGTCTAAGGTTTCACTTTCGCCCTTAACTTGTTTTATCTTCTCATTTCCTACAGTTAGTTGCTGTGTTGGTGAATCCTGAAGCAACTGTTGCGCATAACAGGCTTTACAACAGGAAAATCTAACTATGGGTGCCAAGGAGTTAGCTGATAGATATGAAGCCGTGAAATACAATCGCCCTCCGTTTTGTAGAAAGGCTGTGTGACATTTTCATAGGATAGATGTACACTCTACCTTTCAAAATAAATCTTCCACTGTTGTACTCCAAGTGGCAATAACTTTGAGCATTGGTGGTCACTGCTATTTTTACCGCTGTATTCACTACGTTTCTCCAGAGCATGGCTAGACCACCAGATGGGAAAACGCAAGTGGCAGAGGTCTAAACTAGTACTTTCACCACTGCTGTCTCTTAGAGATTTTTCTTCTTCCCCCCTTTTTGGGCCAGCGTACAGAAGAGATGTGTATGTGTGCTTGCTCTTAAAGCTGAAGTAGTTACAACATAGACACTATTAAGCTATTAAAATTATACAGATATACATGTAAGTATAGCATTATGGACTATTTATGTTGAAATAAGATCTCATTCAAACTAAATTCTGATCTGTCTGTCACACTGGCTGTACATCACAAACAACAGATGGCAAACAACAATTATTTGCAGTAAAGACCAAAGATTTCAAAACTAGAACTTGGTTGTAAAACAGTGACTTCAAATGAGTTTCAAAAGGTACAGTTATAACATTTAATAAGTTAAAAAGAAATGCAAATAATTTACTTCCAAAAAGTAGGAGATTCAAGAGAAATTCTAGCCCAAGATGATCTGCACATATTTTGTTATTTGTTACTAGTGGCTCACCTATAAGATCTGCTGTAATATTCACGATCATCATATCCTCTGTCATACCCTCTGTCATAGTAATCTCTTCGTCGGGAGCTGCCACTGCATGGAACAGTGAAACAAAGTTACAAAAATATAAAATACTGCATACAGGCCAGCCTGGCTGAGCTAACAGTACTGTAGGAATCTTCAAATAAGGTGGTCAGAAGTGTAACTGCAAACTTAATCTGGATGTAACTTTTTGACATGAACACTAAGTTTAAATATTGCAGGAGGAATTCTTTTCTAAGACATCTTTCACCTATTTGTAACTTACGGGGGTGGGGTGGGAGGGAGTTCCTTTTGGAAGGATTTTTCCTCAGTGAGCCTAGTATCATAGAAGATTAGGCTTGGAAGAGACGTTGGGAGGTCATCTAGTCCAACCCACAGCAGCGACTTAAAACATATGAAAACAGTTTTTAGTTACACAGCTACTAAACTGACTTTTCAAAAAAGCTGTCAGCCGACAAAAATGTTTTCTTCAAGTCTTTCAACATGAGATCTTAGTTCTCATGTGCATTTGAAGGTATGAAACCAAAGTTTTTAATGCAAGCTTTTTAGATCGCAAGCTCAGATTTAAAGCTACAAGTTTAACATTTCTGGGTATGTATGGCTTCTCCTACTGTTGGCCTCCAACTGCCCACACCCTCTTGGTTTTCCAGGCACCATTTCCCATGGAAAACAATTATGCTGCTAGATCTGGACAAGTCACATCTGCCAATTGGAAGCAAGTTAAGAACCGACTAAATTAAGGAACATTAGACAGGTAGATACAAAGTACTGACATTGATGCATTTTTGGTGCATTAGGTTTTTTAAAAGCATTCAAGTGTTGTATTACCAGTAAGTGAAAAAAGTTCATGTAGTTTTATTTTTATTTATGGTTATCTAAACACAAAAAAAGTTACAAGTCAGTAAATTATTGTACACAAATGCATCTCGACTTTTCACAGTTGGAAGAAGCATACAACCTATGAGGGCTACCCACAAGTAAGGATTAAATAAAAGTTATGGAATTTGCTTCAACGATGACAAACTTTTGTGTAGTTATTTTCATAAACTGAGTGGCAGTTACTTTGCTAATAAGTGCCATCATTTGACATTTTAAAGGTTGCTTTATCTGAAAATAGAATTTTTAGATTACTCTTTTTTCCTGACAGTGTTTGATATGTAGCCGCAATGTTGACTGGCATCATTTTAACATTTGGTGCAAATACACAAATCAAGGTGCACTACTATTTTATGCCCATATACCAAGAGTTGCATGTGTACTTTTGGAAGTCTAGGACATTAAACAAAAAACAAACAAACAAACAAAATATAAGGATTGTATTGATACAGAATTCCTGCAAGAGCACAGATAATTTTGCAAAATAAAATGAAGACTACTTGGCAAACTAAATGTGCATTTCCTTTATGCCACTTGTGCTACTCAATTTCTGAAGTAACTTACTAAGTTGGTCTCCCCATGTAGATTCCAGGTGTAGGGGTGTGAGGCCTTTTTGTTATGGAGAAATCTACCCGGATTCTTCTCCCATCAAGTTCCATTCCATTGGCACGCTCTTTAGCCTATATGGAGTGAAACAATCATGATTTAGATAGTTTTAACTGCAAACAGATTAACTTCAAGTTAATAACTGCTAACACAGGTTTCTATCGACTACTCCTCCTTTCTCAACTAGCTGGGGTTGCATCGTTGATCTGTCTTTTCCAAGTTTGCCAGTCCAATGCTTGCTCCATATCCACTTCATCCTCCCTTATAGTCCATCCACCGTTTACTTGGCTGTCCTCTTGTTCTCAGCCCGCAAACTCTAGTCTCAGATGTCTCCCTAATGGGATGTCTTTCATATATTTGTACATGCTGATGCCTTCTCAGCTTCTTTAATAGCTTCTCTCAGATACCGCAAACCTTGGTTTCATGCCTGATGACATCATTCCACATGTGGTCCTCCAAGGTTTCCCCTCAAACATCTCATTTCAATAACTTCAAGTCTTCTCAAGTGCCTCTCTTTGGTTACCCATCTCTCTGATCCACACAGAACAGCCGGTCTTACCATGGTTTTCTATAGTTGCCCCATATGTAATCTGGGCCTTCATTTATTAGAGTCACTCCATTTACCTTGCACCAGACTTCCCCCATGCTCAGCTGTCTTGGTTATGGTTCTCCGATTCCTCTATTTGTCACTAACCAGCCCCACCAGATAAACACAGATACCACCCGGTTTAGGTGCTGGCCCTCAGTGTTGATATTCATCTGTCGTAGTTCTGAGCAAATCACCCACGTGATTTCTCTTTTCTTTACTCATTTTGACACTATATAGTTTTTTAGTTTCCTATTGCCAACATCAATTGCCTGGACCAAATCTTCCTCACCAACGGCCATTAGCAAAATTTAATTTGTACAGCTCTTCATACAACCTTCAATTTGGATTTACTTACCTATGAAGTCTCACAATTATGAACAGTAATGAACTAAGCACTAATCCCTGGTGGAGTTCAACCTTCACCTTAAAGCCTTCCTTGAAACACTGAAGGGCAACTGGCTCTTTTCTCACGGAATCCTCATACAAACCCATCACGATCTGGACAAGATCCTCCAGTACCTCATAGAATTAGAGAAGCACCAGCAGTCATGTATGTATTTTGCCAGATGCTCTCTCTCTAAATTAAAAAAAAAACAAAAAAAACAACACACAACAAAAAACCACACAACAGAAAAGCCCAACCAATGAACCAGGCTAGATATTTTCTTCCAGCTTTATCATCATCAACTGTCTGCCAATGAATACACTATTTTCCTTTTCTAAAGCCAAACTGCTTTATTCCTTAAATGGGCTACACATTTCAGAGAATGCAGCTATTATTCTCAGTTTCACACAGAGGCACAGAAGTTTCTAACAGTTGTCTAGGTCACTTGTGTGTTTGTATATCGGTACCAATATGGAATTATCTTTTCTTCACAGAGTGCAGAATCTGCGTGAGCCAATGTACCCAAGCCTCTCTTAAGGCTTGGATTATTTCCACCATTGCTTCATCTGGACCTGCTGCTTTTCCAGGTGACCTGTGGGCAGACCTCAAAAGCATCTACTTTCCTAATTATTGCTTCGTATGACAATACAGCATACAAAAAGGTTTTTTCCACATTAAGTAGACCCCCAGAATTTTTGCTGTCAGTTACATACAAGACCCCTGCATCCTTTATGAATGGTGTCTTCACTTTGTCATCTTCCTCTTGTTTCTTGTCCATGAGATCATATATATTTCCTTTTTGGCAAATTGAGAAGTTGTGCATCTCATTATACAGTGTATCCAAAGCTAGGTTTCTTGCCTTCTTTACTGCTTGTCTCGAGGCTCTATAGGTAGCATCCACTTCTTCTGAAGGGTTACTTTCCTAATGCATGTTTCATTGAAGCAAACCTCATACTGGATCCATTTGCCATCTGCGACTATTACAACCAGTGTGTCGGTGGTCCCAGTAGTTTGCTTCAGGTAACCGTACACACATCTTCAAATTGAGTTTGTATTTAAGATGGTAACTCTGGTACAACTGGAGATTTACCTTGTATTTCTGTTTAAAGCATAACTCACACCTTTATTTTGTGCCGAGATACCAACAAGGGACAGGATCTAATAATTTCTCATCAACATAGGACTGAATTGACCTGAAATTTACTGAAATTTTAACCTGTGGTATTTGAAATAGTTATCACTAAATCATTCCTTTCAGACGCTTGCCTTTTAACCAATTGGTCAAATCAGTTCAAGTAAATACATTCATAAGTCCGTCAGTTATTTTGAAGAATTGTTAACAGACTACAGAAAACAAATGCCAGTGCTTCCAAGATTGCTGTTCTTGTTCAGGTGCATATTTTCATTACAGCAATTTCAAGTATTAATGAATACTGTACCTTAATTCCTTTTCTACACTGTTTCAAACACAGGTTTTAAAAAAAAAAAATCAAAAAAAAAATCAAAAAAAAATCACATTTTACAGGGCTATACTGTACCTTAATTCCTTTTCTACACTGTTTCAAACACAGGTTTTAAAAAAAAAAAATCAAAAAAAAAATCAAAAAAAAATCACAGTTTACAGGGCTATGTACTAGTTATACAGGAATAAGTTTTTAACAGCTGGGAATTGCAAATTTTAAAAGCATTATATATTCCAGCTTACCTCCTTTGCATCATCAACATTTTCAAAATACACAAATGCAAATCCTCTTGAACGCCGAGACTGCTGGTCATACACAATGGAAACATCAGCAATTGGGCCATACTTGGAGAACACTTCTCTCAGGTCCCTTTCTGTGGTGTATAGACTCAATCCAAACACTCCGAGACAACAGTTTGGGTCAGGATTTGCCTAGAAGAAGAAGAAGAAAAAAAAAAAAAAAAAAGTTTCTCCTTCCAAACTTTTAGCAATACAGTTACTTTATAAATGTGAGTTGATTTGGCATGACTTCAAGACAGAAAAATCTACTGCTATCTAAGAAGCTAGTTTTACTTACAAGAGACGTGTTAGGAACAAATCTTCAGACTTAGCTTTCAAAAAACATGTTTTGCATTTCTCACCCCAAGAGGAGCACACAATTCCCATGCCAAACTTTGTAGTGGGGACTGTTTGGAAGCATCCAATAGTCTATCCACAGAATAGGGTGCTGACTGGTGAATACGAAAATCTGTATATTGGTCTGCGAGCACCTCTATATTGGAGTAGTTTGGCGTTTACTTTGTTCCTTATTTTAGAGGGTTGAGAATACACATGACTTTTTAGTCAAGCTAATTTGTTCGTTTAACGAAGACATCAAGGCAGTTTTCATTCCCCAATCCCGCCCCCCCGTGTCCTGTTTAGGAAACTTTGGAAACTCAAATATTAAGCCTATTTCTTTAGTGAATATTTTATCTCGAGTGGGTATGTACATTTATTTGTTATTGAAGGGATGTTCTTGAATCAGGACTGTATTAGTCGCTTTTTTAAGTACAAGAAAAAAAAGCATTCGTTTGGCAACAAAAATTACATGGACTTTGCAAACAAGGCAGATAAATTAAAGGGCCTACCAACTTTGACTGTACCCTTTAAAAGATTTTAATAGAAAGCTTCAGGGTTTAAGGTGCCTGAATCTATGACAAAATGCTGTGTATTTCAAGAGACTGATGCAACAAATCTAGTTTATTAATTCTGAAACCTACAAAAAAAAAAAAAGGTAATTGTCAGACCTGTTTAAGAGAGAACCACCATCATCTTAATTTAATTGTGTGCTAATAGTCAGTCAACATTTGTTTAGAAAATGTCTACATTAACGTACAACTTTCAGTGAACAGGCACCTTAAGTTACTGTAAGCACTGTGAAACTTCAAAAATTACAAGCTCAAATGTGATCAAATAAGAAATATCTGAAGGTCCAAACATTATTATGAGTGGGTAACTCGTACTTCAGTACGTTAAACAGAACACACAGAAGACAAAAAACTTACAAGTACCTAAGATCACAATTTTCTTCCAGAAATTATTCATATCATCATAACGTAACATTTAAAATGTGGTAATTTATAGTTACAAACAAACTTCTCATGTTTTGCTGTGAATTTTTATTAATATAGTACACCATGAAGATTAAATTTAGTTTACAAATCTGAGAAGCAGATTGCTTTTATAGATTCCTTAGTTCAAGGGGAAGGACAAACAGATTGAAAATTGCAATACACGCATAAACTGCTACATTTAACAATCCCAATGTGTTAAAATAACAGTCTTACCCTGTTTCCAACATGACGCCTACGAGTAGACATAGGAGAATGGCTGTGACTGTGTCGTCGTCGATAATCCCGACTATAAGACCTGCTCCGGGACCTCCTGTGAGAGCGGGAACGAGAGCGTGATCTTGTATAGTGTCTACGAGAACTCCTCCTTGACCTAGATCTGTGCAGAGAAAGAACTAAGTTACTTCTGAGGGGTTACCATGATGCAACTACACATTAACATGAGGAAATCAACAATTGTCTATAAACAGAAAATGGATAACTTAAAAGTCATGTTGTACTACATCTTGTAGGGCAATACAAGTACCTATTTCATCACCAGTTCAAGTTTCTCAACTCAATCTTCATGCTCAGATTAGATTACTTTAGGGTATTCACCACTATAGCAGGCCCCCATATAATTTCCATTGCAAAAACAGAATTCCAAACTCCATTTCAACCTCAACGTTGAAAGATATACCAGGTATTCCTATTTATCCTCAATACAAGGGGATACCTAATGAAGCTGAAAAAAAACTACTTTAAGAACTGTAAGGAAATATCTTCACAGCATAAAACAACCATGCAGCACTTGGCCAAAAGGCATTAAGATAAAGAGCCAAGTGGGAGTTGAAAAAGATTAGACATTTATATTGAGTATGAGAACATCCAGTTACTCTAGCAATTAAAACTCACCACTAACCATTCTTTTAAGTATTGCCATGATACAGTAACACTTGTGATAAGGACCCCCTGTGCAACTGAGCTTCTGGAACCTTTCTGGAAAAGCAGTGCTTGTTGGGACAGTGCAAATGCCCTCTTTCAGCATTGACTATTTGGAGATCATAAGAAGCTGTGCAATCCCAATCTGCTTTAATTCCTTCCATTAAACCTTCTAGAGCTCTTAAAACAGCAGAACTGTTAACTAAGTTGGGCGAGGAAGCCAGGTTACATTCCTTGAGCTTTGTCTTGTGTTAGAACTTAACTAAGCAGGGAATTAGCTGAACATAGTGCTGACCACAACCTGTCCATGTCTACGCTAACATAGGAGTCAGCATAGTACCTTACTTGACCCCTCAACAGCAATGTTTAAGAAACTTGTAGTTGAGTAACGCCCTTGAAGAACAGAAGCTGATGGTCAACCTCTCTTCAAAGTAGTCTCTCCATCTTTCCTTTTGTGACTCAATCTTCAAAAGGACAGGGGACAAGAAGGGACTAAAGGAAATGCAAAATGAGTCTAGACTACTGGGCAACTTGTCAAATTTGAAACTGGATTAATGTTGAAAAAGAAAAAAAAAAAAAACAGCCAAACTTCACCTTTGTTTCAAGTGACTTTATACTCTTCAGCTGCAGTGACTTCTGGGGAAGGGGCAATGGAGATAGATTCTAGAAGTAATACCCTTAATCTAAAAGACAATGGCAGGGGGAGGAGAGAGCTAACTTTGTTCAAGTTGGAGCAACCCCTTAGATGCTGCTGCAGATCTAGTCTCTCTTTTGGAGTTTTATTTCTATGCAAAGCTCGCCATTAAAAAAAGGAAGGTTTCCTACTTTGGCTTGTGACTAAAACAACAAGCAAGATAACTTGATCTAAGCTCAGTTGACAATGCCCAGTGTCAGAGTTCTGACTTATCTGATGGTATCCAGAAAGCATGGAATGCATGCCCTGGAACAGAGTGACCCATCAGTTACAGTCTTAATGGGCACTGGGAAGATGGGTCAAGAAAAGGGAATACCTGATTCCAAACCGGCAATTGATATCAAAATACCTTAATCACTGGTGACATGGAGAATGCCAAGTCAAGTTTCCTGGAATTTTGATTTAAATTGGATTTTTTTTGATACAATGCTTTTTGAGGAAAAAACCTACCTAAAGATAATTTTAATTAAGATATCTTTGAGCTATAATGTATCTCATCATGGAATAGGGATTATAAATTCAAATTCTACAGTATAAGACAATATATTATTGTAATGTTTAAGAAAAGGTTTGTAAATGAGTTCTAATAGTTCATGAATTAGGGACCCAATGTTCTGGGGTTTGAGGGGCTTCTGTATAGATTTAGGTTAATCTTTCTATCTACTCAATGGGACTCAGTATCTTCTAGAACGAGCATTATCAGAGATGCTTAGTTTTGCAGTTCTCAGACTGCAAATGTGTCTCCAAAAGATATTTTTGCTATTAATAGCAAAAATATTTTAAATAAATAAATATAGCGATGAGAAAAGACCTCAACCCTATCGTCCCTCTACAAATGTATGTACACAGAGTTAATCCCTTACCTCTTTCTAAAATTGCTGGAGGCAAAATAGATCTAGGCAAGGAGAAGAAGAAGTCTGGAGACAAATGTGAGAGAAAAAGAGAAGCAGTAGAAGAAAAAGAAGTGAAACTGGTTGAGCAGCATATTCCAAAAGTCTTGAGGTCTTTCTGAATGTAGCTTTCATTGATTTGAGATCTATCTATCATACCATTCTCTCACCAGAAGGGGAAAAAACCTATAATGGCAGCAGGCCGATAAAAGAGATGCAGTTTGGGAATATCTTAATAAAGTTCGTTTACCTGTGGGTAAGACAGGCATGCATGCAAAATGCAAACAGTGCAACAAAGAAATGCAAGACCTGGTTGCCTGAATGAAACAACATGAGAAGTGCTCGTTCTCAGGAGGAAGCTGCGTTGAAGATGAAAGGAACATGCAGGATCTTCAGGTTGGTAAACTTTTATTTCATACTTCTGTCTTAAGAATTGCCTGTCTTCCTTCTGGAAGTTTTGATTTCTCATGTTTGAGCAAAAATATATAGTTGTTATTCTATGGTATCATCATTTTAGATGCAATTATGATAAAAAATAAAAAGTTGAAATAGGCCAATCTTCCCTTTTATAATTTCTCCTTTAAAGTAGTATTGATTGTCAGTGAATGCAATGAGTAATACTAAATGAGCTGTATGGTAATAATTAAATAACTGCATTGACTTATTTTGTTTAGGAGAATCCATGCTCAACATATAGAATTTTGAAGACTATCCACCTTCAAGGTCATCACCATTTTATATAGTTTTAGAGTCATCTGCCAACGATAGTGTTTCAGTCACATCATGTAAGTCACACAGCCAGTTATCACGTGTAGCGCAAAAAAGGAAGAAGTCTCCATCATCCAGAAACAGAGAAGTTTATGATAAGAACCAGAAGATTATAAAAAGAGGTAATAGATGAAAAAATTGCCCAGTTTGTTTATGCAACAAACTCTCCTTTCCGTATGATTGAGAACCCACACTTCATTAACATAGTTCAGTCATTAAGATGAGGATACAGTACACCCAACAGAGCAGATGTCACAGGAAAATTGCTGGATCAAGTGTATGAAAGAGAAATTGAGCAGTGTGCAAAAGGTCTAGACGGTAAAATTGTTAACCCGAGTCTTGACAGGTGGAGCAATGTCCACAATGATTCTGTTGTATGTGCTTCTATGACAACAGAAGAAGGAATGTCTTCCTTAGAGAAACAACCGACACGTCAGGATATGCACACACAGCAGAATACTTACAAGTAGCAGCAGTAAAAGCTGTAACAAACTGAAAAAAATTCAAATGTCTAGTATGCAGCTGGGTCACAGACAATGTTGCAAATGTATCCAAGATGAGAAGTTTCGGAGAAAGCGAAGAGAGTTCCAAGCTGACAACATACGGTTGCAGTGCTCATTTGATGAACTCTGAAGTCTTTGGCTAGGAGGTGCCAGAAATAAAGGCTAATGTTGTTGAAATTGTAAAATACTTCCGTAACAACCATTTTGCAGCAGCTGCTCTGAAAAAAGTAGGAGGAACCAAGGTAATTCCCCCACAAGATGTGCGATGGAACTCAATAGTGGACTGTTTTGAGTTTTCAAGAACTGGCCTAATCTGATGACAGTTTGTGAACAAAACTGTGAAAAAACAGATGGCACTGTCATAGCCAAAGTTCTCAACATTGGGTTCAAGACAAATGTTGAACACATGCTGGTACCCTGAAGCTTATTTCTGTAGCCTTGAAGAAACTGCAGGGAAATAGTTTTATTGCTGATGCTGCTGAAGTCTGGAAGGAACTGAGTAAGATCTTAAAGAGAAATATGCAATGACAGAGTTAAATTACAAGCCTTAAAAAAAATGAATGGGAAAAGCGTTATCTCCAACTCATTGTCTTGCAAATATTCTCAATACTCAATATCAGGGTCAAACCTTAACTGCTGAAGAAGAGGAGTTGGCCAGGACATGGACATCCAGCAATCAGCCCTCCATAATGCCAACTATAATAAACTTCAGAACTTAGGGTGAACCATTCAAGAAATATATGTTTGCTGATGACGTTTTTTAAAAAGTCACATCAATGAACTGGTGGAAGTCAGTTAAGCACTTGGATTCAGAGACTGTTGAAGTGATAATCTCTCTTGTAAGAGCAGTAGCTGCTTCTGCCAGTGCAGAAAGTGAGAAATCATTTGGGACCTGAAAAAGCAGGAAAGCTTGTTTTTCTTTTCCAGATTATGAACAAACAGGAAAATGACAGAGAAGACTACTGCGTTAGCTGCAGAAGCCAGTATTTTAAGTTTCTCATGTTGACCTGGCTAACAGTTAAATGAAATATTTTAAAAAAAATTAACTATTTTACACAATTTTAATAAAAACAAACCTGATTTAAAAAAATTAAATGTTTAACTAAATTAAAAAATTCATGCTTGTTTTGTTAAATTGTTTTCTGTTGAAGAAAAAAAATCCAGAATACATATTATTGTTTTAGTGAAATAAAACAATTTAAATGTCTGTCTGGTGATGTTCTCCTAATACAGCATGGCAAGAAAATCCTCCAAATATTAATGATTCACCTGTTGAACTGGAGATGTATATGAAGTCATTAGGTGGTGAACTATCTGCTTCAATTACCTTTGGTAAATGAAATAACTAAACAATCATTCATTTTCTGATATAGCTGTAAAACTAATCTGAAAAGTTTTCAAAATAAATCACTTTAAAAATGTATAGTGTGTACCTTCTAAAAATGAAACCTACATCTGAGCTGTGAAGGATATGTATTAAGGTTATAGCAACCAACAAAATGCACTTTTATGTAGAAACTCATGATTAAATCAAATCTTCCTGACTGGTAATTTAAATCAAATTGATTTAAATCAAGTCCACCCTGGGAAACTTTTGAACCCCTAACATTACTGATATCTGCGGAGACAACCAGGAATCAGGTGCGGAAAGGCATAGAGGGATCCCTGTTGCAGGACCTACTGCAAATAATCTGCCTTCTTGGTGACAACCGGTACAGATGCTGGCGTTGTCTGATATCTCAAACAAGGTTCAACAAGTTATCATTGTCAAGCAGAGTAATCTTTCAATGTAACACGACAAAAAAAGATGGAGTCTTCTCTTGGATTGTGGTGACTTCCAGTTCTGATGCCTCTATCAATAAGTCTTAAAATTGTCTGCAGTCATTAGGAAGTGACAAAGGTGTAGACATGATTGTAGAATCTGAAGACTTAGTTTCATCATCAGTAGCAGAGGGTCATTTGAAATCACTGCCTGCTTCCTCTCCATTTGAATCCGACGGATCATCATGTTGTCAGTTAGGGGTAGAGATTAAAATGGAATGTACTTTTATCTCTCAAAGGATGAACAAAAAAAAACCTAAGTTCTTATGATCCTCTGGCCTCCAGAAAGTTGACGGAGATCCTTGACAACATGGAGGTAAATGGGGACAGGAAAAGGGGTTCTATACCAATGTTTCTCCAACAAACCTGCATTGCCCTGGAGAAGGCGGCCCAACTGGTGTCTAAGAGAAAAAGCGACATCCCACTCCCCATCTTCCCAAAAGCCAAAGCCTGAATGATCCAGAAAAAGCCTCCATGTCCATACTATGACCCCTAGGCTGATCAAGAGCCCTCTAGAACCATGATTATGAATCAGAAGACTGGTAAATTCTCCAGATGCAAAGGAGGGATCCCAATGGATCTCTACAGTGAGCAATAGTCACTGTACAGATTGCAGAGGGGGTATCAATACCAAGGGAACAGCACTGTGAAAGGGAGAGCCAGAAGTAACAGGGATCAGCATTCACTTGGAAGAGCTAGAGATGCCTTTGAAATTAAGGCCTCTGATCTGCTCATGTGCTGCCCACCCCTTGAGCGTTGTGGATTTACGTAAGAATGGCCCTACTTGGTCAGACCAAGGCTTCATCTAGCCCAGTATCCTGTCTTCTGACAGTGGCCAATGCCAGGTGCCCCAGAGAGAATGAACGGAACAGGTAATCATCGAGTGATTTATCCCGTCGCTCATTCCCAGCTTCTGGCAAACATAGACTAGGGACACCATTCCTGGCTACCCTGGCTAATAGCCATTGATGGACCTATTCTCCATGAATTTATCCAGTTCTTTTTTGAACCCGGTTATGGTCTTGGCTTTCATAACATCCTCGGGCAAGGAGTTCAACAGACTGACTGTGCATTGTGTGAAGAAATACTTCCTTTTGTTTGTTTAAAACCCGCTAGCTCTTAATTTCATTTGGTGACTCCTAGTTCGTGTTATGAGAAGTAGTAAACACTTCCTTATCTACTTTCTCTACACAAGTCATGATTTTACATACCTCAATCACATATCCCCTTAGCCTTTTCCAAGCTGGAATGTCCCAGTCTTAATCTCTCCTCATATGGAAGCCATTCCATACCCCTAATCATTTTTGTTGCCCTTTTCTGAACCTTGTATCTTTTTTGAGATGGGGTGACATCTGCACACAGTATTCAAGGTGTAGGAGTACCATGGATTTATAGAGGCAACATGATATTTTCTGTCTTATCTATCCCTTTCTTAATTATTCCCAGCATTCTGTTCACTTTGACTGCCACTGCACATTGAGTGGATGTTTTCAGAGAACTGTCCACAATGACTCCAAGATCTTTCTTGAGATCCCCATCATTTTATATGTATAGTTGGGATTATGCTTTCCAATGCGCACTACTTTGCATTTATCATCAACATTACATTTCATCTGCCATTTTGTTGCCCAGTCACTCAGTTTTGAGAGATCCTTTTGTAGCTCTTTGCCATCTGCCTGGGTCTTAACTATCTTTAGTAATTTTGTATCAAAATTTGGAGATTTGATATTTGAGTCACCTGGCACAAAGCCGCTCTAAACTTTACTTCTTGCTTCTGTGCTTGATGGCAGTTCGCCTAGAAAGCCTCTGGCTAAGTTAAAACAAATTGGCAACAAGGAATCCAGAGTCAACATAAGGCTCCTACAAGGGCAGAGACACCCCTGAAGTCATTGGCACCAGACTCAGTTTTCTGTGTCACTTATTTGGCAACAAACGTGCCCCACAAACATGCACAGACTGTTGAGCCAATCTGAAGTAAGCAAAAAATGCCAGTTCTGAGTGCCATGGATTCTGCATCTCCCACTTCAGGGAGCTTAAAAAAGAAGACTACATTCTATCCTGTCCCTCAGAAGAATAAGGCTGAGCACAAGACAGATCAGAACCCTATAAGGAAAGCCTGGACCCAGGTGTGCCTATGTTCACATGCCCGAAGTATGAAGACCTGGCATGTCAAAAACCAGCTCAGGAAATAGCTTTTGAGATGCATTAGGCAGCAGGGGCACACATCTGACAGCAAGAAAACACAGGCTATGGCTACACTCACACTTTACAGCGCTGCAACTTTTGCGCTCAGGGGTGTGAAAAAACACCCCCCTGAGCGCTGCAAGATACAGCGCTGTAAAGCGTCAGTGTAATCAGGACGGCAGCACTCGGAGCGCGGCTCCCAGCGCTGCAAGCTACACCCGTAAAGGATGTGGTTTACAAGCAGCGCTGGGAGACCTCTCTCCCAGTGCTGCTACTCCAACCACACTCAGACTTCAAAGCGCTGCCTTGGCAGCGCTTTGAAATTCCAAGTGTAGCCATACCCACAGACTAATATGTGCTGCTTCAAGTAGGATGTTCTCTGAATCTTTAAGATCCGGAAAGTACATGATGCAACAGCCTCAGAGCCAGTATGGTAATCTAGCTACACAAGGCCAGAGAAACCACTTAAATAATTTAAAGTCTCACCCACAAAAAATTCTTAAGGAATCAAAGAAAAAAGTTCTGGCATGGACAAAACCATTTCCTCCACCTGCCACTTGCCAGAGGAGGAAAAAAGCCAATGTAGATGGGAAGCACACAACTTCATAACCTTTTCTCTGAACATTCAGTACCGCTAGGGAGTGCTCAGGTGGTCCCAGAAAGCACTGCTTTTCTAGAAATTTCCCAAAGCTGAACCACTTGAGGAGAATCTTACAAACGGGAATATGCTACAGTCACCTTGAAAAAAAATAAAATAAATCATGCTTCAGGGCATAATCCAACCACAAATTGTCAGGTTAGAAAGAAATTTCCTTAATAACAGGTTTTCTGCATCTTCTTCTGAAGCATCTAGCAGTATCCACGGTCTGTGGCAGGATATCTGAATAGATCAGGACTGTGCAACCACCCACGCACATGACATTTATTCTGCAAATTAAATTTGAAGCAATTTTTAAATTAATCCCAATGAGCTCTCGAATTAGCATCCCAATATCAAATTAATGTTAACAAATGGGATCACAATTTAGTCCACGAAGCTGGGAAGAGGGTAGGCAGTGAATCCTACATGGAGGTGCATTTCAGAAGTTGCTGCGGGGATGAAAATCCAGAGGAAAGAAGATGGGAAACAGAAGAGGGCAAGAAACAATGGAGACTAGAGAAAGCAACAAAGAGCAGAAATAATGGTGGTCAAATTTATGAGCATGCTTTCTCACTGAATGTGAGACTAAGGTACTGAACAAATAAGGGTTAGTAACTAGACCTCTGGTTACTACATGAATACCATATTCTACCCTGATCTTTGGACGTTCTGCAGGTTGAGAGAGTATTTAATCCTAATCATATATGCCAGCCCACAGACCATAATTAACAACGGAGTTAACCCTCTTCAAAGAATGAGCTGTACATCACTGGACAAGATGGACCACTGATCTGAAAAACTGTCTTATAATAGATGTGCTGCTTATGTACACCCACTTTGCTTTTATTATGGTCACATTGCAATGCCAAGACAGACAAAAATCCGGAGCTCAGAACTGTTTACTATGGCATGTCTACGCTGCAGCAGCACAGCCACAAGTTCTTCTGTTGATGTAGTTCTCAACCTTTCCAAACTACTGTACCTCTTTTAGGAGTCTGATTTGTCTTAACTACTTGCTTACAAAACCAGACAATTACAAAAAATGTCACAGCACACTATTACTGAAAAATTGCTCTCATTTTGTCTGTATGAAATATTAGTTTTTAGATTTTGCTAGTGCTTTTTATATAGTCTATTGTAAAACTAGGCAAATATCTAGAGAACTGATAATCCCGGAAGACCTCTGTGTACCCCTAGGTGTACGTGCACCCCCGTTGAGAAATGCTGATAAGAGTTAATCTGACAGGCTGTAGCCATACCTACACTGGGGTTGGGTCAAACTAACCACAATGCTCAGGGCATGAAATTTCACAACTTATAGCAACGTAGTTAAATAGATCTAATTTTGTGTAGACAAGGCCTTAGCACCAATCATATACGCTTGTACAAACCAGCTGAAGGCATTTTGTTCATACCGGTGTCAAAGAGCACCATTTGAAGACAATGAAATTACACAATAATCATTTTGTGCATTATCAGATTATTGCTTCTCTTTTACAGGTGTGTCAGAAAGAACCCAGTCTAACTCTCAGAACTAAAGCTGAGTTTGTAGGACTGTTTAGTTTCTGACCAGAATCACATTTAAAATGACTTGCCCATGACCATGTTCAAAATCTGACAAAGCTGGAAATGGAATGTAGGTACCTTGGGTCCCAAACACATTAAGACACGGCTGTAATTCTGCTCAAGTTATATGGTTAACCCAGTGGAGTTCATAATTTCCAGTTCAAGGCATTTAAAGTTTATTACAGGTGCCTCTGTTCTAAATTCATGAAGCCACGGTGGTCAAAAGCTCCCAATGAGAGAGGGGACATGCTGTAAAGCCAGTAGGCTGATGAAATTATACAATTCCATTATAACGCTTTGAGCTTGGGAAGATCACACAGTTATTGATTTCTTATTTTCTTTAAAAGCCACAAGATTAAAAGCTAATACCATGGCAACATTAAAGCTGCAGTATCAACCATAAAAACTCACTAAGTCCCCAAAGTTATATTAGTTCCTTTCAACATCAACATTTGGCTACTTATTGATGTACAACAAAATGCAAATTAACTGATGTTCTTATCCAAAAAAGGCTTAGATATTCTAATGAATCCTCTTGTTGTCCTCAGATCTCCCATAGCAATGAGTGCCACAGGTTAATTACAAACTGTGTAAAGAGGAGTTTTCATTTTGCTTTTCAATTTCATTTGATACCCCCTTGTTTTATTACAGTAAACAGGAGTGCAGGATTTACCATTATATGCCGTTCATTATTTTGTACACACTTATCATGTCGCCTTATTGGACTCTTCAGAGAAGAAAAACTTCTCATACAGAACCTCTCCACACCCTTAAGCATTTTGTTGCTCCTCTTTGAACATTTTTCATTTGTTTTTTGTTGCAGAGTCACCAGAACAGTATTCCAGGCAAAGATGTACCACTGATATACATAACGGAATGTTTTCATATTTTTTCTATGAATTCTTTATACAGCCTAACACTAACCTTTTTTTACTGTATAAAAACACATGTGAACAGTTCAATGAAAACCACCTCTGCTCAGTGACACCCAAGTCTTCCCCTTGAGTGTTTACAATTAAATTGAGAACCTAGCAACATGTATGAGTAGTTTGAAACAGCAGCAATATATACAGATTACTCCCCAAACCCCAGTCTTTGAGAAGTCTTACAAAGCTCTCAGGGAATTTTAAAAATAATCTTTTCAGTTTATTGTACTAACGTTATCACTTGCTTTACACTTGTCAAGTGTATTATGTAAGTACATATGATGAGGCTGTATTAATGCACTTGAGCAAGCTGGATATTTGTTATATGTAGAAGCAAATCATGCTCCATGTTTTTTGGGTGGGAACATACAAGCGGATCATCTGAACAGGTTACTACTAAAAAATTATAACTGTAAAAGGGAATTATAAAACACTGTACAATAAGCCACCTTTATGTACATTAAACATAAAGACAAAAAAGTGGGAATTGTGTTTTTAATACATTAAAAGGTATCTCTTTTAAGACAGTCTGAAAGGTGTGTAGTTTGTAAAACCTACCTCCCCCAATCTCCCTTCTCTGCTTTTGTATTTAAATCTTGAATTCAGGCCATGTGGCATGGAAGATGCTGTGGTGACTGATGAACTAATGCAAGACATCATAAGAGTCAAGAGAGGGGAAGGAGTTTTAGTCAGACCATTTAGCAGTTTGACGACATTTAACTATAAATGGCATAACATTTGAGACACAGGAAATATTTTGTTAAACTGATAACACACACATCCCCTAAATGAAGGGGTGAGCTCATACATGAAAAGACTGCAGGAGATATTCCAGCAAAAAAAAAAAAATCAGAGTTAACTTGATATACCTGAGGTTGAAAGAGAGCAAGAGTCTTCACATCTCACACTTATTTTTATGTGTCATACAGCAACTTATTTTTATGTGTCATACAGAAATGGCATAAGATTTGAGTAAAAACAATCTTCTGTAGGTCTGTTTTAAACCTTTGGTACCAGATTCAGGCTTAGCTTGATTAGTTTCCACCCCACCACTGTCAAAACAAATTCAGACAGACATGTCTGTGTTGAATGAAAACTCACCTTGATTCAGACCTGGATCTAGATTTTGACCTGGATCGCCTGGAGTCCTCCTTGGATCGAGATCTTGCAGGGCTGTGCCTTGCAGACTTGCCGGACCCATGAGCACTTCCGCTTCTGGAAGCAGAACGGGATTCCTGCATGCAGATATTGAAAGTCTAATTTGTACACAATTTCTGGGTGATCTCAACTCTGTAAACAAGCTCCAGTGAAAAAAAATGGTAAAATTTGCATCTCAACTATGTGTCCGGGCAGTTGAAATTAGAACTGCCTAGATTTTAAGAAGTTTTTTCCCTGGTAGGCACTTCTTTACCCTGCATGTGCTTTCTCTATTAAACAGATAATGCATGCATGTTTAGCAAAATATACAGGGACACATAAACAGACTAGTAATTACTTAGCGTAGTGCTTTCAGATTCCAGATTACTTCTTATCTTAACTTCATTTTTATTCCTTTTCTTCATTCTTCCGTTTCAAATTCTGACTTCTTTCATCTTCCCCACTTCACACAAATTGCTCAATATTCTATAAGTGGGACTTCTGGTCTGATAATTAGCATGCATTCACTTTCTTTTTTTTTTTCAAATTTCAGCTTCACTTATTCCTGAGCTTCAAATAATTCTCATTTATAAAACTTGTCAAATGACGACTTCCGCATTTTCCTTCTTCAACATTAACCTTAATAGAAAAAGAACAGGATGAAGAATATTTTAAAACTCCAGGATAAAATCTAGTGCCAAAACTGAAACTAGAAAAAAATGCTACGTTTTTGGACCTTTTTTATTATTATATATGCAATTCAAGACTTGGATCTACCAATTTTTCTATTACTTTTTACATGGATGTCAAATCAGTCTTAGTATTAGATAGCTATGATTCTCTATTTATGCCTAATTTAAAATGAAGTGTGCAATGGATGAATTGAAGATTTACCAGTCATTTTGACATGAAAAATTTCAAGGGCTACTATATTTCATACTGCTTTAGCCACATATTTAGGTCACCATTGCACACACATCTAATTAAACTGAGCAAACCAATAATTTTTTTGAATTAAAAAGTACAATTCAGCTGTATATTAAATGACTTAACCTTGTAATGTTCGTTTATGTCACTAATTCCACTAATATACATTATAACAACAATTTTGAAGGCGTGATTTTAAAAGTTCGATATGAGCATGTTTAGTTTGCCTGCAAACTGACCACATGCAAGTTCTGTATTTCCATATGCAACCATGGTAATTCTGCACACAAACTGAAGATGCAATTGTGCATATCAACATTAATTCTGGTTCTCAAAATCTAATCTACTATTTATACCATTGTTTACTACTTGTATTTTTCTCATTATGGATAATGAATATAGCCTAGTTACTTACATTTTATGATTTAAAAGTTTCTAGCCAGCACCCCCTCCAACTTTCATACACAATCACAAGGCTGCAACATTTTGGGTTGCAAACACTGGAGAAGAATAAATATTGGTTGGGGAGAGTTCTTTGTTTTAAAGCTTGGGGAAACTCTCTTATTGATAGCCAATTTGGAAAAAGCCTGCTATTTTATTTAAATAAAAAATCTAAACTTTGAGCCATGTTTCACCTATCAGCAGCCGATTAATAACATTTTGGGGCCAAAAATTACTCCCCCTCTTGTCAATTCTAAGCATTTTTTCCCCTTCTTTTTAACTTCATATTCCCAGCGTTTGGAAATTCATATGAAAAGGTGTTTTCATACTGGACAGTCATCAGCTGAGCAAAATTAGTTTTAATTTTAGTTGAAGCCACCACATCCACACAACCCAGAGGAAAGCTTGTTTTGCTGTGAGTTTGTTTACAGTGACTACCATTAATGTTTAAAATATTATGAAGTGTTAAGTGAGAATTCATTTCAAATCAACAGCAAGAGCAGTTAAACTAGAAGTCAGATATTCTTATTTTTGAAAATGTAATCAAACTATACTACCCAGCTATGAAGAAAAAGGCAGACCTTAAGTTTTCTACACTAGGCAGTATTTAGCAGGAATCATGTTTTACAGTTTCATGCAATGAAAGCTAATAGGATTTTTCTAATTAGTTGTGAACATTATTTAATCTGGACTCACTACTCCATTTAAAGAAAAAACCTTAATCCATCCCAGAACTCTGCCTCATTTTAAGTTTCTATGAACCAATTCTTCCAGTTTTTTTTTAAAATGTCAGAACTTAGTGGTCGCTTCAAACACAATTTCCTTTTACAAGGTACTTTATGCACAACAGTGATAAAAATCAGTAAAGACCAAAATGTCTTGGAGATGAGGCTTCCTAAACCTAGCTCCATTTACTCAGGGTTTTCCAAATTTACACCTTTTAGGCCTGGCACAGAAACATAATGAGCATTAAAAATTCCCATTGCTTCTATAATCCTAGTTTTAAAACTACTAGACTTCAGAAGAATTTGAGCATTTGCTTCCTTTAGTCACATTTGACCAAAAGCCTTAAACAACTTGTTAACACAGAACATTGGCCTGTGTGTAGTTCATACAGATTTTGCTATATTCTCCATAAACTAAGCTCTTATTTTTAAACAAATTTATAGTTCTTTGTGGGACTCAAATGTGCAGACAAAGAGCAATACTATTGTGTGAACTCCCAACACTCATTTTAATGGCATAATTTCTAAGATTACATTTTATTCAAGAAACTCATGCCTCAAAAAGATGAGTCACTTTACCTATATTACCACGTGCAACAACATCAGAGGTGGAACATGTTAAACCATTTAACAGTGCCAAGACAATTACAAAGTTGGCAACAAATTGGTTTATACAAACGCAGAGGTAACCATAACTAAGTGGAATTCCTTTAAAAAAATCGCAGGAGAAGGAAACCTAAAAAGAGGAAAAAAAATTGCTTAATATCTACATCCTAAATTAAGCAATTGGATTCTCTCTCATTCAGCTCCTTTGGATTTTGTTCTCTCTCCTGTAATTCTTTCAACCTATGTCATGATTCTTTACCATTTCTTTCGCAAACTTTCTATACATTCTCCCCAGGTTCCTTTCTGGGAGTCTTTGAAGAATCTATTCCCCTCTCATCTCTAAAGAGCGCACACATTACTGCAATAAACCTTAGAAGAATGAGGAAAGTTGGACATGACTCCAGTAGAGCTTGTCAACACTACCCTTTCACTTGGCAAGAAAGGAAGCACTCCCTTCAGAGTCAGAGAATATTGCCTCAAGTACTAGAAGCCCACAGAGCAGAGAATCTGATGTTTCCCCACTATATCTTTATCAATCTCCTCTCATCTTGGTGCAAGCTTCTCCCAAAGCCAGTGCTTACATTTTTCAGCTTCTAGTTTGCTTGGTTTTGCTCTTCCCAGTCTGAGTTTTCCTCTCTTCATACTTGTATTGTTCTATGCTCCCCCTTTGTATTAAGATGTCTGCTGGAGGCTTGCTATGCACAGAAGCAGCAAAGGCAGGGTAAGTTTCTGTTTGTGCTATGGCTGGAGGGGAAGGGTAGCAGAAGAGAAGTTGGGTTCTTCTCCCCTAGCTCTAAGCAAGACTGTGAATCTGTCAAGGATTGTATTAGTTTCATACCACTGCACATCCCATTGGAAATTTGCTTATCCAATGTTTTACATGTAAATAGTTTTCTAAACCTGAATTTCAGAATTGCAGAGGGGGCTTATTTTAGGATTGTAACTCCCCCACCCCTTTCCCTGTATCTGCTACTATATTCATTCACATTTTTCCTTCCTTCAACTTTGGATTTTGAGAGTGCATGGGAGCCAGCAGATTCAGGGTCGTAGCTCCTGTAGCAGTCATGCCACCTATTTTTGGCATACACATGATAACACATACACTTAATGCACTTAAAAAGGGAATACAAGAGGCTAGAAACTCAAATCTATGCCTTCTGTGTTTTCATTATTATTCGTGGCATTCCATTAATTACAATGATAGTTATGATAATAGAACAATTAACATGTATTTTACTAAAAATATGGAAAAGTTATAAAAGCAGAAATCTCTCTAAGAAGGTAGATTATTTTCAAGCCTTCTCCACGTGGTGAAAGCTGTAAGGCATAAGGCAAGCACAGACAGGTAAAAGAAAACCTGTGATTTTAAAGTTTTTGTGGAAATACAACCTCACATTCATTTCTATAATAATTAAATGACAAATAGTAGGGCTTCAGTTATCTTAAAGGGATACTCAACTTGAATTTTAATTTAAAAATATAAAGCCGTTTCAGATAATGCACTTAACCCTGATTTCCTGTTAATTTGAGTTTACAATCACATTTTCCCAAGTGTTTTTTTATTATTCTTAGTCACTATGTAAAAGTTCCACTTAAGAGGGGAAACAAACTGAAAATCTTTCAGTTTTAGTAATATTAGTTACTTATAACTACAGCAGATTAATTCAGAGGTGTGATATTTAAGTTGACTGTGGCCTAATGTTTGGAATGAGCCATGCTTAAGTACTTTCAACATATGGAGTAGGCTGTTCCTCTCATACAGCTTGAATACTATTGAAATTACTTATTCACAACTAACATTGTGACATGTTCTGTATTTATTAGTAAAAAATGTAAAATTGATGTGTAAGCAAGCTATAAACAGGGCATCAGTATGTTAAATGACTCAAATAAAGGACAGAGGGCATTCAGTACAACTTTATTATCTTTCACTGGCTATGTCTTCACTAGAAAAGGATGTGTTTTTAAAAGTTGGTCAAAAACACGCAAACACCTTTTTCCATGTGAAGACAAGGTTAGTAAGTACTATTCTGAGAGAGGTTCAGTGCCTGCCACTCTTATTTGGTCATTCAAAGGAAAAGGATCAGTATTTGGAGGTCTCAAAGATTTCCAAATAAAAGAACACAGACCAAGGTAACCATCTATTTTCCAAAAAGGAATGGTATACTTCAGGAGTGACCAGAAGACCACTGAACCAACATCTGGGATAAAGTGACTTGAAATAAAAGTAGGAACCATTGACAGCGTTCATTGTGAAAAATATTCCCATTTATTTCAAATCCTGGATTTTGCAGAGTTTACATAATCTCACTTCATTTTGGGCAGTTTGTCAATGAATACACTTCAGGGGGATCATGCTGGGAGGCAAGCACATGCTATTTCCATTGAAATAAATTACATCTCACTTGATTACTGGGCCCACAGCTTTACTTCTATGAATAAAGTGGAGACTCCCCAACTTTCAGCTTGAAACAGCAAAAAGCCACTTATCGGTAACCTTGCAAAAAAAGTACTTAAAACTACTAGAAAAGTGTCACAAAAGCCAGTGTTGTTGTAGTCATGTCAGTCCCAGGATATGAGAGACACAAGGTGGGTGAGGTAATGTCTTTTATTCACCTTCTGTTGGAGAGACAGACAAGCTTTCAACCTTACAGAACTGCTTTTCACCTGAAGAGCTCTGCGTAAACTCAAAAGCTTGTATTGTCCTCACCAACAGAAGATAGCCCAATAAAAGTTATTACCTCACCACCCTGTCTCACATAAAACAATTGAAAAGAGCAAATCTGTTATAATCTAGTGTAAAATAGCAGATCTGTGGTAGTTAGTTCTCCATTTTTACTTTTAAAAAACATGTGAAACTTATGAGTCCCCCCCCACCCCAAAAAGACAACTCAAGTTAGTAATATTACTCCTGTATGGCTATGTTTTATAATTAAATGCTAGTGAGACATACCTGATTTTAGGTCTTGTTCATGTCTATGTTGACAGGGGGTGGCTTACGTATGCAATTTTCTGAAAATCCCCAAGGTCAGGGTGATGTATAGTTTAAATTTCACACATTTTCTATAATTTCATTATTTAAGGTCCTCTTCATACCAGTGTTTTATGTTTTCACAAAGTTTTAATATAGTTCCCATAAACACTAATCAGAGATGCAAAGTGGTTATGATGGCAAACCATACTCAAACCCTGACAGTATTTTCTCACTCAAGTAGGGCTTCGGCCAATACACTCACATTCAGCTACCAATTTGGCAGCCCAAAGTGAACAGGGATTAAATGGTAAATATGTTCTTTTCCTTGCAGAAAAATGCTTGGTCAAAGTACAAGATGCAGATATTATGAAAAATAAGATTGGAAAAACACTAACCTAAAATTTGGTCACTCAGAAAAACACTATCTAATAATATTTAGCATCTTGAATGCACCGAAGTTTAAAAAGGAATCTTGCCCCTAATTGTTGAACATTTAGGATGTCTACACTTTAATGTAAGACTGTGTTAGAGCCTGGGCTCAAGGCTAATGCCCTGGTGTCTCCGCTGCAAATTGTGTTAAGCCACGACCAAGACCCTGGCAGGGCTGGTGGGTCCTAGTTCGAGTCAAGCCCAGGATCCAAACCCTATTGCTTTGAAGTGTAGCTGCAGCCCTGCTTCACAGAGATCCCAAGAATCAGTTGGAAGTATCCCACAGTTCCATGCAACAACTTCCTGAGCCCTCTTACCTCCAACAATCTGCAACCCACTCTATTGAAAAGGGAAGCTGCCCTCATCACCCCTTTTGCAGATCACAGCATCTCAGGTAAGCGTTAAACCATTCTGTTCTGATCACCATTCTGCAAATACACTATCAAAATCTCCTGGATTTGCAGTGGAAAGCGAGCTGATCAAGCCTGGTAAAGCGGCCGAGTGGGCACTAAAGATGTCCGACACTGTATTACAATCCTAGGGCTAGATTGGCCACGTTTCAGGGGCGAGTGTTAGGGACTCTGGAATATGGTTACTTTGAGCTAGGTCTGCACACTGCAGTGTGTATGTCTGAGCCCTAGGTTTGAGCATGGGTTAAGAAAGTCTGAATGTAGGGTTTAAATATAATGTAGATGCTCAAAACCCAGAGTTCCTTAACACTGATCAGCTGACTTGCGTCTCACCAACCCTAGGTCAGTATTACTGTCCAATACTGGTAAATCTGTGCCACTGGAAATTCTACACATGCTACTGGAAAGATGAGTACACGGATAAAATTTAAGATTTCATATTAACACCCTACATATGGATTTCTGTGGAAAGCTAAAGTTTTACTTTTTTTTTGTTTTTTAAAAAGGAAATGAAAAACCCTCTGTGACAGATTTAAAAACTCAATTACCAACTAATATGTAGAAATACAAACAGCTATATAGGTCTCCAGCATATTGGAAAGTCAGAAAATTTCACTTAAAATATGTATTTCTGCAAGGTTTCAATTTAAACTAATGTACTCCATTTGGGTTATATTGACAAGCTTTTTTTTTTTTTTGACAGATATCCAAGCAATTCACCTCTCCTTTTCTGATTACCTTCATTTATTATATTTGACCAGCTAAAGATAACATTTTTGCAGTAAACACTGTTTCTGAAGATGTCGTTTACTGTACCATAATTGCAATACTACTACTTGGCTTTCATAGCTAATATTCTGCCCCTTGTGAGCATGCAGGATAATACTGTCCCAATAATCACTGAAAAATCAAACTTCAGGGCTTGTAATTTCAAGTCAGATGCTACGGTCCAGATATACAAGTCACCTTTAAACATGGTTCAGGAGGCCAAAACATCTGCGCAGACTAAAACCATAGCTATTTCAAGGGGCAAATTCATGATTTTTTTCAGACAGATAACTAAGAGTCAAAGTTCAATGTATAAAAGATTAACTTACACAAACAACTGCAACTTTTGACTATTAAACCTTCAGAAGTGCATTTCTATCTGTATAGTGTAATCAAGAACAGTATTATCACAAAATGCAAGTATCAGATGTGTTGCAGTGTGGCCGGGCAGAACCACTGGGAACTATCCTACTGCCATCCCAAAGATCTTCCCCTTTATAGTAGCTCCTCATATAAAGTCATCCTGGTTAAGTTATTTTGCTGATCAATTAGAGAACATGCTCACTTAAAGTTGTGCAATGCTCTCTTCTGTTGTATGGGAGCTTTGGGAGCCACCTGCTTTGCCCACTGCTTGCAGAAAGAGCAGCCAGCTGGAACTAGCAGGGGGGACTGGCAGCCCTCCATTAGCTCCCCTAAGTTCCCTGTGCATAGCCACCAAGCAGGCTATCAATTGCTGGGCAGTTCAGCTGTCCCTCACCCCACTGCCTTGGAGCCGCTCCTAGGAGCCTCCTGCGCAAGGGTGAGTGTGCGAGGTGGGTGCTAATGTGAGGGTGTCCTTCCCCCCCCCCCCCATCTCCAAGAGCAGGGACCAGAACAGGGCTCAGGACGAAAGGAGCTTGCTGGCAGCAGCTACTCTGGTTGCAGATCTACTTAAAAAGGCAAGGTACTTAGAAGGGTTCAGCATACTTAAAGGGGCAATGCCCATCTGTCTCTCCCACACAAGATGTGTTCTGTCTCTCTCTGCCCTGCTGTCTCCCCTCCCGTCATTGGTGCTGCCTTGTAGAGTGTGAGGCTACATGAAGTGTTAACCCTTGAGGGTCAGCCGAGTGCTAGTTCATTTAGGAGTAAGGCATTCCCTGGGAAATATTCTACCCTCTGACTCCACCACCTCAACCAAGCTCCACAATTTCACCTGATGTGTACAGCATTGTTGAAAACTTATACTGTATATAAATATAGTTTTTTGTCTGCCAAAATTCCATGCCCCCCCCCCCCCCCGCAACCTTAACTCCCACATTTACATTAATTCTTATGGGGAACTGGATTCACTTAACATCATTTCACTTAATGTAGTATTTTTCAGGATCATAACTACAATGTTAAGCGAGAATTACTGTATTTTGATCTACCAGTGATCAAAGGGGCTAACTGTATAATGGAAAAGTCTACAGTATTTTTGTCTGAGCAATTATGCTATTCCAGTTTTTGGGAAAAACACATTCTAAGATCATACCACCTTGATAGGAATAAACTATGAAAGTTACATCAGTGTACAAGCAGTAAAGTGAGACAGCGCTCCCCTAATAGTTGTAAACACAGAAAGAGCTCAGATGTAGCTCTATTCTGGCATCCCCTTGACTCAGGCTCTAGCAATGCAGTGAATGTCTATGCCAGTACTGATGGTAAAGCAGGCATTTTAGGCACGCATCATAGCTTCTGGGTAGTGACCGTTTGCCAAAAGCGGCCACACCCAACCATTAGATGGAGAACAATAATGGACTGTACAGGTGCGTCAGTGCCTGCCACTAGTGAGCACAGGAACTGGGGCATGGAGCTTCAGTTCAATCCCGTCTCCACGGTGGCTGGAGGTGGACGCGCCCACGGTTACTTAATGTCATCTTAATACCCCACCCTACACGGAACACCAATGCAGAGGAAGAGAACGCTTATAGCCACGCTGGCTGCCAGGCACCTCCTACCCTCCCGAGAGATGGCTCTGCGGCAGCGATGCCGGCAGAATTCGGTGGATAAGCCCCGGCAGTCGCCGGGATTGAAGTGCTGCGCCGGGAGGCGGGCCAGATACCCTAGCGGGCCCGTACGTCGACACGATTGACTCAGTGGCTTACAGGTGGAAAACTCCGCTGAAGCGCCCCGATGCAACCACGCTGCAGGAGACACTGCGTGCGCTAAGGGGGAGCCGGGATGCATGGGAAGAACACCGGGCTGGTGCGGCACCGCTGTGGCCGTCGAGAGCACGATGCGCACGTCCTGCCAGAGTGAATAGAAGCTGTCGGGTCAGCACCCGCCTAGGACTGATGCGGCCGTTGCTTCCGGCATCCTAGCCCAGTATAACCTCCGTTTGCAGCGTGGTACCTGGCACAGACGCATTCAGGCCTCTCTGTGCATAGTTTTGTCGCCTTTGTGTTCCGGGTGACCCGCCAATGAGCGGAGGTAGGATCTTCACTCTATGGCCACGACCGAGCCAGCATAGAGTTCTCTCAGTCTCCCATTGCACATGTCTAGGCGCCATTTTTGGTCCTCGTGCCCCATACCCATCCAGGCTCTATTACGGACGAGGCCTTCCAGCGCGCTGACGTGCACATGATGCTCGGGCAGCGTCCAACATCGCCCGCTTGCTGGGGCTGCAGTCCCGTCCCCTAGCCCGCGGCTGATGTGAGTGCGCGAGCCCAGAGCCAGCCCCAGACGGGCCAGGCCGCGCTGCCGCTTTGGAGGCCCGGCCAGCTGTGCACTCAGGCTCCGTGTATTACCCGCTCGCCGTAGTTCTGTTCCCCGCTGTCGCTCATTGTCCCTCGAAGGCTGCCAGCAACCGTCGCACCAACCGCCACCACCGTCCAGCGCCAGCGCTCTCCACCAAGGAACGGAAGTGACGTGCGTCCCTCCCTGGATAGGCCCCGCCCGCTATGTGAGGCGGTCGTGAATGACCTGAAATTCCCTTAGTGACTGGATGAGCCTAGCCCCTCCCCCCGCCTGCTCCTCCCCCCGGACTGTGGGTGAGACTAGCCCCTCCCCTTGCCCGTCAGCCCCCGCCCGAGTATGGGGGGTGGCGGCTATGTGTGTACTGGGGGGAGGGGTATTTGGGGGGCTGGAGTGTATGTAGACTGGGAGGGGTATTGGGGGGTACTGAGGTGTGTGTGTACTGGGAGGGATATTTCGAGTATGTGGGGAAGGTGCATGTGTACTGGGAGAGGTATCTGGGGGGTTTCTTGTGTGTGTGTACTGGGAGGGGTGGTTGGAGTGTGGGAAGCGTGTGTGTATTGGAAGGAGTATTTGGGGTGTGGGAGGGGCATGTGTGTACGGGGAGAAGTATTTGAGGGGTCCTGGGGGGTGTACTGGGAGGGGTATTTGGCAGATGCTGCGGGTGTGTATGTAGTGGGATGGGTTATATGTGGGGTCCTGGTAGGAGTACCTACAGCCTCAATCTCAAGGTAGGGGGAAGTGTTGTGCTCCCTCTCAGGGTGGCATATAGCATGAATTGATGTTTCAATGCGATAATTACAAATTCCCAATGTACCTGACAATTTCACAATGAATGCAGTTTAAAAGACTAGGATTTTAAACCCTGTCACCAGTAAGATATTGCCCGTACTAGTCATATTCTCATGCTACATACAGAGAATACCTGCTCTAACCAGTCAGGAAAGGAATAATCAGTCATACATTTTTCAGGGATTAAATTAATGTTTATTGAGGCCTGATTTATGTGACAGTATACGTGACAGTATTGTCAGTATAGCTATTTTGGTCAGGGATGTGAAATAAACACACTTCCTAGCTGACAAAGGTGTACCCAGGGCCGGCGCTTCCATTTAGGTGACCTAGGCAGTCGCCTATGGCACCAGGATTTGGGAGGGCGGTAGACTGCTCCGGTGGACCTCCCGCAGGCGTTCCTGCAGACGGTCCGCTGGTCCCGCGGCTCCGGAGGAGCATCCGCAGGCACACCTGTGGCAGGTCCACCGGAGCCACAGGACCAGCGAACCGTCCGCAGGAGCGCCTGCAGGAGGTCCACCGGAGCCACGGGACCGGCAAGTCGTCCCTGCGCCTAGGGCGCCAAAAACCCTGGCGCCGCTCCTGGGTGTACCCTCAGAGCCCTCTAATGTAGGCGCAACTTATAGCAGCAAAAGGCATTTTTCTATTGTCATGTTAACACCACCTCCTCGAATGATATTAGCGATGCTGACAGAAAAGTGCTGCATCGTTAATTTTGTTTCCAACATCTTGATTTAATGCTACCCAAATGCTCATATTTTCCCTCATTTTACTCTCACCTTTCCATATTAGTTTAGTCAGGGAGTGGGTTAAACTAATAGCAAAAGGATTGGGTGAAAAAAGGGAAGATATGAACACTTAACACAAAATTGAGATGTTGAGAACAAAATTAATCAACGAACGAAAGGACACGAAGAGAAGAAATTCTTGTATTGCCTATACACTAATGGCAGGAGCCTGGGTAACAAGCAGGAGGAACTAGAATTGCTCTTTTATAAATATCAGTTGGGATGTTGGAATCAGTGGTTATAACCTATTTAAGAAGGATCAAGTGGGCAAAAAGGGATGGGGAGTGGCACTATGTCAAAAATGGCATTACCTGTTTCCAAGTCACTGAGAACTTGGAAGAAAATGATCTTGAATGCTAATGGATCAAAGTCCTAACAGATAAAATACAAGAAGGGGTATTAGCTGATGTCTGCTCCACACAACCAAATCACGCTAGGGAACAGGCTGAGTGGCTCCTGATGCACCTATCTACAATGTGAAGGAAAAAATGCTTTGTAATTATGGGGGACTTCAGTCTGAGTGACATATGCTGGAAGTCTCACGCTGCCAATACTGAAACATCCTTGGAGCGTCTAAACATTATACATGACAATTTTCTAACTCAAACAGTATTTGCAAACAATATGGGGGAATTCTATATTTGCCCTTGTCCTAACAGATACAAAGGAACTGATCACAGAACTAAAAATGAATGATAGCTTAGGTACAAGTGATCATGACTTGATCACATTTATAATGAGTAAGAAGAATAAAGTTCAGACCAATAATACATATACTGGGTGCTTTAAGGGGGCTAATTTAGTAGAATCAGAGAAATGTAGGCTTGGAAGAGGCCTTAATAGGCCATCTGGTCCAGTGCTTGGCATTGAGGCAGGACTAAGTATTATCTAGACCATTTCACAAAGCTGAAAACAATTATGGACCATATCAGCTGGAGGAAGAATTTAATCAGAAAAATATAAATGATAATCGGGAATCATTTAAGAACACCTTATTAGATGCTCAATAAACCACAATTTCATGATTGAGGGAAGAGGGCTATGCTGGTTAAAAAAAAAGACCTAGATTAGAGAGGAAGTGACAGTAACTGTAACACACACACACACACATACACACGATAATAATGAATATAAATTAGAAATTGTAGACTAAGGGATGCCAATGGACACAAGGAGAACTGTTTGGCCAGCACAGTTAACGACAATTAGAAAGAGTTTTTAAATCCTGACAATGGTATTGGTCCTTTACTAGATGGAAATGGTAGAACTATCAATAATAATGCAGAAAAGGCAGAAGTGTTCAATAAATATTTCTTTTCTGTAATTGCAAAAAAAACAGCTGATGCAATCTCATCACATGGTGATGATAAAAGTCTTTCCATTCCACTAATATATCTGAAGGATGTTAAACAGAGGCTACTACAGTTAGACATTTTTAAATCAGATGGTCCAGATAGCTCTTTTAAAACTTTTGAATGCAAATTAAGCTGAGAAACTTGCTGGACTATTAATGTTGGTTTTCAATGTCTGGTTAAGTTCCAGATGGCTGAAAGATAGCTAATAATGTTCCAATTTTTAAAAAAAGGTAAATGGGATGACCTGGGTAATTATAGTCCTGTTGACCTGAAACTGATCCCAGGCAAGACAATGAAGTGGCTGACATGGGACTCAATTAATTATGAACTAAAGGGGCTAATGAATGCAAATCAATATGGGTTAATGGAAAATAGATCTTGTCAAAGTATCAGAGAGGTAGCTGTGTTAGTCTGTAGCCACAAAAAAAACGGAGTCTGGTGGCATCTTAAAGACTAACAGATTTATTTGAGCATAAGCTTTCGTGTATAAAAAGCCCACTTCTTCAGATGCATGCAGTGAAAATTACAGATACAGGCATAAATATATATCGGCAAGTGAAGAGAAGGGAGTTACAAGTGGAGAACCAATGTTGGAGGCCAATTTAGTCAGTGCGGGTGTGGTCCACTCCCAATAATTGATGAGGAGGTGTCAATACCAAGAGAGGGAAAATTACTTTTGTAGCGAGCCAGCCACTCCCAGTCCCTATTCAAGCCCAAATTGATGGTGTTAAGTTTGCAAATGAATTGTAGCTCTGCAGTTTCTCTTTGAAGTCTGTTTTTGAAGTTTTTTTGTTGAAGAATGGCTACTTTTAAATCTCTTATTGAGTGTTCAGGGAGATTGAAGTGTTCTCTTACTGGCTTTTGTATGTTACCTTTCCTGATGTCTGATTTGTGTCCATTTATCCTTTTACGTAGAGACTGTCAAGTTTGGCCAGTGTGCATGGCAGAGGGGCATTGCTGGCACATATCACATTAGTAGATGTGCAAGTGAATGAGCCTCTGATGGTGTGGCTGGTATGGTTGGGTCCTATGATGGTGTCACTAGAGTAGATATGTGGGCAGAGTTGGCATCGAGGTTTGTTGCATGGATTGGTTCCTAGGCTAGAGTTACTATGGTGCAGTGTGCAGTTACTGGTGAGAATGTGTTTCAGGTTGGCAGGTTGCCTGTGGGCGAGGACTGGCCCTGCCACCCAAGGCCTGTGAAAGTGTGGGATCGTTGTCCAGGATGGGTTGTAGATCCCTGA
>NC_133776.1:51741197-51748283 GCF_003597395.2 Chelonoidis abingdonii
AAGAGAGATGGTTTTGTGTGTGTACTGGGAAGGGTGGTTGGAGTGGGAAGCGTGTGTATGAAGGAGTATTTGGGTGTGGGAGGCAGCTGTGTACTGGAGAAGTATTTTAGTCCTGGGGGTGTACTTGGAGTGGTATTGCAGATGCTAGCGGTGTAGTAGTAGTGGGATGGTTGGGGGTCTGGTAGGAAAGACCTTACAAGTCACTCAACTCAAGGTAGGGGAAGTTGTGTGGATGCCCTCTCAGGGTGGCATATAGCATGTAATTGATGTTTCAATCGATAATTATACAAATTCTCATAGTAGCATTGACAATTTCCACAAGAATGTCATTTAAAACAGATTTTAAACCCTGGTCAACCAGTAATATGCCGCGTACAGTTCAGATTCTCATGCTGACATACAGAGATAACCTGCTCTAACCAGTCAGGAAAGGAAAATCAGTCATGACATTGCAGGATTAAATTAATTGTTTATATGAGCCTGATTATGTACAGTATACGTGACAGTAATATTTTTTTTTTGTTATAGTGTTTGTCAGTAAACAGTTGGTCAGGGATGTGAATAAACACACAACTTCCCAGCTGACAAAGGTGTACCCAGGGCCGGCCTTCCATTTAGGTGACCTAGCAGTCGCCTATGGCACCAGGATTTGGAGGCGGTAGACGCTCCGTGGACCCTCCCCGCAGCGTCCTGCAGACGGTCGGCTGGTCCCGCGCTCGAGGACAATACGCAGGCACACCTGTGGCAGCCACCGAGCCACAGGACCAGCGAACCGTCCGCAGGAGCGCCTCAGGATCCAACCGGGCACTGGGCCGCAAGTCGTCCCTGGCGCCTAGGCGCCAAAAACCCTGCGCCGTTTTTTTTTATTTTTTTTTTTTTTTTTTCGCATCCTGTGTGTACCCTCAGAGCCCTCTAATGTATGCGCAACTATACGCAGCAAAAGGCATTTTCAGTCATCGTAACACCACCTGCCTCAGAATGATATTAGCAGAGCTACAGAAAAGTGCTGGCATCGTTAATTTGTTTCGCCACATCTGATTTAATGCTACCATCCAAATTGCCTCATATTTCCCTCATTTATCTCACTTTCCATATTAACGTTTAGTCAGGGAGTGGCGGTAAACTAAACAAGATGGGCTGAAAGGGAAATATAACACATAAACAAAATGAAGATGTTAGACAACTAATCAAACGAACGAAAGAACACGAAGAAGAAAGAAAATTTGTATTTCCTATACACTAATGCAGAACCTGGGTAAACAAGCAGAGGAAGCTAAGAATGCTGCTTTATAAAACAGTTGGGAGTTGGAATCATGGTTTAAACCTATATTAAAGGACAAGTGTCAAAAAGGATGTATGGCACTATGTCAAAAATGGCATACCTTGTGTCCAAAGTCACTGAGAACTGAGAAAATGATCTTGAATGCTAATGGATCAAAAGCCTAACAATAAAAATACAAAAGGGGTATAGCTGATGTCTGCTCCACACAACCAAAATCACGCTAGGAAGCAGCTAGTGGCTCCTGATGCACCATCACAAGTGAAGAAAAAACTTGAATTATGGGACTCCAAGTCTGCAGTGACATATGCTGGAAAGTCTCACGCTGCCAAATACTTAAACACCCTTGGAGCGTCTAAAACATAACATGACAATTTAAAACTCAAACAGTAAATTGCAAACAATATGGGAATTCTAACTTGCCCTGTCCAAACAGATACAAAGAACTGATCACAGAACTAAAAATAATGATACTAGTAACTAGTATCAATTGACTTATCACATTATAAGAGTAAGAAGAATAAAGTTCCAGACAATAATACATATACTTGTGTGCTTTAAGGGGTCTAATTAGAGAAATCAAGAATGTATGCTTGGAAAGCATTTAAATGCCACTCTGTCCAGTGCTTGCATTGAGCAGACAGTATTATCTAGACATTTCACAAAGCGAAACACATATGGACCATAACAGCGGAGAAGAATTTAATGCAGAAAAAAAAAATGATAACGAAATCATTAAGAACACCTTATAGATGCCAATAAACCACAATTGCATGATTGAGAAGAGGGCCTAGCGGTTAAAAAAAAAGACCTAAGATTAGAGAGGAAGTGAACAAGTAAACTGTAACACACACACACACACAACACACGATAAAAATGAACTATAAATAGAAATTGTAGACTTAAGGACCAATGGACACAAGGAGAACGTTGGCCAGCACAGTTAAACGACAATTATAAGAGTTTTAAAATCCTGAACAAGGTATGTCCTTACTAAGATGGAATGGTAGAACTATTCATAATATGCAGAAAAGGCAAATGTCAATAAATATATCTGCTTTCTGTAATCCAAAAAAACAGCTAGGGCAATCCCAATCACAGGGATATGATAAAAGTCTTCCACACTAAATCATCTGAAGGATGTTAAACAGAAGCACTACATTAGGACATTTTAAATCAGATGTCCAATACTCTTTAAAACTTTTGAATGCAAATTAAGATGAGAAACTGCTGGACTATAAATGTTGGTTCAATGTTTAAGTTCCAATGCTAAAGATACTAATAGTTCCAATTTTAAAAAAGTAAATGGGAGAACCTGGGTAATTAAGTCTGTTGACCTGAAAACTGATCCCAGAGCAAGACAAAAGTGCTGACATGTGACTCAATAATATAACTAAAGGGCTAATGAACAAATCATATGGAGAATGGAAAATAATCTGTCAAGTCAAAGGTAGCTGTGTAGTCCTGTACCCACAAAAAAACGATCGGCATCCTAAAGACTACAGATTATTGAGCATAACTTCGTATAAAAAGCCCACTCCCTTCAGACATGCAGTGAAAATTACATTGATATCAGGCATAAATATATATCGCAGTAGAGAAAGGGATTACAAGTTGAGAACCAATTTGGAGCCAGTTAGTCAGTGCGGTGTGGTCCACTCCCAATAATTGATGAGGAGGGCAATACCCAAAGAAAATACTTTTGTAGGACCAGCACTCCAGTCCATTGCAAGCCCCAAAAAATTGATGGGTAAGTTTGGGCAAATCGAATTGTACAATTCTGGCATTCTCTTTGAAGTCTGTTTTGAAGTTTTTTTGAAGAATGCTAGCTTTAAACTCTTATGAAGGTCAATGAGATGAAAGTGTTCTTACTGCTTTTGTATGTACCGTCTCCTGATGCTGATTGTTCCATTATCCTTTTACCAGTAGAGACTGCAAATTTGGCCAGTGGCAGGCAGAGGGCATGCGCTGCTACATATCACATTAAATGTGCAATGAAAGAGCCTCTGATGGGTCGTGTGGTGTCCTATGATGTGTCACAGAGAGATATAAAGAGAAAGCAACGGTTGTACGGATTGGTTGCTGGCAATAGTGTCTGTGGTGTATGGTAGTGCGGTGATATTATGCTTCATGCGGGGGGCGCTAAGCGAGGACTGCCGTCCCCCAAGGCCGAGAAGTTGGAGGTTTCCAGAATAGGTGTAATCGTGAATGTGCGAAGTTTAACTGGCTGTAGATCTAGACATCCAAAAGACATGAACCCCAGCATAGCCCAACAACTCTCAAGTAAAGAAGCACAAGACCCTGAACTAAAAAGACAAAGAAAATACTGGCCAAATGAAACCCAGAAGCATGAACGCTTCAATGAGGGAGACAGAACCCTCAGCAAGCTGCCCACTCTCCCAAAAATCCATAAAAGTGATTATGCCCCAGTATGAATCCAGTGATATTGCCGAATATTGCATCACCTTGAAAGAAAACTGTGCACTTATCTAAGCATTCCTGAAGATCAAAAAGATTGACCACTGTTCAAAAGACTGGAGAAGCCTGACAAGATTATATAAGATCCTAACATATCTCAAACTACTGGTAAATTAAAGGAACTGGTTCGAGAACAGTTGGATAACACCTGAAACCGACAGTTAAATCAGGAAATCTAAAGAGGGGTCTGGATTAAGTAATTAGAGGAGAGTTGAGGCAGCCTAGGAAGCATGAAGAAAGCCGACGCCCAGGGCAGAGGCGTGGAATGCAAGAGCTTGCACGCCTGCAAGCGATACGTCTTGGAAAAAGGGATTGCCCACTGAATGCTGCAGCGCTCACAGAAGGGAAAAGAGAGCAAGTCCCTAAACCAGGAGGTTCTCAAACATGAGGCCGCGCCTTGTTAAGAAAGAACAGGAAAGCCCTTGGCAGCCGGGCCGGTGTTAACGCCCCTTCGCAGCTGCCGATCGCAGCCCCACTGCCGCGACACTGCCACCAAGGAGCTCCGGAAGCGGAAGAGCATCATGAATCCGTAGCTACCACCAACCTGAGCTGAAACAAGGCTTACCAGTCAAAAGGATGTCCCAGCAGCAAGCATCCAAGTTCTGAAAGAACTTAGAAACATCCGAGGGTGAGATGTTAATCTGACCAGCTTTATTACGTACATAGACGCTTAGACTAGAGGTTTTATTATTTTGCTTTAATCAATTTTGTCGTTACATCTGGAAGCGCTTAAAGCCTAATTTTGTAAATAAAATCGACTTTTACTATAATTAACCCAGAGATTGATAATACAGGGGGAAAAGAGGAGGACAGCTTGCATATCTGGCTACAGTGTTCTAAGAGGGGAACTATTATGAGCTTAATACAGGAAAACAATTAAAGTGGGTGTACCGCCATTGGGGAGTTGTGCATCTGAGTTAAAGACACCAGTAAAGCTCGACAGGCTTGGGGCACATCTTGCAGCTCCGGCTCGGTGGAAAGCGGGCTGGCAGTCCGACTCAAAACAAAACAGGGTGCTAGAGTCCCAGCGGCAGAAAGCAGGAGCAGAAGAGTGCTGGCAACATCAAGTGTGCAGTCCCCAGGAGGTTCGTGATCCAAGCCTATCACACTAGGTCAAGAGGAAGCTAAGAACAAAAAAACCTGGTCAGGTGCTAGTCCCTGAAGCTGAAACTTTGAGTGCAAATGGCCCACAAGGATGCGAAAGGAATATACGCCACTCCAGCTGTATTAAAACGGAAAACTCCCAAGTTCAGGTCTCTACCAGACGCTTGGATGTAGGAATGCTGCCACCCAACCCAAGGCAGAACCGCCTGAGAAACCCAGAGGCGCACTTGGAATTTCGTGCGGGGGGGGGTAACCCTCAACCCTGTCACACACACACACACACACACACACCCCCGCCCCCGCCCCGGGGAAGAGCTGAGAAATGGGGAGGGGGGGAAATCAGCTGTTGCCACCAGCTAATTAAACAACATGTGCACAAACCTCAAGACACAAATCCAATTCTGTTCTTAAAAGGTAAATTTTATTAATTAAAAAGAAAAAGAAAATACATCTGGGAATTAGGCATTTGTTAGATTTTAAAAACAAAAACAAACAAAACCTACAAGGATTAAGCATCAAGAATAGCTTTCTTGAGGTCTAACTTAAAGATTACAAGCAAAACAAAAAGCACCTGGGGTTAGCACAGAGGAATCCACAAGCCATAATGACATAAAAGGAATAAACCTAATCGCGCCTTCCTAGACATTTCCTGATCTACTTACATATCTGGAGGGTTTCAATGAGTAGTTTCTAGGTATGACACTGATTATTTTTTTTCATACCTGGCCCAAGCTCTTACAGCAGAGCTCTGTTCTGTCTGCCTCTCCCTGGAGAAAAACAACAAACAGACAAAAGAGGAGTCTTGTTTCAATTTTGAAAAGTTTTAGCCTTCCCATTGGCTCTTTTGGCCAGACACCCACTCACTTCCTTTTACCTATGCATCGCAGTGAGATGTAACCCTTTAGAGGTAGATCAATTAGAGAACAGCAACTAAGAGGGATTTTATAGCTACTGGCTGGCTGAGTGTCCACAAAAGGGAGCTCTCTTCTCCCCCTCCCGCCCATTTATCAGAACCCCACAGGACAGGTCTACACTTAAAAGTTACACTGACATAGTTGCACTGGTTAGAGGTGTTGAAAACATGACACCATGACTGATGTCTCTACACTAGCCTTACTGCTCATATAGAGGAAACTCTGTCAACAGAGGAATGCTTGTTTGGGGGTGGTGAAGTTCTATCCTGATGGAAAACCCTCTTCTGTTGGTATAGGCTGTATCTATACTGCACGGTTATGCTGGCAGAGCTTTGGTGACATATTTTTGCCAGTATAGTCTCTGTAAACATAGCCTCAGTCTGCGCAGTCTCTCAGTTAATTGGCTGCATACAAGCTTCTCCTTTGCATACCCTCACTCAGCTGGACAGAATGCCCAGTGGAATTCTCTGCCCACACACATAGTGCGAGTTTCTGGGCAGACATCATTATTCCTTGTTTTAGATGTGGCCCCTTAACTGTCTCTTCCAGCTATCCTGAATGAACGGTGCGTTCCCACCCAACAGTTTCAACAACATTTTAACTCAACCCATAACAAGATTTAACCCAGCTCATATCAACATTCATTAGCGAGATGGCAACAACAATTGTAGGTAACTGGGCTGCATGATCGCAGATTAAATTCAGTGTCAATGTGATCCATGTAGTGAAAGCATTTCACTTGTGACTGAAGCTATTTGAATCCAGCCCTCCAGTGGATGTATCCCAGCAAATGCAGCGTAGCTGTCTACCCCAGTGGCTACAGCACGTATAGTGTTTTGAGTCTTCTCCTGCCCCTGCGTTAATGGATCAGGGCTTTAGCAGCAGAGACCCAGACTTTTAGTTCTAGACTTCAGTCCCTGTGGGTGATTTGTCCAGCGGTGTCATTCCACAGAGAGGATAGTCTTTGTATTAAAACAGCACCTCTGAGCATACCTTCCACTTTCCCACTAGCAATATCCAGCGCCAGCAGGTACCCCCTCAGCCCTGCTGCATAGCCCTCATGTCTTGGACGTGCTCAGAATGGCTCAGTGGCCTGAGTATTGCTGACTGGCTTGGGCTTTGCCTGAGACCTGTGACCAGGGATGTGAGGTCAATTGCTCTAGTGAGGTGGTGAAGGGGGACCTTAGTGATGAGAAGACACTGGGGCCACATCTAAACTACGGGATAATATCGAATTAGCTAAAATCGGTTTTATAAAACTGATATTATAAATTCGATTTCATGCGGCCACACTAGGCACAGTAATTCGGC
>NC_133776.1:51750235-51757876 GCF_003597395.2 Chelonoidis abingdonii
GTAATCGCGTTGTGCTCATGGTCCGAGCTAACGCGATTTCTTGAAGCGTTGCATGGGGTCGTCTTCCGGCTTCCATGATTCCTCGCGATCTCCCGCCCTTGGAATTCTGTTGAATCTATTGTCGGGGTGGTTTGGGTAAATGTCGTCAGTCCATGCCTCCTTGCGGAACATCAGCTACCAATCCTTCGCTGCTCATTTTTCCCAGGATTGCTTGGCAGAACGCCATAGCCGTGCAACCATGGAGCCCATTCACTTTTTTTTCCGCCCTTAGTGTACTGGACTCGCGGCAAGAGGCGATACTCCAGGCTAAACAGCACGTCAACTGCTTTGCAACGAGCAGAAGATGTACACCGTCATTCGTACCTTCTACGGCCAGTAACTGGCGTGAAATGACGTTATCTCTCCCCCTCTGTTACTGATCCGCTGCTAATCATGAGTGCCCTGCGAATGCGGCGGGCGCTAATGCAAAGCAAAATTGGATTGGCTCACTGGGACTAGTCCAATCCCTCCCTTAGTTCTAAACTTCCCCTTTTGCCAGCACAGAGTCTTAGTGTAGCAAAAGCCTTTTAATAAAGGAGGGAAACAATGCAGCATTATATGGGGGAAACACCACAAACAGGATTCATAACACAAACCATGAGCAAAAGACCCACTCCCAAGTAAGCTTGGCAGTGTCCTTTCCTTTCAGGGTCTTAAGTCCAGCAACCCAACAGTCACCCCACTCACAGTTTCTTTGTCCTTGCTCAGTGCAGCCCCAGAGTTCAGAAGCTAACCTGCAGAGTCTACCTCCCAGCCTGAGTGGAAGGGGCGGGGGGTGGGGAGAAGTGTATGGGGACACCTTACATGCTTCAGGTCGATAGTCCATTGCCATGCCTCTCCATGGGGTTCTGCTGCAGTCTTCACCACAGGCCGTACCTCTCCACCAGCTGTCCTGCTAGCCGCTCACCAACTTGTCTTCAGGCTCTCCCCTCCACTTAACACAGCTCTCAATGATTTCAGCTCTTAGTAACTTCAGCTCTTTAGTGATTTCAGCTGTTAGCAGGGGAGCCTCAGTGCTGGCACACTCAGAACCACTAGCCCAAAGCAGGTCTAATGCTTAGACCTAGGAATCAGTGATTTCAACTCCTAACTGAGTCAAAATTAGCTCTCTTATTACACCATGGAGAGAGGAGAGGTCAAAGTGCTGTGTTGCTGTTGTGTTTCATTGTGGATCGCAGGTAATCCCTGTGTGGGTGGAGGGAGGATGCTGTGTCTCTGCCCCTTGGCCTGCTCACTCCCTCATTCGCCATGCAAACCCTGGAGCATGGAGCACCCACAGGGGATGCCCTGTGCAGCTCTGGGGTGCACACTCCTCACTTGGGCAATCTCCCAGGAAAAGTTTGTCTGAGTAACTGAACCAAAACTGAACCAGGAACGCTTGATTTGACCCTTACTGAATACTTCCCAGCAGCCCCTAGGAGAGCTGAATTTTAGGACCTTTTGCTGGGTGGGAGTTGTAGCCAGAACGTACTAGAGCATCCCTAAGGTGGATTTTTCACACCCTTGAGCACCATGGGTATGCTGACCTAAGTTTTAAGTGTAGACCTGCCCTCAGACTTCCAATGTCAAATGCATGAAGGAAACATGAAAGACCAATAACCCCCTTGCAGGTTGCCTCGCTGCATCAGAAAGAAATTAGAATGGAAGAGCCAAAGTCCATTTTGCAGTTCATCTTTTACATGCGATGGCTTCCATGTTGCTGGCTGAGCTTTGCTCTTTCACAGTCAGCGGCACTTTTAAAATGCGCTATGCACCATTGAAATAAATCCCTAAGGAAACCAGGCTTTAATTTTCCCCATGGGAGGGTCTGTGAGGATATTGAATTGCTTGTGTAGTTCTGGAGCACGGGCCCGGGCCCTGCAGGGATGGAAACCTATGTAACTAGCATTGCCTTTGGGAGCAGAACTGTCCCCAGGGATGGTGAAGATCAAGACAGTTGTCTCCAACACCTTCCATTCTCTGGAGAGTTTGATTAGGAAAGCTCTGAAGTGCTGAGAGCAATTTGCAGACATCATGTGTTACCTTTGGGTGGGCTAGTCCAGTGGCTCTCAACCTTTTCAGAGTACTGTACCCCTTTCAGGAGTCTGATTTGTCTTGCATACCCCCAAGTTTCACCTCACTTAAAAACTGCTTGCTTACAAATCAGACATAAAAATACAGAAAGTGTCACAGCACACTAGTACCAAAAAATTACTTACTTTCTCACTTTTACCATAACATTATAAAATAAATAGATTGGAATATAAATATTGTACTTATATCAGTGTACAGAGCAATATAAACACATCATTGTCGGTATGAAATTTTAGTTTCTACTGACTTTGCTAGTGCTTTTTGTAAAACTAGGCAAATATCTAGATGAGTTGATGTCCCCCCTGGAAGACCTCTGTGTACCCCCAGGGTTACACGTACCCCTGGTTGAGAACCACTAGGCTAGAGTTCACTTCATTGCCCTTCTCCAGTGCCTAAAAACTCCAACTCCCACAGGAAAAGCTCCTGGAGACCCAGAGTTCAGTCTAAGGATTTTCAGTAAGGATCACACACAATCAACCTCAGGGCCGCCCAGAGGAGGGGGCAAATGGGGAAATTTGTCCCAGGCCCTGGGCCCCACAGGGGCCTCCATGGGAATATAGTATTCTATAGTATTGCAACTTTTTTTTTTATGGAAGGGGCCCCTGAAATTGCTTTGCCCCAGGCCCCCTGAATCCTTTGGGTGGCCCTGGTCAACCTCCCCACATTCAAGTCCTAAAAAGAACAAAAGGAATTAACTTAATTCTTAGTTGAGCTAAAGAGTGTTAGAACTGAAGCTAAATGGCCACAAGGTGGTGTCATACCCCCAAAAATGAAGCTGGACTGCAGCTCACTCCACTGCCAGATGCTAGTCTCACAGAGCAGGTCCCACACCCCTCGTCCCCAGTCTTCATTTCCCTGTGGCCTAGAATGCCTCCAGAGTTGCTGGCTCTCGCCCACAGGGGCCTCCAGCAACTACCCTCTCAATGCTCCCACCAAGCAAACCCTGGGAATCGTTGGAAGGGTTCTGGAAGAGAACAGGCTGCTCCACCGAAGACTGGAGCTCATGTCAGTGCAAGACACTCAGCTTCCAAGTCCGTGAGTTAGCCAAGGAAGAGGAGGGTTAAGATTTAACTTTCCACCACAGTGTCTGCCAGCTGACCCTACTGGAGATGCTCCCCTACAGCCCAGCCGTGCTAGAACTGGCATGTGCAGGACCCAGAGCAGCACGGTGCTAATACCCTGCCCAACCTCACTGTGTCTGAGGGTACATCTACAGTGCAATTAAAGAGCTGGGGCACAGCCACGGCTGGCTCAGGCTCACAGGGCTTAACAATTCCTGTGTAGACATTCCAGCTCAGGGACCCTCTCCCCTCCCAGGGGCCAAGAGCCTGGACTCCAGCCTGAGTCTGAATGTTGACACTGTAGTTTTATAGCCAGCCTGAGCCAGCTGACCTGGTCAGCCACAGGTCTTTGACTGTGGTTTAGACATACCCCAAGCAGCTGGTAGAACAAACATTGCCTGTCCGGGCAGATATCGAAATAACCCGATAAGACCTAGCTGTAGGGGGGGCTGGGAATTTGCCCTGGCAGTATGCAATGTTGTAGGAGGAGTCTCAGGGTGGTCCACACTGCACACTAAGTCCAGGCTCTGACTCCTTCCATACACATGCAAATCAGTCTGATTTGGGTCAGCAAGCACCAGATCCTAAGACCTTGCTGAGGGGTGGGTCAGAGCCCAAGTCCTGCAGTGACTCAGGCCCAAGACCTGTCATTTTGCAGTGTGGTCACAACTCCAGGGGCAGACCCGAGTCAGAAGGGCGGCGTAGTGCAGTATGGATGTGTTAGCACGGCTGTGAGACTTGGGTCCAGCAACTGGCAAGCCAAGTTTACAACATAGTGTGAACGCTCAACTGTGGGCTTGGAAACACCATGTCCATGAGCTGGGGGCCCACCACAGTCCTGTGATTGCTATGTGTGTAGCCCTCCTTCGAGGGGCGGTAGAATGACAGGAGGGCACGGCCCAGAACTCTGATTGTAAATTAAAATGTGCAGGCCCAGAATCCCCTTTCTGCCTCCATTTCATTGTGAAGGATGAGTGCATGCACCCTGCTCTGAGCCGCTTGGGATGGTGAATTGCCCCTTGCCCCACAAAGCTGTCCACCCCTCTGACCTGCCTTGCCCACTGGGTGCAAGCACTGCTGTCTCTCCTAGGTTCTTTCCACAGGCCAAGGAGCATGCTGGCCTGGGGGTGGAAGGATGGCAGCAAGAAGGATGTTCTAACAGAACCAAGTCCTGAAAGATCCTGGGTGCCTCTGCTAGGTGCTGAGCACCATTAGCTCCCATTGACTTTAATGAGATGAGGACACACTTCCCCTGGCAGGGCCAGGCCCAGGCAGAATAAGCTCCCGCAGTAAAACAGCCCTGTGTGCAATATCCCAGGGCACAGTGACGCTCTCTCCTGGGTCCCCAGACTGTAACTATTTGAGGATGTAATAAATCCCAGGGTAAAATCACAGCCTTAAGCTTGAATGACAGCATTTCCCCTTCTCAGATCTCCCCCTTTTCAGATCTCCCCAGAAGCGTAGGAGAAGCTGGGCTTTCTGAGCGCTGAGGACCTGGTGTTTGGTTTCTGGCAGAGGAGGCCAGGCCGGGATCTTACAGTGATCCACCAGCTCAACCTCCCCGTCAACAGTTTTGACCAGTTTATGGCAGCAAACAAAAGGAGTCCTAGAACCACCAGTCTGGCTCCCACAGAGTAGGACTCACAGTGGCATCATGCAGTCAGCTGTGCTGTGAATTAAAAAGCAGCTGGCACATTATAAACTTTGTTTTCCCAGTTTAACATTTACTCTATTTTGGCTAGTGTCCATTGGGCCAGCTCACGGAGACGAGCCCGCTGAGAAGAGCTGGAGGAACACATCCGCAAGCAGTATTTGCAGTCTAAAGTTGCTATTTTTTCTACACCAACAATCTGCTTACATTTGCTGTGGTCCGTGTGGCTGCCTGGTGGTGCTGCTCAGAGGGGAGCTCCAAAAGGGCCAGAGGCTGTGTGTCTAGGCCACATTTCCCTAGTTTGCATATGAGAATGTCATGTGCCATGCAGAAGTTGGCATCAGCCGAGACTCAGCCCTCCTTCATACTTGAAGCTGGCTCAGCTGCCGGTGGAAGGTGTGGGCCATGCAGTACAAGGAAGTCCCTCAGGCTACTGTTCAAGTGGGTCCACAGTCCTGGACCATCTAGAGTTAAGGAACTAAACTCAGCAGCAGCTGTTTCTTGCGCCTCCCCCACACTCTTCTCTGATCTACACTTTTCTTCAGGAATGTGCATGGTTACATCCATTTGAGATGGAGATATGGATGCTGCAGTAGCTGCCAGGTCACCTGCACTCTGAGTAACTGGAAGATCAGGCATCTCCTCACCACTCACATCCTCACTGGGGCCGGAAGGCTCACCATGAACATTTGTGTCTATGTATCTCAGGAGAGCTCCTTCCTGCTTAGATAGAAACGCTTCCTTTGCTTTCTTTCTTTTTCTGAATGCTGCCCCAGAGGGGCGTTTTCTTCTTTCACTCATGACTGCTGTTCTGTGCCAGCTATAGTGGCTCTCAACACTCAGTTGAAGGGGACAAATAAGCAGGCAGGTAGCAGGGCCTGAGTGAGGGAAGATATCAGCATTTTAAGGGTCTAACTGGCTCCTACTTCAGCTGCCTGTTCTCCTCGAGTGGGTTTAGGGAAGTAGCAGGAAACAGGAAGCTCCCTGAGAAGCTGGTGTTAATCAGTCCAGACTCCTGGGGGTGCTAGAGAGGTTTCTCCCCCTCTCTCTCTCCCAGCAGCTCCTGCGGCTTTCTATTGTTCCCTCTCACCTTTTCTCCTGTCTGTCAGTTATGTCTCTTGTGCCCTCCTTCCTCCAGCATAGCACTCCGCCATCTCTGTGCATCTAGAGCAGAGAGAATCAGGGGTGAAAGTAACTTACAGGACTTACTAGAACTGCCGGAGTCCTGAGGGGGGCGTGACCTCATCCGGAAGAGGATGGCCTCTCAAGATTTAAAGTCCCTGGGGAACCAGCTGTGGCTGGGAGACCCAGAGCCTTTAAATCAACCAGGGGCTCCCAGCTACAGAGGTGGCTAGGAACCCCCCAGGGCTCTGGCCTCCAGGGGGAACCCCGAGCTTTGCAGAGCTGGGGCAGAGATTTAAAGGGCCCAGAGCTCCTGCCACTAAGGGAAGCCCAGAGCCCTTTAAATCCTGGCCCCATCCCAGCCGCCAGAGCCATGGCCGGGATTCAAAGAGCTCTGGGCTGCCTGCAGCTGTGGGGAGCTTTGAGCCCTTTAAATCCCCAGCCCAGCCACCGGAGTCGTGGCGGGGATTCAAAGGGTTCTGGGCTGCCCGCAGCAGCGGGGAGCTCTGAGCCCTTTAAGTCTCAGCCGCGGCGGGGATTGAAAGGGCTCTGGGCTGCCCGCAGCCACAGGGAGCTTTGAGCCCTTTAAATACCCAACCCAGCCGCCAGAGCCGTGGCTGGGATTCAAAGGGCTCTGGGCTGCCCGCAGCAGCGGGGAGCTCTGAGCCCTTTAAATCTCAGTCGCGGGCAGCCCAGAGCCCTTTCAGTCCCCGCCAGGGAAGTCGATGCGGTCCAGCACAGCATACTGGCTCTTGCTGGAATGCTGGACCGGACCGGCTTACTTTCACTTCTGGAGAGAATACATAGGCACCAGCAGCCGACACAATTTTCTACACTCGGAGTCCTAATGGCACTCCTCCTATCCCCCCTGCCCAGTCTGGCACCTGAGGTGGCTGCCTAAGTTCGCCTCATGGTATGGTCAGCCCTGCAAATCGCTGCCGCAGAATGGGATGTTATGGTACAGCTTGATTTTGTCTCAGTACTATGTCATTTAACAAACAGCATAAACAGTGGGCATGGCTGAACCTCCAAACTCTGTGCGTGTGTGATTTAGTGACAGCTCCATCCCTTAGACCAGGACTCATGCAGCTGGATGCTCAGCTTCTCTTTGAACACAGGATGGGTCAGAGCCATGCCTCTCCCTGAGTCACATGGACTCTTTCTCTGCAATGGTGCAGAACTCTGGCTCTGTGTGTCACAAGGAACAGCTAACCCAAACAGTGATTTCTAATTCATGGACTTTTCTTGGCAAGGGAAATTGGATGGTTCTTTGACTTAGAACTGCGTGAACACAGGGAGCCTTCTCCATCACATTTCCATGTATGTATCTCTAGGGAATGTAACCATTACACGTGAACACCAGGGAGCACCATCTACCCTCACATGTGCCTCTCCAGCAAGAGAGCCCTACCCTCTGTTCTTTCCCCTCTGGCCTCGAGAGCAGCATGCTTGCCCAGGTGTCCAGGGTGACTGCAGCCTGTGAGCTAGCACCTGTTTTTGCTCCGAGATGCCCTGAGCTTTGCTGTAATCAGAACAAGTTAGGCCTAAATTCAAGGATAAGTCTCTGATTTGAAATCACTGGAATTTATCATGTGCTGACAGATAGTTACTTGGCCTGTCATGTCAGGGCCGGTGCAAGGATATTTTTGTGCCCTAGGCGAAACTTCCATTTTGCGCCCCCCCCCCAATCACATA
>NC_133776.1:51760747-51864827 GCF_003597395.2 Chelonoidis abingdonii
GCTGCGGCGGCAGCTCCCTGACCCCAGGGGCGCCCTGGGCTGCTGGGCTGCAGGGAGCTGCTGCCGCCGGCAGCTCAGACTACCTCTCCAGCAGCAGTGGCTGCAACCATTTAAAAAAATTTGGGGGGGGCGCCGCTTTTTGGCGCCCCAGGCAACCGCCTAGTTCGCCTAAATGGTTGCCCCGGCCCTGTGTCATGTACAAATCTCAGTGTCCGAGCACTTGGAACATGTGCCCCGTACAGAATAATTATGACGCATGAAGCCTAACGCAATATTGCCAACTCTCCCAATTTCACTGTGAGCCTTGCAATATTTTCCTAAAAGCCCCAGGGCCTGGAGTCTTGTGACTTCACGAGAATCTCAGCTTTCATTTACAAGGAATGTTAGCTTTCCAACCCTCCTGGTTGTGGAGAAAAGCCTGAGAACAGGACCTGAATGCAACATAGAGGCTCAGAAACCAGAGGGCCCAGCTCTTAGTATGATTACGATTATTTAATCTCAGCATATCTGAGATTCTGTCATGATCCTTGGCTGCAGGAGGCTGTCGATACTTCTAACAATCTTCTTTACCTCTTGCCCTGAAACTGACCTGCTCTGGGTGTCTCCTGCTGGGCGGTAAGGCATCTAGGCTTGGGCGAGATATCTCCAAGGTTAAAAAGTCTCTGTCTTCTGGAAAGAGCAGGGCAGTCATTTTCACCCAGAAGATGCGGGGAGACAGGGTCTGGCTGCACAGACCAGCCTGGTCTCCCCATCCCCAAAGTCCCCAGTAGCACCAAGTCTTACAATTAGACCGTAACAGCATGTGAGAGAGGGACCAGGTGTGCCTGTGTAACACTAGGTGCATGTGGATGCTCTGTGTCCCCCTGTGCTCTACGTGCACCTCCTCCACTTGAGCAAATGGGTCAACCCCCATGTGGGCTGCTCTCTGGAGCTGCGGAGGACTGGGATGGGACAAGGGATTGCACTTCGCAATAGGGGGAAGTGGACTAGTATCCTGGCCTAGTCTGTTCTGGCCTTTTCTCATGCTGGGTGCTCCTTGGTGGTGTGTGCGTCTGCCCCAGTGGGGAAGTGGCTGCCTAGACACTGTGGAGGTCACTCACGTGTCCAGAGTATTTGTTACACATTGAATGACTCCGCCGGGCTCTCCTTGACCTCATTGCAGGGAAAGGAGGCTGCAGCCATTCACCTGCTGTGCCAACATATGGCACGGGGCAGCTGGAGACACGCTGTATGCTGGAAGCAGAGGCAGCTGTTCCTGGTGTGCAGTAGCACAGCCCTATGCACAGCAGGGGACCTCGGGCATGGGCCCTGCTCACTAATGAAACCACACTTCACCTGGCACAAGATCCCTTCCTTAGGCAGGGAGCCTGATCCTTGCTCCTGTTAGATGTGGGGAAAGGTCCCAGGGCCACCTGCTAGTTTCACTGGACACTGGCTCTGGATTCAAGATGCCCACCAGGAATCTATCCTACCTGGCAAAAGAATTCCAGACGTACACTCCTCACCATTCCCTCCATGCTGTGTTGACAGCACCTCCAATAGGGTGTTCACAGAGCTCTCCCACCTCCAATTTCTTAGCTTTCCAGGCATTAGTGAATGGTGCTTCAGTCCATGCTTGGGTAATCCTCCTTGCCAAACTTCGAGAGAGTCCCATCATGACCAGAGCTACAGAAAGGAGCAGCTGTGCTCAAGGCAGTGTCCTCCCCTTGGGTTTCCATTTCACACTAGCTGCATAGTTGAAAATATTCCCCTGCTTCAACTTCCCCTCCGCCATGATGCCTACAGAACACGACTGGCATGCTAGGACCGTGGCTCATTATACCAAACAGGAGTAGTTCAGGGTTACTTTGTCCATTCCCTCCCATATCACCAATCCCAAGGGGTCCAAAATCATGAGCCAGGCCCCACAAAATTACAAGAGTGGTTTATATAAATCCTGATCCTCACGGGTGCCTCACCTTTGTCTGCGCTAGAAACTTCTGCCCCTATAGCAATATTGGCTGGAGAGTGTTTCTTCTAAGGCATTTCCATCCTGGTAAAAGTTCTTGTGTAGGTGCAGTTATAGCAGCATGCGAGTCCTTTAGCCAGTACAGCTTCGTACACTCACCAAACCACTATGATCTATGCTGACAAAAGCATTTAGTTGCTGGTATAAGCTGCATCTCCACTAGGAGGTTGTGCTGGTATAGCTAACCCAGCAAACCTTTCTAGCATAGGCCTCGCCTCGGTCTTAACACAGGATCCTCCTGCTAGGCGAGCGCCTTTGCTATGACACTGACCCTAGTAACAGAGAATGAAGGAATTGCACAGTTGAACCCACTGAGCCAGTCATCCCACCAGGGGTTTGAAGTGATGGTAGAGAGGTATGATAGTTCAGTGTTTGAACCACTCTGCTCCCCTCCCCCCACACCCACCCCTCCCACAGCCAATGACAAGGGCTGGAGAACAGTTTACTGTGTTTCTCAGCAAAGCATGTGATTGCCATGGATGGTCCCCAGAATGTTGGCTCAAAGTCAAATGTAGACTTCCATTGCAGAGTTTGTTTACTCAGGGCCTTCCTGTATCTCTCCTCCTGTCTCCTTGGGGCAAGCAAGGAAGGTAAGAGGAACCTGCTTGCTCCTTTCCTTAAATAATCAGATCCCTGGGAAGAATTAAGTCTAGCAAGCTGCATTAACCCAACTTTGGATTTATACAAAAGCTAACAAACTCCTCTCTGGGAACAGGGGCAGTGACCAAGAACTAGAACTGTGAGTCAGGTGGGAATGAACTGGATTGCAGGGAAAACCCCAGCCGCATTTGCATGGTGTTTGTCCAGTAACTTGGTCCCAAGCAGGCCTTGAGCCAAAAGGCCTGTTTTTGAAGTCTTCATCCATGACTTTCCATAGCAGAACAGTGGGACTAGATGACGAGATAGCAAGTGTGAAAAATCGGGACAGGAGGTGGGGGCAATAAGGGTCTATATAAGAAAAAGCCCCCAGAAATCAGGACTGTCCATATAAAATCAGGACATCTGGTCACCCTAAGTGGGACACTTCGGGAGTCCTGCTTTGCTCCGAGCACCAATGTCCTTTACCCACGTTCACGCTGAGCTCTGGAAAGAGTGAAGCCACCCTGGCTCCAGCCCAGATACCAACAGGCTCTCCAAAGCATTTCCCCTCCAATTATTCCTACTACCCAAATTATCCCAGCACACGGGGGGGGGGGTGTTTCCCATGGCAACGGCTGATGTCATCTCCAGCACGTCCTGCTGCGTTAGAGTCCAGTTCTGTCACCATCTATGGTGCAAAACTCTTGTGTCATGTCCTGAATGCTCCTGGGTTAGTCCCACGGCACTGCTGCCTGCATAGGGGGATTGGCAGCCAGGAAGAGAGGGGGCTTGCATGGGGGCGGAGTGGGGAAGCTGACACGGGCACTATTGCTAGTGTCAGTTTGTCGCCTTCCTCAGGCGACAAACCAAAGAGCTAGCTCTCTCTGGGGGCTGATGTGAAGGTTTGGCCGTGTCAGTGAATTACAGCAATCCCGCAGTCACAGGAAGATAACCCTGCCCTGTTCTTCCAGTTGCCTGGTCAAGGAGTGTGCCATGGGCTGGGTCTCCACTGATTCTAGCCGCGCATCCCCTGGTCCACTGATACCATGTCCCGGAGCTGGTGTGTTCACAGGTCTCAGGGTTCAGTGTGAAATGCCTGCTGCAAAGGAAAGCCTTCTGCTGTGCTGGCTCTCTGAGAGCGCTCTGGCAGTGTTTGGGGGTGGGGAATGGCCCAAACATGAGTATGTGAGAGAGGTGACGAGTGGGGTTACAACAGCACCTAAGCAGAGCAGGTGGGAAAAAATTTCCTGCAATGAAATTTTGCTGAAATATGCTGTTTGGTCAAAGCTGAGATGTGTTGGCTTCAGTGACCTTTTCCCCAGGAAGTGGGGTGAGCAACTCTTCTGTGCTATAGCCTGCGGGGTTAGGCACTGCCCTGGGAGAGCCAGGATCTAGGACCTGTTCTGCCCAATTCAGGACAAAGCCTTTCATCCCAGGGCACTCTCAAGCAGGCAGAGCAGGGCCCCAAACCTGGGTCTTCCCATCCCATCCCTGAATTTGTTCCAGTTCTGAACAAGAGTAAATTTCAGAGCTTGAAGCAGAACGGGCACCCTCTGGTCAGCACTGCACCTAAGCAGGCTGGCCACCAAATCCCAGAGATTTCAGTGGGGATGGATACCTAGCTTGCTCACTCACCACTAGGGCACTGTAATAGAGTGCCCTCACTTCTCACGAGCGCTTCCTTAGCTTAGTGCATGCAGGCCTGCACTTTCTCTGTAGCCTTCCTTGGGCTTAGGTCCTTAATTAGTCCTGTAGTCTATCAGTGGTCTTAGCCCTGGTATCGGGCCGTACTCCAGGGCTCCATCTCTCCTGATGGGCCACTAAGGGGTTCAGTTCCCCTTCTGGGGTGCCTCAATGTCCAGGCCACTTCCCCACAGTGGCTAATGAGGACATGAGGGGGATCCATTCCCTCCCACTACTCCAGGTCTCAGCCTAGAGACCCTGTGGACAGTAGCCATCTGCTGTGTCCCTTTATCTAAGCTGTGCCACTGCTATAATTCCCTAATCCAATTCCCCACAGCCCCACACCATCTTCACTCTTACCTCAGGGCCTTGTCCAAAGTCCAGCAGCTCTCTCAGCCAACCACACACCATCAAGGCTCCTTCAGCTCCAGCAAAGAACTGAACTCACTCTGGCTCTGCAGCTCTTCTTATACTAGCCAGCTGACCCCTGATTGGCTGCTCCCTGCAGCACCTTTCTGATTGGCTGTGTGGGACACAGTCACTCTATTCAGCTTGGAGGACCCTCTCAATTGCCTTTTTCTGGGGTGGGGTGTGGCAGGACCATGAGGCCTCCAGCAGGGGCCTCAGAGGGTCTGGTATACCCCATCACAGGTGCCTCCTCCTGGATGTTTTGGGGATTAGCTCCTTCCAGGTCTGATGACCCCTTTGGCCAGTCATTTGCATGCCCTACTGCCTCTCTCTCTTTATCTCTCTCTCTCTCTCTTCCTCTGTGACTCAGGGTTCTCTCCCTTCTTGGCTTGGTTTTCCGGTCAGGTCACTGTGTGTTTTCCCCTTCCAGGGTATCACAGTCCCTCCATATACACTGTCTCCAGCAGTCTTCCCATCCACTGCCTATCTGTGCTACTTCCTCAGTGGCTGATAGAGTAAAGGGCAGGCCCAGGTTCCCCTAGGTTCCAGCCCAGGGACCCTTGAATCAGCAGCCAAGGGCTGCATGGTCTTAAAACTTGTTGCCTTTTCCCTGAGCCTTTTCCTATAGCCTCTCCCTTGTCTCTTTCCCCTTGTCTTCCCTCTCTAATGTCCAGAGGGTGGCTACCAGCTCCTCACTACAACCTCTTTCTGCTGCTAACTGCCTGATTTTATCCTAGCCCTACATGTTCCTTCTCAGTTGGGCTCCATCATCAATCAGGGGCTACTTAGGCCACCTAATTCTCCCCCAGGAGCAGCCTATCAGATTAATTAGCCCCTTCCCAGCTACCTTAATCCTTTCAGGTGAGGGGTGCAGTGAATGCCCTATCACAGGCCTGGATTCATGAAAGGACTTAGGTGTTGGGTCTCTAAGCATCATGGCACCTAGAAAAGCTTAGGAACACACTGTGATTCACAAAGCCTGAGTTTGGAGCTTGTCTCCCTAGGCATGCAAATCGCTCTGGGGCTGAGGCAGGAACTAGGAGTCTGGACACTCAGAGGGAGGCAGCAGGGCGCATGCCCAGAGGCAGAAACTTAGGCACAGGGAACTTTTGCCCTGAAAATGTAGGCGCTGGGTGAATTTATGCTCCTACAAGGTTCGACAGGAGTTTTGTGAAATACAGTGGAGCCTAAAACTGTGATGTGGGCACCTAACACAGATATAGTCTTAATCTGAGGTGTCGGTACCTAAATATCTTGGTGAATCCAGGCCTAGATGCCCAGCTGCATCTTTAGGCATCTAAATCCCTTTGTCAGTCTGGCCCTCGGGGTTTGGGGCGGCCTCCTTAAGGAGCACATGCTATTACAGCCATCACCTTGGCAAGGAAGGCCTTGTTTTCTCCAGGTAGCCAGCTTACTCAGGCAAGAACATGGCTGTATTTCAAAAGACATTTATGGACACGAGGGCCAGAGTTCACAGTGCTTTGTTGTTGGAAAAAGTCCCGTTTGGGGATTATGCAGCCGTAAAGCAACGCTTGGATAACGTCAGAGAGAACCTTACTGCGACCTGCTCAGAGGGATGGTGGACTTGGGTAATGATGGAATACCACAAGAAGTGCACCTTCCAAAACCCACTCATTTGCTTGCTGAATCATTATATTATGGTGTCTAAAGACTTTGCCTCCCCTGCCTATTATTTTAATTTGTAACCATTTTATATTCAAAAAGGTCCATTTCAATGTGGACAGTTCATAAGAACTATAACGAAGACCCTCATCTAATGTTCCCCAGAATTTTTCTGCTGTTTGTCCCATAAATAACTTGAGCACAGACAGAGACAGAAGCTTTTAGTTGCATCTCTATTTGGAAGAGACCTTTACTGACTGTTAATCTGGGTCACAAATAGGAGACCTGAGCTTCCAAATCCACTTCCACGCTCCTAGATGACCGGGAATGCATTCTTTGTAAGAAGGGAAAGCCCTTCAGCTCGGTCAAGGTTTCTTTCCCACTCTGAACTTTAGGGTACAAATGTGGGGACCTGCATGGACACTTCTAAGCTTAATTACTAGCTTAGATCTGGTACACTGCCACCATCCAGAAGTCAGTGTCTGGAGCACTTCCTGTCCCCTCAAAACTCTCCCCTCCCTGGGTGGCCTTGAGGGAATTCACCAGTTCCCTGGTGAACACAGAACCGAACCCCTTGGATCTGAAAACAAGGAGAAATTTACCATCCCCCTCTTTCCCCCCCACCAATCCCTGGTGAGTCCAGATCCAATCGCCTTGGATCTTAAAACAAGGAAAAATCAATCAGGTTCTTAAAAAGAAAGCTTTAATTAAAGAAGAAAGGTAAAAATCATCTCTGTAAAATCAGGATGGAAAATACTTTACAAGGTAATCAAATTTGTATAGCCCAGAGGAACCCCCCTAGCCTTAGGTTCAAATTACAGCAAACAGAGGTAAAATACTCTCAGCAAAAAAGGGACATTTACAAGTTGAGAAAACAAAAATAAAGCTAATCTGCCTTGCCTGGCTGTTACTAACAATTTTGAAACATGAGAGACCGATTTAGAAAGATTTGGAGAACCTGGACTGACGTCTGGTCCCTCTTAGTCCCAAGAGCGAACAACACCCAAAACAAAGAGCACAAACAAAGACTTCCCTCCACCAAGATCTGAAAGTATCTTGTCCCCTTATTGGTCCTCTGGTCAGGTGTCAGCCAGGTTTACTGAGCTTCCTAACCCTTTACAGGTAAAAGAGACATTAACCCTTAACCATCTGTTTATGACAAGCTCCTTTCAAGTTCTGTGCAGAAGGACAAAATAAACGTTACTTGACTTTTTCAGTTATTGCCACACTGATCACTGAACCTTCAGCCTTGAAGTTCTCCCTGTGACTAGCCCTTAGCAGAGAGCATAGTACTGCTACATTTGGAAAAAGAATATCATAGAATCAGAAGGAACTGCAGGAGATCATCTAGTCCAACCCCCTGCTCAAAGCAGTACCAATCCCCCAATAGCCCCCTCAAGAATTGAGCTCACAATGCTGGGTTTAGCAGGCCAATGCTCAAACCACTGAGCTATCCCTTCCCCCATATGAATGACTGAACCTGCTGTTGTCCTGAGAGCTCACCCCCAACGGAAGGTGCATGGTGCAGCTGTGTGCATCTCAGGAGTGTGCATCTACTAAGGGATACTCCACCCCTTCTTCACAGCCCTGGGACTGCAGTGGAGAGATGCTAGCAGAGAATTTGCCTCAAAGTGTTTGTGCGGCACATGGGGGAACTGTTGGAAGGTCATGCAGAGGATGGTGTGTAGTGCTCTGTTCTATGCAAATTCCTTGTACAACCTTGCACAGGGGAGGCCAAGGCAACAGGCCTGCTCCAGGCCGGGTTAACCTAAGAACAGCCCTTCAGAAACAAGTTTAACCCCTTCTACATAGTGCATAGCATGCCGATCTCAGCCTCTAACTGCAGGAAAGTGCACAAAGTGGCTCGTTTGAATGAGACTTAACCAGGGGTGAAAGTGACTTACAGGACTTACCAGAACTGCAGGAGTCCTGAAGGGGGCATGGCCTCATCCAGAAGAGGCATGGCCTCTGAAGATTTAAAAGCCCTGGGGAACCAGCTGTGGCTGGGAAACCCAGAGCCTTTAAATCAACCAGGGGCTCCCAGCTGCAGAGGTGGCTGGGAGCCCCCTGCGGCTCAGGGGAAAATTAAAGGGCCCGGGGCTTTGGCCGCCAGGGGGAACCCCAAGCTTTGTGGGGCTGGGGCAGGGATTTAAAGGGCCCAGAGCTCCTGCCACAGAGGGAAGCCCGGAGCCCTTTAAATCCTGGCCCCAGCCCGGCCGTCAGAGCCATGACTGGGATTCAAAGAGCTCTGGGCTGCCCGCAGCCGTGGGGAGCTCTGAGCCTTTTAAATCCTGGGCCCAGCCTTGCCGCCGGAGCCGTGGCCGGGATTTAAAGGGCTCTGGGCTCCCCGCAGTGGCAGGGAGCTCTGAGCCCTTTAAATCTCAGCCGCGGCCAGGATTTAAAGGGCTCAGGGCTGTCCGCAGCCACGGGAAGCTTTGAGTCCTTTAAATCCCAGCCCCGGCCCGGCCACTGGAGCCGCGGCCAGGATTCAAAGGGCTCTGGGCTGCCCGCAGCAGCAGGGAGCTCTGAGCCCTTTAAATCCCCACCCCAGCCCAGCTGCCAGAGCCACGGCCGGGATTCAAGGGCTCTGAACACAGAGAGTTTGCACAGGATACATATGGTCCTGTCTCCAGCACAAAGTATAATGGGGTTTGGGTACTCAGGTTGGGACACATTCCTCAAAGGCAGTGACAACAAACACATAGTTTCTCTGCCATCACAACCCTGGGATGAAACATCAGAAGAAATTCTCTCTGCCTGACCGTCTCCAGGGCAGCACAGAATTGTTAGCTGCTTCTGAAAGCTGTCTTTAAATGAACTCGTTCCTGGGTATAATGGACACTTCTGGAAGGGCCCATTTAAGCAGGTTGCTGAGAACATATTTACAAAAGTCATCATTAACAATCCTTGTTTTTCAACCAAGCCATCATAGGAGGGGGTGTCCGCACCTCTTTCTTGAGCTGGTCCCAAGAGCTTGCGATCACAAACCTTGAGCAACACTTAAATTGTTCTCCCCTCCCTCCTGAGTGAATGGGATTCCCTCATGATCCCTTACAGCGCTGCTTCTCCAGCTTGGAGTGGGGTGCATGTGTGTCATTTAAAATAACCACACCTACCTCACTGGGGTATTTGCCCTCCTGGAAATGACCTGCTGCCCTGGCACGAGTTACTTCATCTCTCCCCTCTTTGATCTGACATGAGGGCCTCCTGACGTGGACTCAGGTAGGAAAGTTCATAGGCAATACTACTGATATCCCTGAAATGGTCAGGCAGGGATTTTCCCATCCAGAAAAATAAAAATGGTTCCTGTGTTGATTGCCCTGTGGCCCCTGCCCCTCCCACTGTCACCAACACCAGTGCAAGGTGTGCTTGAGTGGAGCATGTTGGTTGGGTGGTGTTTCACACCCTCTCTGCACAGGTGGGAGTGACCACACCAGGGCAGGACTGTGGAGGGCAGGGCCCTTCATGCTGGTGACCTACATGTCAGAGAGCCGGTGAGAAAACATGTTCGAGGGTGGCCAGCATTTCCAGCTGTGAAATCAGGCACTTGTAGCCATGGGAGGGAGCGTGAAAGGAAGGCTGTGTGCACGCTGGGCGTGGGTCTCATCAGCTAAGAGTGACGCCAAGAGTGACGCTGGATGCGGGTAAGTTGAACTTTATTAAACCCCATGCACTGCTCTGTCCACGTGGCTGCGTTGTATCCAGCCCAGCTCCCTGCACTGCCTGGCCTGCTTGTGTCCCCTCAGCGACAGTCCCTCCACTGGTCATGGTCCATCTTCCTGATTTTACAGACATTGCGATACAGTCTGACCCCCAGCACCCACCCAGGACCCTTGACCAGAGGCTGCTAGCACCAAGCCGAGCTGGGCTTGTCTTTACCCTGACTCAGCTGCTCACAGGGTCTGTGAGACACTTTGGTCTCCTCAGCAGGTGACTGCACCAGGAGTGATCTTGCTCTGTGTCCGTCACCTGTCTCTGAGGCCAGCAACTTGTCTCTGGAGTCTCCTCCATTCTTGAGGGGTCGGCCTCTGCGTAGTTCTGTTCCTCTCTTTGGGGGTGATCTCTGTATCATGGTGGGCTCTCTCTAGGTGCTGTGTCTGCCGGCTCCCAAGTGTTTCCTCTTACTTCGGGTCACTTGTCCCTCCTGCGCAGTCACCTTGTGTGATCTGCACCCCTCGTGACTACTTTAGTGTCCTCCTCTGCTGTGTCTCGAATGGCTTGACTCTCACCGGATTGCTTGTCTCTACAGCTGGCAGGTCTGTGGCTGATCTGCTGTACTCTAGTGTCTGCTTTCTCTGATTGTTGGCCATCTCCTCTCAGTGGTTTCTCCATCTTTCTGGCTGCAACAAGTCTTCCCAGCACTGGATTGTTTTGGCACCCCTGGGATGGTATTCCTGTGTGCCAGAAATGCTAACAAAGGGATTGAACCAGAAGAAACAGCCTTGAGTAACAGCTGATTCCATCTTCTCATTACTCTGTGGGTGTGTTGGGGAGGCGGGGTGGTGGTCAAACTCCCTGTAGTGTGCAAACACCTGGAATTCTTCCAAGACAAACAGAGGTTTGTTGTCAGTGAACACAGTGTCCAGTGTGACGGGTTAGGTCATAGAGACCCCCTTGGGACTGCCACGTGACATGCTGGAACTACCTCTGAGCCTGTTTTCCCTGACAGCTTGGGACTTCAGTACCCTGCCTTGTTGAGCTAGACACGCTAGCCAGACACTGCAACACAGACCCAGGTCTGAACCAGGTCCCCAAAAGCTGCAGACTTAACTGAAAACAGCTTAAGCAGTACCCCTATCTCCAACACCCAGACATCTAGCTCCCAATGGGGTCCAACCCCCAAATAAATCCATTTTACTTTGTATAAAGTTTATACAGGGTAAACATAAAATTGTTCACCCTCTATAACACTGATAGAGAGATATGCACAGCTGTTCGCTCTCCCAGGTATTAATCACATACTCTGCGTCACTTAATAAGCAAAAAGTGATTTTATTAAATATAAAAAGTAGGATTTAAGTGGTTCCAAGACAGAACAAAGTGAATTACCAAGCAAAATAAAACAAAAACACACAAGTCTAAGCCTAATACAGTAGGAAACTAAATGCAGGTAAATCTCACCCTCAGAGATATTCCAATAAACTTGTTTCACAGACTAGAGTCCTTCCTAGTCTGGGTCCAACAATCACTCACACCCATGTAATTACTGTCCTTTGTTCCAGTTGCTTTCAGGCAACTCTTTGGGGTGGAGCCAGCTTCTGAGCCAGCTGAAGACAAAATGGAGAGATTTCCAGGGCCTCTTACATTCTCTCTCTTGTGCCACATCACAGCCACAAGATGGGGTCTCTAGCCACCTGGGCAAGTCACATGTCTATGAATTATTCAGCTTTTTGTAGGCCGACACCATTGTTTATATGTTAGTTTGAACAGTCCCAGGAAAGTTCAGATGTGGACTGGATTTTAATTCAAGCATAGAGCCAATGCTCATAACTTCAGATGTAAAGATGATACATGCATACAAATAGGATGAATATATTCAGTAGATTATAAGCTTTGAAAAGATATGTTACATGGCATAAAACATATTCCAGCTATGTCATATTTACGCTCATAAACATATTCCTATAAAGCATTATGGGGTGCAACATCACATCCGGAATGCTACATCTCGCAAACAGGCGTTCAGTTCGCCAGTGACTGACGTGCTTCTGATATCAGGCAAGGCACTGAGTGGTGAATAATAGTTCACTGTCCTGCTTTTCCTTGAAGGTAAATACACCTGCTCCAACCTTTTCCCATGGTTGGGTGGGCATCTCACTTGGTAACAGTCTCTTTCTGCTGGTGGTTGTCAACTTGCCACGTTCCTTGCAATGCTGTCCAGTGCAGGGCCCATCTCCTCTACCTCCTCATGCCGTCTCCCTCAGTAAATGCATCTCATGATAGGTATGAAGCCCTGGCCACCTCCTCGCCTTTGCTGTTGTCTCACTGTACACACTGCCGGGGCTGTTGTGCCTCCTAGGGCTGTCATCCTTTCCCTTCAGCTTCCACTGCATGTCCCATGTGTAAGCATCTGTCTCGTCTGAGATTGCCTTCCTGGAGCAGCCGCTTCCACAGGCGAGATATCCCAAATGCTGCCAATCTGTCCTGTCCTGCATCAAGGAGTCTGACAAGTCCCCGGAATTCCATGTGGCAGTCAGTGTGTGTAAGGCAGTAACGTAGGGGGCCATCTCCTTCCCTTAGGATGGATCTCTAGTGACAAACCAGTCCTCTCTCATTCTGTTTTGAGGAGCAATAGGTCCCCAGGGCTCCTAGGACTCCTGTCAGGCCATGGTGAGCTTCAGAGTGAGTGCAGGATCCATCGCAGGGCTAGGTTTGTGTCTGCAAAATCCAGGGCTTCAGGATCATCACACCAAGTGCCACGGCTCACACCGCCAGCTATTGCACTGCCGAGAACTCACTGCTCCGGTGCTGCCACCACGTTTTATTTGCAAAGAGTGAGGCTGGAGGCAGGTAAGCTGAACAAGTGGAACGTTATTAAACCCTGTGCACTGCTCTGTCGTGACCTTGTTGCTTCCAGCCCGGCTCCCCACACTGCCTGTTCTCCTGGTGTCTCGTCAATAACAGTCCCTCCAGGGAACATGGGCATTCTAATTTCAGTTCCACTGATCATGATATGGGCATGGATCCACACCTGCCTTCCCCTTTGTCTATCACCATTGACAACTTCACTATCATCCCTGGCTCTCAAATGAATCATCCTGGCAAAACCCCATCCCAAGGAGAAAGGATGGGCCAGACTGGGTCCTCTGAAGTGTCCCTAGCCTCTGTTTGCCAGAAGCTGGGAATGGGTGACAGGGGATGGATCATTTGATAATTGCCCTGTTCTGTTCATTCCCTCTGAAATGCCTGGCATTGACCATTGTTGGAAGACAGGATGCTGGACTAGATGGAACATCGGTCTGATCCAGTCTGGCCATTCTTATGTTCTTTTTAACACAGGGCAGGTGGGGAGGATGTGGCGTCTGTGCACTGTCTCTTTAAATTTGCAGCCGGAACCCAGGCAAGATCTCTGCGGTGAAGAAGAGAAAGAGAGGGAGAAGCATTAGGGAGGACGCTGGTTTTTTTATTCCAATAAAGTCCCTTGTTCCTTGTTAGAGGAAAGTGGCTCCTTCTGTCATTCGTTTCCACTGTCACTTTGCTTTTTACTGCTAGTGCCCTGGTGGCCTCATGCTCCAGCCAGCAGATTCTTTCTGGGCGGTTGAGGTGGACTAGCTGGTGGGAGCCTTTTAGCTCATGGCTAATACTACATTAGTCAGGTGCTGCTTTCCCACCTAATCCGCTTACCACACTAAAACGCTTATTACTTAACAAAAGAACTCTGCCCAGGAGGGATTAGTGCTAAAGATGTTTGGAAGCTTATCTTTAGCAAGAGCTTAGAACGTAGATGTACGCAAGGACGAAATCACATGTGTCACCCTCATCTACCTTTGCCCATCCCTGGGAGACAAGCTGGACATAGAGAGTTGGGGTGAAGAAAGGAAAAGTGCATTAGTCTTCGAATAACCCACTCAGGCTGCAAAGTCAGGGCTTTTGTGCCATTGGAGGGCAGAGAGATTCATGCCAAGGAAGGGAATCCCAGAACAGAAGGCCCCTCGCAAACTTCTGTCCAGCTTGGTGTTTTTTCCCTGCAGATTCTGGAGTCAGGGGCCTGGCTCTGATTCCCTTTGCAGCATGCCCACCAGGGGTTGGTGGCCAGGGGGTCCTTTTTGACAATAACCAAATAATTTCCCCTTTTGTCTGAGGGTCTGAAATCACTTTGCAAACATGAATGACGCTTCATAACAGCCCTCTGAGGTCCATCTTACTAGGCCCACCTTATGGCTGAATAAACTGAGCAGGAAGGTGAAGTAGTGTCACGTCACATAGTGAGTCATTTGTAGGGTCACGAATAAATTGCTAGACATCACATTGCCCCAGGATTGTATGTGGTTTCACTTTCAATGTTTTGAGCCTCTGGTTAGAGCTGTGCAGGAACTCCAGTTTGTTATGTGGGACATTCCACCATTTCAAAAGTTGTTTTCATTGCCAACAGAATTTTTGAAAACTTTTGGTTTCAGGTCAGTCGAAACAGTTGTTTTCAATCAAATCAAGTCATTTTGTTCTGATTTCAACCATTTAAAAGTTTCATTTCACTTTCTGATTTATAAGAATATAAAAGTAATATACATTTTGCAATGAAAGGTCATTTTGAAATGAAGAATCAAAATGTTCCACTCTGTTCTAAGGTCAAAAAGGAAAGTTTCAACCTTATTGAAATGCTTCATTCCAGTGTTTTGGTTTTGGTTTGTTTGTTGAAATCAGCACGTTCGATTTCAGAGATCAGAAAGTTTTGATTTGGACGAGATGGTCTTTTTCACCAAGAAAACATTCTGGCCAATAACTGTTGATCTCTCTCTGATGCTCTCTGCAAGCATTTACAGAAAGAATAAAAACACTTAGCAAAAAATAACCCAGCAAACAAAAAAGTCAAGGACTCTCCACACCCCTAAAGAGAAAAACAACTCCTTCTCCTCCCCCACCAGCCCCATGAAGAGCTGTGTTAGTAAATAGACGATGGGCTTTGCACAGTGACCTGAAGGTCAGCAAACTCTAGCTCTGTCTGACCAAACACTGGTTGCTTGCTAGGCCAGGTGCAATCCCAAACTGAGCAGAACCAGCTGCTGTCTTTGCTCTGTCCTAGACTCAGTGCTGTGCTCCTGACCAATGGAAACACTGGGAATAAAGTCAGTGGCTGGCAGCATTCCCTTCCTTACTATTTCTGTCCCTGTGTCTGCTCCCGTGGCCCTCAGTGTGGGCTGGGGCTCATCCTCTGCTTTCTGTTTCTCAGTCCTTTTATCTCTGCCCTTACTTGTCTCCTCCTGTCCCAGTCTCTGTCCTTTCCCTGGGCATCTATAGTAGCAAGGGTCTGCTCCTCAGCTCCTGAAATCAGTAGCAGCCTTACACTTGCATTGAATGGGGTTTGGCTCAGGTCCCAGGAGAAGATGGCTGTCTGAGAGGTGTAGCTCTATGCTCGGACCCAGCAGCACTTTCCCATGGGGCAGTGCAGGGGTGCTGAGTTCGGCAGGCTCCTTCCATGTTGGTGCAGAACAAAATGCAGGAGGTGGTGAGCCAGTGTCAATTTGACTCCGGCCTTGTGTGCTACTAGAGGCGGTTAATAAGTCTTTCTCTGCCACTCTCCATCTGGAAAGGAAGGATCCTTTGTGGGAAAGCTGCTTCCAGCATCCATCCTCCACATGCTGTTGTTATGGAGCAAGACATGAACTTGCTGCTCCTGAAAGCAGCCTGAGATGCCGCAGAGGGATTAGTTCAGGGTCTCTCAAATGGCTGAACAGGGTGGACCCCAGGGTAACCGAGAGGAGATGGCCTTCTCACTGGCCTTCCCACAGGCCAGCTTCCCACATCCCTGAGACAACTGCTGCCATGGAGAAGTAGCACTAGGGAAGTACCAAATATATTCTTAACTGTGGGAGCCAGCAGCATGCAACCACCGGTTCCCCACAAGCCCAGGGACCTGCGCTCCATGAAGCAGTGCTTGCCCAGCCCTGAGAACGTGGGAAATGCTACGGAAGGGCTCTGTGCTAGTAGAAGTAGGTGGGAATACCAATACTTTGAATGACTTCCCAGCCCCTGAATGACAGGTGTGGGGGGGGCACTTGTAAACCCCTCAGAAGACAGCTAATGTGGGGGCAGGGGAGAGCATGGCAGCAGGGCACCCCCAGAAGCTTCTGGGTAGTGTTAGCTGGCCAACTGGGACTCCACTGCAAACACTGGGAGAGTAGGCAGGGCCCCCTCGCCCAGCCCCAAACCCGAGTGGTGCTACCATCCTGTGTACAGGTCAGTAGTTGTGCTGTTGCAGGGTATGGGGTGGGTTTGCTCTCCAACCTCTCTCCTAGGTCTCTCCCCCACCCAGGCCAAAAGAAGTGTATGTTTGCCTAGACCAAGGCCCTGTGCTGGGTTAATCTGGCCCTAGACATGGTGACCCATCTAGAACCTTCCGCAGCCCACTGGTGGGTCAGGAGCTGTTGTTTGGGAAATGCTGCCCTGCACGTTGTTTTGCTTCATGTCAGAACAGGGTTCTGCCTTTGAAGAGGTGTTGCGTTGTTGTTAGTTTTGTGCTGTGATTTATTTGGGGAGCTGTCACAACCAGTAAGAGAGTTTGCCTGCTGCCCAGAGGCTGCTCTGAAATCTACTCCAGTCATCTGTAAACAGGTTCCTCCTCCTGCCCCAGAACTCCAGCCTGATAAGCCCTCCTGGTGCTCAGACAGCAAACAGACTCCACCAGGTACCTTCACCAGGTGTCTAGTCTTATTTCTTGTTTTGCATTCCAGGTACAACACAGTGTAGCAGCAGGTCAGAGGGGCCTCCTCCCTGGCTCAACTGTTTTCTATTGTTTGCTTTCTTTTCCAAGTTAGCCAGCTGACAAGCTAATTAGCTCATCAGACTCCCTGCAGACCCAATCAGACTAGCTAACTCCCTCCTACTCTAACTGCCTCCTGTTTTGTGTGTTCTAAGTGACCAGGGTGCTGGCTATTTATAGCAGCCAACAGCCCCCTGTCACATCATCTCATTGTTAATGTAGTCAATTAGCTTCTATGCTTGCTGTACAATTGCTTTTTGGGAGTAGGGTGTTGGGGTCTGGGCTGAGATTTCAGAAAGAGGGGGTTACCTGCATGCTGTTTGTGACCACCTCTGTTCAAGGACTGGTGTGTATAGAGTAAGGTAAACAGGTTATATTAAGAAAATGCCTAGACTCTACAGCACTGATTTCTCCTTCAATAAGAAACAGGTGTGCAAAGCCTCAAGAGCTGCACTCACTCGGTAGAGGGGTGACCCAAGGAATATTCTCCTATATTCACTTTAAAAATCACCGTTTCAAGAAATATTCCCGCCAGTAAGTATGTTTCATGGAAAACTAACACAAATGTGGTGTGAACAGCACGCAAGTGAATTTGCTTAGAAGTTTGACTATTTGTGGACTATTTTTTGCATCGCTAGCTCAGTTCTAGTCAGAGCTGATCCCGAGGCCTGCAACGGGTTGGACACATCAAAGATGGCAAGCTTAGTTACTGTTACTAGAGATCTGAACATTTTCTGGGTCTCCCTGTTCAGCTCCAAATATCAGCAAAGAGGAGGAAACTTGTGATGCATCTGCTCCCAACTGGCTCTTTATTCCATATATATAAGATCAGTTCTGAGGATCTGTTTCAGAACCTTCAATCCACCCAGGAGGCAAACCTTTAACCCACTGGTGTTTGGGTTGTTCTTTATGCAGAAGTCAGTATTTATTTTAGTACAGCTTGGTGTTGTTTGACAGGCAAGAGGCCTGCATTGTAAATACTGGAGAAAGGCCAAACTTGTGCAACAATTCACTCATGGCATTTAGTGGAGAGCTTTGCAACCAAACAGCATAATATTGGTGCTGCCCTGCGATTAGAATCCAACTGTAATTCTAGCTCACTGCTAAAGTCTGAATATTCTAACAGGGTAGCAGGGCCCCCCTGTTCCCTCTTCAGATCTCATTGGCCTGCCGTAAGGCTCTTGCATTTGAACTATCCATCACTACTACATCAGTATTCTGTTTATTTCCATCCTAGTGTGTTTCAGTTTCTGGGACATGTGACTTTTCTAACTGCTGTTCCCTGCATTGTCGTTTCTCTTCTGCTCTCCCTCCTTAGGCGTGAGATCCACTATCAGATTTTGGCACCTACTTGCCACTTTAGGTGCTTAAGTCCAAAATTTAGATCCTAAAAATTCCCACTCAGCTGCCACCTAACCTTGTAGGTGCCTAGGTTTCTACCTATGAAGTCCCCTACATGTCTGCCTGGGGGTGTGCACACAGCCACCTGGCTCATGCCTACGTTCAGTGTGATCCTCGAGCTGGCATTGTCCCTGATCAGAATATGCCTCACAATGAACAGCTGCAGGAGGTGCCACCTTGTAACCTTTAAGCAGGGTCTGGAGCACCCATAATGTGGGAGACCCAGGTGGACACCTCTCTGCCTGAGAGGTGCAGGGAGTGGAACCCAGGTCTCCCACCTTGCACGTGACCCCTGGACTGTGCGGACAAGACAGTGTGAGAGAACGACTCAGTAGCCCAGTGGTTAGGGACCTCCCCCGGGAGATGGTAGTCTGAAGTTCAAGTTCCTACTTGAATGAGCTAGCACCTAGCTCCCTTTGAAGGGTGAGGTTTAGCCCACACCCCTTCCTCTCTGCAGTTTGATGGTGTTTGTGGATCCTTTCTGAGGTGCCCAACTTTCACCATATATTGTCCAGGGAGTCTGGATGCCTGACTTGGGGCTGCAGATTGCACTGGGCAGTGAGCACCTAAATGTTGCAATGCTGAGCCTACATCCCCTTTGTGGATCCAGCCCTAGGTGTCAAACATTTTGAGTGAACATATATGCTATTGTAAGACAGTGTGTCCTAAAATGTGGGGCAAACACATTGTATTTATGGGGGTGCAGGAAGGGCTAGCTCAGGGGGTGTGGACAGACCTCTCAATTGTTGTCCCACAGTCAGAAATTTCCAGTCTTTTCCTTTTTTTCAAGTAAGTCTCCAGCTGCTGTGGTTGCATAAAAAACAAAACAACCCCTCCTTCAAAACATGAAGCTACTGTAACCAATGCAGAGCTGCCTGGCTGAGTTTGCAGACAGCCTGAAGCAATAGCTGTGAGAAGTTGCACTGTCCTGTGCATCTTGACAGGTGCTAACTCAGAGGCCAATGATAACACTTAAAAGATCAATATTGTTAACCATCTCACTGCTGAATCAAACGTACAAGAGGCGAGAAGTGTCATATTATGAAGATCCACCCCAGTGTTTCCAATAGGGTGTCTCTGTGTGTCGGCATAACAGACTCGCTGTGGAAGAGAGGGCATGCAGACCCTGTATAATTTAGGACGAGTGACTTTTAGTAGCACATGTGAGGATTACTGTTGATTTCATTTTCCTGAAGCAGGGCTCAGCTTTCGAAAATTTGGGAAATTTTCTTAAGAGAAATTGGTAGGGCGCCTGACGTAGTGGTTAGTGCCTCATTCGCTCCTTGGTACAATGGCAATAATTGTACCTGCATTCCAGGAGTGTTTGTGAGACTTTACTCACTGAGTGTAAAAGATTGAGACTTTTCCTTCTCAAAGCCCTCCTAGGGTTAGTGGGCTTGGCTACACTTGCAAGTTGCAGCGCTGGTGAGGGGGTTACAGCGCTGCAACTTACTCGGTGTCCACACTACAAAGCTCAGCCGAGCGCTGCACTCCCTGGCATGGCAGCGCGGCTGTACTCCTGTCTGCTATGGGTGTAGCGAATCCAGCGTGGGTGATGCAGGCGCTTGCTCATCAGGTAGTGGACACTCACCATGTGCTTTATTGCCTCCCAGGGTATTAGAGGTATCAGAATTCTGTCTACAACCAAACCGGAAGTATTCCCGAGCTACCAAACAGCATGCTCTTTGCTCGGCGAGCGAGCCGAGCCGAGCTTTGGATGTTCACAGCTGTTTGCTTGAGGAACAAACAGCAGGGCGGGGGAGGGAGGTCCGTCGGAGAAGCCTGCTTATCTGGTCTGAACTTTTTACATTTAAGGTGTTGCAGAGAGGGCGTGGGAATGGCCAGATTTTGCAATAAGGGAGCCACAGTGTCTTGCTCCAAAAATCCGTCTCTCTGGTCTCCCCGACCGCTCCCTGTCACACTCCACCCACCCGCACCCCTAACCGTTTTGAAACTTGCAAGGCAGGGGGGAGCTCACAGTGTCTGCTTCCAAAAATCGCTCTCTCTGTTCTCCCCGACGTCCCTGTCACACCCACCCCCCCCTATTTAACTTTGCAAACAGGGAGCTGTCACAGGTCTGCTCCAAATCCACTCATCTCTGTCCCCTGACGCTCCTGTCACACTCCACCACCACCCCTCTTTTGAAAAGACGTTGCAGCCAACTTGAACGCTACGATAGTGCCCACAATGCACCACTCCCAACAGCGCTGCAAATGCTGCAAATGTGGCCACACTGCAGCGCTGGTAGCTGTCAGTGTGGCCACACTGCAGCGCTGTTCCTACACAGCTGTATGACCACAGCTGTAACTCCCAGGGCTGCACATTTCCAAGTGTAGCCATACCCAGTGACACATTTTGTCCCTTTGAGAGCTATACACAATGCCCTGGACTCATCCCTGCGAGATGCTCCAGCACCTTCCTCACACCCCCCTGTTACTGGGAGGCGAGGCTACTCCTTGCTTCCAAGCAGGACGTGAACAGGTTGCAGGACCAAGACCAGGCAGCTGGGTGACAATTGGAAGAGGAGCTGGCTGCACTGGCATCAGTCAATGCTATTTTTAAACGTTCATCATTCTGCTCGTGCATGTTTAAAATGGGTCAGGCATCCTTGAGAAAATAAGAGCTCCGATTAGGCACCTTCAAATAGGCTAAAGCAAAATTAGGTCAATGGTGCAAAATATTGGGCTAGGCACTAATCTACTACCAGAAAATTCATTGTGTGGTTTGAGGATTCTGCTCTGCAGCTAAAACCAATTTGTGCCCCTGGTTAAACCCCACAAGAATGCCTTTGGAGTGAAAACTCATATGGGTCAATGGCGCTTTAAATGATTTTCCTGGGGCAGGGTGTTGTGATGGCCAATTAGGGGGAAAAGCCTTAGTTTGTTGTATTTTTTCAGGTTTTCCCATGCCCCCCCAACTGTTTCTTTTATAAGGGTTGGTGCATTAGTGTAATTAGAAATAGAGAAAGTTTCCTTGTGTGTGTGTGTGTGTGTGTGTATAGAGATAGATAAATAATCATAACTTGAGAGCCCAGCTGTTATACAAATGTGGGACAGCATCAGCACTCATTGAAAGGGACACATCTATGTAATACATTCAATAGCTGCCAGAGAAGTCTTGTTGTGTATGTGTCTCTTATTTTTCCCGCCAAATGAGCATTTCTCCATCAGGGCCATGCCTGCCCATCTAGCTAACTAATCTGCTTTAGCAGGAGATCACACTGCTCTCTCACATCTGTAGTTCACTCTGACAGTGTCTCAGCTAGCCACTCTGAAGCCAAGAAGAGAGATGTAGGTCTGAAACCTCAAGCATGAGGATGTGATGCTTAATTCAGGGGTGATGAAGCAGAATGCCCAGTGCTCCTTGTAAACAGTTCACTTGGGATTTCATCATGGAGCCTTCAGCCAAAAAGACTTGGGCACCAGCTGGAAGGAAGGCTGCAGTACATTGACGTTCCCTGCCTGCCACCCATCTAAGTCTCTGCTGTGTTCTGGAGCTGCCATATATAGAACACAAGTTCCGCCTTCTGGATGCTCCATTGTGTTGTGTAAGAGTTGGGTTGTTAACCCAGAGTCCTGGCTGTCATGTTTTCCCTACATACACTCAAAGTCTGGGTTTGCTTGCTAAGTGACCTGCTACTTTAGATTAAGGGACAGTAATAACACAAGAAAGAACGTAAGTGAAATCTCCATGGGAGAACACCATGTGTGCATCTCTTCTGTAAGAGGCTGCATAGGAACTGAACACAAAATGGCAACTGCCTCCATCAAAGTAGACTTCTAGCAATGTGAAGGGGTTGAACAGAGAACCCAAATCTGTCACGGTTACATAGATACAGTCGTAGTCATCGAGTTACGAATCAGCAGAGACTATTAGCCTGACTTCCTCTACATCACAGACCATTGAATTTCACCCAGTTAGCCCTGCATCGAGCCCTCATTACTCCCATGTTTATGCAGCCGAGGGTCACATTAGCACCAGAGCATTGCCCTAGATCCTTTTCAGAGTCCCTGCTTGTCAGGACACAGTCCCCCAGTCTGTTGGTGTGGCCTGTGCTTCTTGGTTCTAGCTGTGTAACTTTGCATCTGACTGTATTCACACACATTGTGTTTGAAAGGGCCCAGCTTACCAAACCATCCAGATCCCTCTCTGACCAGCCTGGCCTCATGATTTACCTAGTTTGAGAATCCGGCCAGTACTCAGGTGTGAATGAGGCCATGGCACTGCTTAGCAGTGTCAGGTTGCTGGGGGGGTTGTGCATGCCCACTGGCCAAAACTTAGGTGCCTAGGTGCTTACCAGTGGAAACTCAGGGGCCTAGGTTATTCAGATGCCTATAAGGTGAGGCAGCAGCAAAGCAGGGTGTTGAGGATCTCATTAGCTCCTAAATGTTGGACTTAGGCATCTAAAATGGCAGTTAGGCATCAGGTCCCTTTGTGGAGCTAGTCCTTAGTCACCACAGACCCACACCAGGTTGCAGAGGACTTTCCCTCATTTATTTTGGTAGAGTTGCCTTAATTACATACAGGGGGGGCTCTAGGTATTTTGCTGCCCCAAGCACGGCAGGCAGGCTGCCTTCGATGGCTTGCCTGCGGGAGGTCCCCGGTCCCACAGATTCGGCTGCATGCCTGCAGGATGTCCGCCGAAGTTGCGGGACCAGCGGACCCTCCGCAGGCATGCCGCCAAAGGCAACCTGCCTCCCATCCTCGTGGTGACCGGCAGAGCGCCCCCCGTGGCTTGCCGCCCCAGGCACACGCTTGGTGTGCTGGTGCCTGGAGCCGCCCCTGATTACACAGCTCTAAGGCAAAGAAGGGGCTGGGGGACTGTATTGGGTCTGGTCTCCCAACATACAAACATCTGGGCTTGGGGGATTCCCAGAGACACACTCCAGGGCCTGAGCCAACGTGCATCCTTCACATTTCCATCTCGGATTTCCTCTTATAGAATTTTCTAGATGTTTGTCTGAAAAGCAGATGATGGTTACAAAAACAAAAGCTCCAGGAAGGAGCCTCTTCCCTCTCCAGACTCAGAAGCTCTGCTGATTTGCAAATATCCCAAATAGCTCATGCAAATGCAGAAACCTGGAGCTATTTGACTGGACACCACCAAATGCCGGCTCCAGGAGAGGTCTGCTGATGGGGAGGGGCCTAAGCTAAAGCCACTGAAATCCCTCATGAAAGATGCCCCATTCCTCCTGTGGTGGCGTTCCTGACATTCCCCAGGGGTTACAAAGTCTTCAGGAGCCTTCTGCAGCTCCTTTGTACCTGACAAAATTTGCAGGCTCTGAGGCAAGGGCAGTCTCCAGGGCCTTCTCAAGCTGCAGAGTTCCTAAGGTTCTCAAGAGAGGGGCCCTTCAGGATTTGGAAGAGTAGTGGCTGCCACAGGGCACATCACTCACTGCCAGACTGGTGCCTCCTCCTGGTCTCTCTGGAGATTAGTTCAAGACCAACACCCTCATCCACAGTTCACACCCTGTCACTCCATCCCTGTAGCTGCCTGCAGCTCCTCTCGCAGCCTCAGGAACCGCAGTGGCCTCTTCACAACTCAGCCCTCTGGCTGTGTCACCATCCTTGGGCTCCTCTTCCAGGGGTCAGTGTCTCAATCAAATTATCAGGCCAATTCTCCAATGGCGAGTGCGTGTGGGGGGGACCTAGGCCCATCCACTACTCCGGGTCCCAGTCCAGGAACCCTGTGTGTGGATAGCAGCCTCATGCTGCAAATTACTCTGATCACTACTATGATCCTTTGGGCCACTTCCCCACTGTCCCAGCATCTTCTTCGCCCTTGTCGTAGGGTACTCAGCAACTCAGTTCCTGCAGCCAGCCAGGAGCTCCCTCTTGCTCCCCCCAATCCCTGCAAGCAACTGACCTGTCTGTGGTGCTAGCTTTCTTTCAGCCTGCTAGGAACACAGCCTCACCCCCTTGGGCTCGCAGCAGCAACTGACCCTGCATTGCCCTTATGCGAGCTGCTGTGCCCTGACTGGGCTGCTCCTTGCAGCCTTTTCCTGATTGTCTGTGCCTCATGCAGCCTCTCTGGGCCACTTGGAGGACCCACCTCTACTGTTCCCTGATGAGGTTAACCCTGTCTTAACCTATGTGGGGCAAACACTCCATCACAGTGGCCCATACCGAGATGTCATCTGAGCCTTTTGGGGGAGAGGCGTCAACCATGCAGCTCTCTGACACCTCAGGCAGAGGGGGAATCCAGCCCATGGATGCAGTGGCAAGAAGACCCTCTGAAGACAAATGAAAGTTGATAGGGGGTGGTTGGTTCCTGGAGACCCCAGCTCTTCAAAAGAAGCTGCAGGGGGGAGCTCAGCAGCAACCCCTGCCCATGCAACTGCCATGAACTGGAGGCTGCAGTAAGTTTGCAAAGCCCTAGTCTTGACTGATCTAACCCCCTCAACACCCTGCCTCCAATGCTTTAGTGATTCTGCCCCCAGGTGGAAAGAAGGCCCTTTAAGCTAATTAGCCTAAAGCTCCAGTGCAGAAGATAAAATATACAACACATTCTTTAGCTCATAATTTTCTTGGGTTTATAGAAGGCTCCTTGAATAGTGGAACACACAGTAACAATGGACTGTTCCATTAGGAGCAAGCATGGAGGGGGAGTCTCATTCTTCCTCCGGCTGATGGCCGTAGACTGTAATTTAGAATCCTTGCTTGTGGAAATGGAGTCACTTTCTCCCGACATGCCTGGCAAAGGTGTGCAGCTCCTAAACAAAGCCCTTTGCTGACCGATGATGGAGTCAAAATGGTGTTAGGTTTTATAAAGAATAGCTGTATTTTAGGATTGCTTTACAAATCCTGGGATAAACTGCTCTTTGATTCACAAATTCAGCTGGTTTCATAGCGTGGTGTTGGAATGGCTCATTCGTTTCATCAGCAGTAACATTCTAGCCTGGCAATGAAAAGCTGGCCTGTTCGAGGCAGAGATGTGGTAAATGAGCCAAGCCCTTGGGCTGTGCATCAGCTGGTAGCTGCCTATTTGTTCGGTCAGGAGGTAGGAGAATTACATTCTAGCCCTGACTTTGCCGTTTGAGCACCAAGTGAGGCTGGATATGCTGCTTTCTGTGCTTCATAAAGGGGCTGATAATACTTCGCTGCCTTTGTGAAGAAACTGAGAGGCTCTTGGACAAAAGGTACCTATTAGTATGAAGAGAAGTCAGAAGGCAGCTGAGCCCTCTGGCGCTAACGCTGCTCTCAGGAGATGGCTGTGTGTGCTGCAGGAGAATGCATTCAGACGGGTTTGTTCTCCCCTCCGGATGTTTGCCCTTCCCTAGTTAGAACATGTGCAGGTCTGAGCGCCTTATTTGGACCTACAAAGAATCAGCAGCAGCCATGCTTCAAAAGTAGCTCAGCTGACTTCCCCATGATCCCTGCCTGCTGACAGAAGGAGTCCTGCGGTGGCTAATTAGGAAGTGTGTAAAGATTGGACTTCAAGGAACTGGCGAGAAAAGGGGTAAGAAAACAAGGCAGCAATTAAATCTAACCTTTAGCACTTGCTTCCTAAACTGCTGCGCTGCATTAGCCTTATTACTCCTCCTCTGTCCTTGGTGGCCTTGCTGACAAACCTTGTCTTTATGTTGAAGCCAAGTGGAATGTGTGTTAGTTTTGGAAGAGGCAAGGCAGTTTTAAGGCTGAAAGATCCAGTGACGAGCACAGAGCTGGTGGAGCAGAGGGAGGACTTGGCTTTGAGCGGTTGCGATAATAGAAGCACGCGCAGCTCTTCCCGCTGTCAGAGAAAGTGCTGATCCTAGTTCAGAGAGCGGCAAGATGAGGAACACACCCTCCCATTGAAGATAGCTAGAGCCAGAGTGAGCTCTCCCCTTCCTCCATGAAAGGACGCACTGACAGCTCACCTGCGCAGAGTATAGGAGCTGATTGGGCTTTGGTGCCAGGGAAGCATAGCCTAGATCAGCCATAAACCAGAGCACTAAGGGTTAATTCCCAGCCCCATTACAGCCCCTTTGGGTGGTTCCCCCATCCCCATGTGCTTGTCTTGTCCACCTGCTCTGGCTGGCCAGTTAGACTGCAAGCTCTTCGGAACAGGGCCCCTCACTGAGCTGGTATCTGTACATTGCCCAGCGTGGTGGAGCCTGACCCAGAGGGACCTTTAGGCTCCCACAATGTATTGTTCAGCAGCTACAAAGTGGCTCTGAAGCCGGTTTAAACAGCCTCTGGAGGCTGCCCTGACCTGGCTCATTGCTCCCCTTCCACACCCCAGGCTTTGGCACAGGACAAAGATGACACTGCCAGGGAGCATCACTAGGCCACATTCCATAGCTCTAGTGATGTTCAGCATAGAGCATCCCCGAGACTCCTATAAGTTGCAAGGGAAGCCCACGGGTGTTTGGCCAGCCCCTGGATTGGGGTGCGTGAAGGGGTTGCCACCTTCTTAACCACCACTTTCTTCTGTCCAGCACTGAGAGCTCCTCAGCCAGCTAGAGGAGCCAGCCCCAAACATTTCTGCTGACTCTTCTAGGACCAAAATTCTCAAGACTGGCTGCCTTGAATTGCCGTCTTTGGCCCTAATGTTTTGGACAGTGCTGAGTGATTCTAGGTGCCATCTTGAGACCCCACACAGGGGCCAGTTTTCAGGGAATAGGTGCTCGGAGCTGACAGTTCCTTGTATAGTAGGATAAAGTTCCTAGCAGGGGCTCTGGAATGGTGAGGGGGAGGCCAGGGGGCAATGGCCCCCCACTTTTTACTGGCTGGAATGGTGAGAAATGGGGGGAGGGGGCAGAGGTGGCATGGAAGCAGGGCCTCGGGGGAAGGGTCAGTTGGGGAGCAGGGCCTCAGGGGAAAGGGCAGTGTGGGGGCAGCACCTTGGGGAGAAGGGACAGTGTGTGGGGCAGGCTCATGGCTTGGGCACTATTGACACCCACCCCCCCCCACACACTTTTAGGGATGTTCTGCCATTCCTGGCTCCTAGGGGGCTGCAAAGAGCAGGGAGGTTCAAAGCGCTGCACATAGACTCCTCCTCCTGGATGACTAGGTAGCTGCTATGCCAGCAATTGGCCCAAAGTGGGAGGGCAGGTACTGCAGTCATTATAATTCACCTTCCAATTACAATGACAAATGAATAGAGCCCATTGGAATGACTGATCCAGCATCCTGCCCGCCCCCAGGGAGAAATGTCTCCACTCAGGAGCCTGAGCAAGACTGGCTAGATGCTTTGGGGTTGGGGGAGGGGCTTTATAATTGCCCTCGCTGTTCTCCATGATGTTCTGCTGCCAACTGCCAAGTTTAAGGCAGCGTCTGCATCTGAACAAGCAGCAGTGTTCATCGCTATGGAAACCAGGCCTGGCAATCGCAGCAGACATGTGACAGCCGAACAGAAGCATAGCTCCCATGCTAGCCTCCGCTTCTGAGGCATCCTGGTGCAGGCATATGAATCGTGGAGCACAGGAGGAAAACAGAGTGACCTCAGGAGAGAGGTCCCCTATTAGCTCTGCCTGGCTCCCAGGACCCCAGCCTGTCAACTGGCTTTGAAGGAACACATTCTCCTTTCATGCCATATTCGGTAATGCAAGTGAAGTGCTACGGCACTGGCTGAGATGCTTAGAATTAGCAGCGCTCGCTGGCTTCCTGGAACCCTTCAGCTCAGCCTCATTACCGGGGTGCCCCCAAAGCCTGCCGTCACCCATGGCATCATCAGCCACTGGGGTCAGCTGAGGTGCAGTCTCATGTGAACAGCTCCTCCTCCTTTGCATGGCTTAGCCTACAGTTCACGTGTCCAGGCCACAGTCAGCCCTTGACAAAATGAGCATTATCCCCTTGGCATAGCGGAGGCCACGGCTCTGCCCACATTACCATGCTAAAGTCTTACCCTACTCAATGCTAGCAAAGGACAGAGCCCTGCTCCTGGGTCAGGCCTGTGCACTGCACTGAAGCCTGGAATGTAGCACTGAAAGGGCCTTCCTGGGTCACTGTATCCAAACAGTTTGGTTTTGTGCCCCCATGGCTCCTATAGGGAGCCTGTTGCAGAACCTCCATCCTCTGATGGCTGGAAACCATTGTCTCATTTCCAGCCTCAGTTTCTCCCAGTTTGCTCTCGTGCCAACATTGTCCTTTAGCTTCAGTAATTTAGCACCCTCTTTGAGCTCGCTATAAATATACTGGAGGAAAGCCCAATCAGCTCCCCGTTCAACGTTCATTTTGGTGGCTACACAAGCCAAGCTCTTTCAGGCTCCTCTCATAAGATGAGCCATCCATGCCTCAGTCATCCTAACAGCTCTTCTCTCCAGCAGGTCCTCTGTAAATTCATCTTTCTTGAGCATAGACCTGTGCCTAATGAGAACTGGGGGGCACACCCCAGAACAGTTCGAGTCTCCCCCTATCCCCTACAGCAGCCCCTCTTCTCCCAGAAAGCATTGGCCTCCTATATGCAGCTCCTAGCTGTTCCTTTGTCTCTCCTGGAACAGTTAAAGCAGCGGCCCGGCCTGTGGATCCCAGAGAGTCCTCTGCTCTGTCTCCTGCCTCTACTGCTGCCTCTCCCTGCCTGGTTTGGCTCACTGGCTCAGCTGCTCCACTGGGAGAGGGCCCAGTCATACCATGTGACCAAGCAATCTGGGGGGGCAGGCGACCCTCGCCTATCCTGTCTGTATAATCATTATTCTTGAGAATGTGTGACCAGAACTGCACACAGTCTTCCAAATGAGGACTGAGCACTGCCTTGTATGATGGGATTTTACTTCTCTATTGCTGCTGGAAATGCCTTACCTGACATTCCAATATTTGCCATTTCCCGGTCACATCACATCGGTGGCTCATAGTCACTCTGCAATCAACTCACCTGCCCAGCTATCTTGCCTCTTCTGTCACTTCCAGATGACTCCCCCCGCCCCCCCCCAAGCCGGTAGAAGAAATTCTTATTAGCTCCTAAGTGCCTTGAGCTTTGTACTATTGAATTTCAACGTTCTGAAAAGCTTTGGCTATCAGCAGCTGCTCAGAGCAGCCCAGGCACAGGCGAGTAACTTCTTGCCCAGTATTGTCAGGCCAGAGCCCCGCTCTCAGGAGAACAAGAGGCAGAAGCACTGTCCTGAGAAGGTGAGTTTCAGGAGGACAAAGTAGGCCAATACCTGCAGAGCCGCTCTCTCAAACTAGGCATCAGACGCTCAGGCCAGGGTACATGACCCTCTCCCCAGCACTCTAGCTAGGGCCAGCTCCAGGCCAAGTGGTCATTAAAGGGAGTAGCCAAGGGCCCTCAAGGCATCCAAGCCATGGACTCTGATGGCCCTGCTGGTTCAAATGGAGGTCAGGGCCTTTTAGAGCTTGTCTGGGCTAAGGATTTCACACATCTAAGAACATAAGAATGGCCATACTGGGTCAGATCAAAGGGCCATCTAGCCCAGTATCCTGTCTTCCAACAGTGGCCAATGCCAGGTGTCCCAGAGCGAATGAACAGAACAGAATCAAGTGATCCATCCCCTGTCACCCATTCCCAGCTTCTGGCAAACAGAGGCTAGGGACACCATTCCCTGCCCATCCTGGCTAATAGCCACCTGAGGTTCCCCAGAGGAAGGTGCCTGGGGATCAGTGGTGCTCCTCTCTGAATGACAGAAGAAAAGATCAACTTTCCCAGAGGCTCAGCTGACGAAATCACCACCTTAAAGCCAGTCCAAGGACCAGCTCCTGGGCAGGGTAATGGTATTGGACAGTTCCCTTAAGAATGTGATAAGATTATGAAGACATCATGCCCCAGGAAGGGGACTTCAGTGTATCTATCGCCAGCATGGACTTTTAGGGAACTTACCTTGAAGTATAGGAGGAAATTAAATCATTGGCCGCAGGTGTTAAAGCTGGTCATGCTTCTCTATAGAGAAACCCAGAAGAAACCTCTTTCACTTGGTTGCATAGGAGTTTCTGGTAGGCTTCCAGCAGTCCCTCATGGATCGCTTGATTTCCAAAGCTCAAGTCTGTGTGATCCCTGCTGCTGGCTGCATTGGCTCTGGGTTTGGCTGGAGAAGGTCCCTTGGTTTTGAGAGAGGAGGCTTGGCAGAGATGGGTGAGGCCAAGCTGGCCGTGAGAACATGCCCAGGAGCACAGCCTGAAGGTGGACCTGGCAGTTGATCAGGCAGATTGGAGCCTTATGATTTTTTCAGTCATGTTAGGGGACCACCAGTAGCAGGGAGAACATGGAGAGAGAGTATTTGCTCCAGTCCAGTGAGGAGGTATTTCAGAGGAAGCCATGTGGCTGTCTTCATCTGGAACAAGCCTGGGGCAGCAAAGGGTTTTAGACATGGCAATGTCTAATTTGGAGCCACCTAGAAAATTCTAGGCAGGAGACTGGGATTCACCAAGCCTGAGCTAGGTGCCAAGACTCCCCACACAGTGACCAGGGAGAGAGGGACACCTACGCATGGGATCCACAAAAGCCAGCACACTGCGGGAAGCATCTTAGCTAGCCAATGGGAGATGCCAGTGCGAGGCATGTGTTCTAAGCCCCACATCTCATGGAGCAAGGTGTTTAAGTCCAGGCTGCAGGGCCCTCTATTTCTGCACAACCCAGGACCCTCTCCTAGCATTGGATGCCCTTGGCATCTAAGACACTTCTGGTGAGCATAAGTGAGGCACCTGCCTCATGTTGCATAAAATAGCTGGAGGAGGCAGCTGTGGTACCACCTCCATCCAGCAGGCTGAGCACTGCCCCAGAGCATGAGAGAGCCAGGTTCAATTCCCATTGTACCTGAGGGAGAAAAGGTTTGAATGGGGTTCTCCCGCCTCTCATGAGAGTGCTCTACCCACTGTGGGACTAGCCACAGTGGAACAGGTTCACTAGGAGAGAGGAGTCTTCCTCCCATAGCTCAGTGGTTAGAGCCTCATCTGAGAGGTGGGAAACCCACATTCAAACCCTATCTTCCCCTTCAGGTAGAGGGGAATTGAACCTAGGTCTACCACATCCCTGGTCAGGGCTCTAACCATTGGGATCAGAACAAGGTCAGCACCACCCTCTCCAGCAGCCTCTGAGTGCACCCACCAGATCAGGCCCCTCAGGGGAGTTGGGGCTTCTCTGCCTGGTGTGTGTATCAGTCTGGGGCTAGGTGCCTAGAGAGAAGCAGCAGTGTGTAGGGTCGGAAGCAGAAATTTAGGCCTGGAGGGAACTTTACAGTGAAGATTCAGGCACCAGGGGAGTTTAGGTGCCTACAGGGTTCTAGCTGGCATCAAAAAACTCAGAGCAGGCTCTGAGCAGATTCCAGGATAAGGATAGTTACAAAGCTTTGGGGTTTAACACCCACTTCTGAAGGTCTCCGTTCACTCCTCTCCCTCAACCCAACAGGCAAAATCAGGGCGAATTTCATCATGGTCAGTTTTTTTCTGCACCTTGAGTAACATGATTTTACCAAACTGGAAAAGGAAGCCAGAGCTAACCCTAGGAAAGAATCCTGGGGCTATGGGGAACCCTGAACACTGCCCCGGTTGGTTAAAAAGCTCTCAGTAGTAGGACAGTGTGAAAGGAATACCAATTGCTATTGAAATTCATAGAATTCCCTGCCTGCATGTCTCAGTGCATTGGCATGTGAAGAGGCATTGCAATAACCAAGCAGGAAGGATGGCCAGAGAGCTGTACAAGCTGCTTCAGGGTCTCAGTGTTGTGCACATATTTATAAGTCAAAGAAGTAGAACAGCTCAGTAGGTACCGACACAGCCAAAGCTAGGCCACTCGTTTCTAGGTCAAATGCCCCCCCCATCCCGAGTCCATCTCCTGCAACATGCGAGTTGGAAGAGCATTCGACATATTGCCATTTCAGGATCCCATGGTACTTGGTTTGTCCTCCCTATGCCTGACCACTCCGTACCAAACACCCTCCTCCCCCTCAACCGAAGGATTTTCATAGGTTGTATCAGCAAAGAGACAAACAGCGTTTCCCCGTTGGGATCATCGGCACAGCAGAACCCCCCAGCGTGGTGTAGATGATGTGACCCCAGCACAGAGATCTGGAGGATAGTCGGAAAAGCCTTCCCCAAGTCGTCTTTTCAGGACACAGAATGCACACCCCATATGAATGAGGAAAAAAGGCAATTCCAGCCACGAATGAACAGAAAACAAAATCCTTTATTGTACACAGTACAGAATGTAATGCAGCTTTGCAGGAGATGCACGACCCTGCTCAAGGAAAGGTTATTTCAGATCACTCCTCAGATTAACCCTTTCTGCACTGTAGACTTTCCACCCTGAACAACAGCTAGCATCCATCCCTTCGGTGCAGGACTGATGCCTGCATCCCACATTTCGTGACTGTACAGGCCACTTTATACATCATGGGGAGAGAAGTTTAGTCTACAAAGAGTTAATCATCATACTTTCAAAAAAAGTAACGACTCAGTCAACAAACCCAAACCAGGTTAACTAAGAAGGAAAAAAAAACCTATACAGCATTTACAACAAAAATGTATAGATAGTTGGGGAAAAATATGCATATAGATACAGTATATAGGAGTGGTATGGGTAAGTTAGGAAGCGGTAACTGCATGAGGCCATGGGATTTAGATGAACTGGAGTATGTTTTGTTTATGGTGAGACATCCCTGAAATCCTCCCCCATCCAGGTATTATAGCTTAATTCTTAAAAAAAGCCTCCTCTTATACGATCAACCTAAAACACACTGAAGAGGGAGGGAACTGTGACATGGAAATTAAGCTGAGAGTTCTGTTATTTGTATGTTTCACCCAGTCTCAAATCCCAGGAGTGCGATGGAGGGTTAAAATTTGAGCAGTGATATGGAGAGGAATAGGTAGTTCAGAAGGACCACAGCAGCCATGCCACAGGGTCACACCTTGGAGAGTTAACGCAGTGGGATATGCATGGATTATATACATATAATTCCCAGAGCATGGGAGCTGCACACACAGGACCCAAACAGTGGGGCCCTGCTGTCTTGCAGAACACTCCAAACATATAATGCGCAGGTGTTCTGTTCAGTATCCGATGCGGAGAGCACAAAGAAGATGCTAACGGACGTGGCTGGTGGCGAAGCTGCCACACAGGGTGCAGTGTCCTCAGAGCATTGGCACTGCTGCAGGGAGGGGAAGCAGCAGGCTTGCAAAGAGCAGCTTCGCCTTAAAATACAAAAGACTACAAAATTGGTTTATAAACATTTCCCCAATGCATGGGAAAAAACCCTGCCACAACCCACCTTCCCCTGTAATTAAAGCCATCCCTCCAAGCATCAAACAGGGAGGAAGCGACGGACTCCACAGGAGAGCAGGAACCTGGTTCCAGAGAACCGGATCAGGAGTTAGGGGAGCTGTCTGGTGGGGTTTGTTTTTGTTTAGAGAGAACATGGAAGTTTCCTCAGGTCCAACTGGGGTGCCATGCATTTGAAACCACCCAGAGTGCTGTCCCACTCCCGAGAGGCCAAGCACCACACTTTAAGCCTAAACCAGACTAGCTCAGATTGCCTCCCACCCTGCAAATCCATTGTCTGTGCAAAACAAAGCCCTTTCCAACACACAAGGCAGCTACAAGTATTGTGATTGATGCAAAGCAGATTGTCAGGATGGTGTGCTGTACAGTCACATTGTCAAGCCAAGTTCCAGGGGGACCATTGGGCACAATGGCCACACCTCACACGTATGTCCATAGCAGTGTGGCCTGGAACAAAGGCTTCAAGTTAACCCTCTCCCCGAAAAACTCTTCATGGTTGCAGCCTTTGGCAGATCTACTCCTAGTCCTTAAGCTATCAGATTCGGTCTTCAGCGGGGCCACTGACTGTACATTTTAGGCTCCACCAATCATGCTTACAGAGTCCAGTTTTACGAAGAGCAAACATTCGTTACAAAACCACTGCCTTTATTTGCCCCAGCTTGACTTTCTAACGCCAGCCTGCAGCAAGTCAGTAAGCAAAGCCCTCTGCGTAGGGAAGGTTGCTGCAGTGATCCATCTCCAGGAGGTAAGCGGGGTTGTCTTCAAAATGTGTCAGACGCAAGGTATCATCTTCGGTCACATGGCAGTCGGGCTCGGCTTTCAAGAACGGGCGCTGATTGTCCGGGTAGGCCATGGAGAAGAGGGCATCAGGGTCACAGACAAATTTATAGACGTACCGCTCACCAGCCACCTAAAAGCAAAGACAGACACCTGTGTTAGGATGGGAGAATTGGGAGGCTCCAGCATGCTCCAAAACATTCGGCTCCTTCTACTTCTAAAGACAGTTTGAGTAACACTTCACAAACCCCATCCGTAATAGGAGGAACAATGCAGAAGTAGGAGCCAAAAGGCACAAAACTAAAACTGACGTGTCATCTCTGTGGGCTGTCAAATGCCTGCATGGATAGGGGTGCAACAGATAGAAAGAGGTTGTGGAGGGGGAATTGTGTATGTGTTGGCTGATATTTTTCAAGAGACGTCTAGGGGATATGGACATGCATCTTCTATTACATTTGAATTGAAAATGTCCCTAAATCCCCTAGGCAGCATTCAGAGAGGTAAACAGCAGTGTCCCTAAGGGATCTGAACTTGGACCACTGCTGTTCAACGTATTCATAAGTGATCTGGAAAAAAAGGAGGTGGCAAAATTTTTAGACGATACAAAATTACTCAAAATAGTTTAGTCCAAAGCAGACTGTAAAGAGTTACCAAGAGATGTCACAAAACTGGGTGACTGAGCAAGAAAATAGATTAAATTCAGTGTTGATAAATGCAAAGTAATGCACATTGGAAAACAATCCCAAGTATCTATACAAAATGAGAAGAGATTAAAAAGACAGTCAACTCTTTTCCAAGATGAAAAGTCTAAGGGGAGGAATATAATAGAGGTCTATAAAATCATGGTGTGGAGAAAAGTGTTATTTACTCCTTCACATAACACAAGAACCAGTGGTCTCCCAAAGAAATTAATAGGCAGCAGGTTTAAAAACAAACAAAAAGTATTTCTTCACACAATTCACAGTCAACCTGTGGAACTCATTGCCAGGGGACGCTGTGAAGGCCAAAAATATAACTGGGTTCAAAAAAGAACTTGATAACTTGATGGAGGATAAGTCCCTCAATGGCGATTAGTTAAGATGGTCAGGGATGCAACCCCATGCTCTGGCACTGATCACTCAATAATTCCCTGTTCTGTTCATTCCCTCTGAAGCACCTGGCATTGGCCACTGTCAGAAGACAGGATACTGGACTAGATGGGCCATTAGTATGGCCGGTATAACTGTTATGTTCTTAGGATCTCAGCTGTCACATGTGGCTCAGGACACACTGATGTAGATTAGAATGGGATGTCTCAGTTCTTCCACTAGTGGGCAGAATATTGAATGAAGCCCTTAACTGAGCACTCATTCGGACATTATTAGAAGTTAAATGGTACAATTTGCATAAGGGCTGGAAGATTCATTCACAAGGCCCCTGACAACAGGGTATGCTCACATTCCCAGCAGTGCTGTTTGGATTGAGATATTTATTGTCATTTGTTAAGGTAAACTTTGCTCCTCTCCCAGTGAAAAGCAGCACAACACTTCCGAGGGCGTTTCATTGAAGCTACTGTAAAAGACAGCCTCCATGGGGCTAAACCAGCTCTCCAGTTCCAAAGTGCTTCATCTGATCGTTTTTTAGAATATAGAGGAGAGGGCTGGTCTACAGACCATCTCCATCTAGCTTGAAATAGATTGGGGTGAAAGTGGAATAGCCAACAAGCCAAAATCCTCTAGCACAGACGCAGCTATACCGGTATAAATGTGCCTGTAACAGCTCAGTCTAGGTTTAGGCACACCGGCAATGCTAGGGTTGTCATTATTTTAGTATGACAGCTGCACCCCAACAGAACAATTATCACTTCACTGCTTTGCATTCCGTTTCCATAAGGCTGCATCTTTACAGTTCACCCATGAGATGCTAAAAAATTAAATTGGTGCCCCAGTGTCTCCCCTAACAGCCCCTGCCCGAAGCCAGGTTGCATCATGGTTTCCCATTGCCTCAGTTTGGTGGAGTCACTTCCCTCTTCCAAGTGTCTGTCCCCAGAGCAACAGAAGCCATGGGACCTGGCTCTTGCTCCTGAAAGGTTCTGCAGCCACTCAGGAATCTGACTAGCTGTGAGCACTCCTCATGCTGTCCTACTGCTGCTGCCAGTCCTTGCCCCCTCACCCAGAGGGGCTGTCCCCCTGCACCAGCCCTCAACCCTCATGCATCTGGTCTGCCGTTGACAGGCAGCGGTGACCTACTCGCCTTCTGCATGATGCCCTTTTCATAGTAGTAGCGCAAAGAACGGCTGAGCTTGTCGTAGTTCATGGCTGGTCGGTTCTTCTGGATTCCCCAGCGTCGAGCTACCTGAGGGGAGAGGAGACAGGCATGAAGACCCAGGGACAGCTCTGATGGGTTTGCCAAAGGTTAGTGCTACTGAGAGAGGTCCCCAAGAGCCTTGGTGACCAGAGTCTTCCAACAGGTATAGACCCAGGCACAGCCAGCACCTGCACGTACCATTCGGTCCTTGCGCTAGCCAAGGTGGTGGCTTGTTATGTGCTCATGTGTCTACAAGAAATTGGGCCTAAACCATCAACTGCTCATACATCACAGAGCAACCAAACGATGGCCACTGGACTCAACCCTGCAACCACCAGGCTCTGTGTCCCATTACCAACCCCCTGAGTCACCCAGGGCCTCAGAATATAGCAGGCTGGCTGAGCAATCACTTCTACCCAACCCCCGGGTTATCGACCACTAGCCATTAGCACGCAGCAGCTAAGCTCTGTGGTTTCGGTTGCAGTCAATAAGGAATTACTAGAACGGTCACCTCAGAAACCTGAGAGAGGCAGCCACAGGCAGGAGCTGCTAATGGGCTGCAAGAGAACCCGGTCATTTCTAAGCAGATTTCAGAGTAGCCTGAAGAGGTTTACTCATTTCCGTTCCCTTTGGGAGAGGGAATCTGATGACATGAGGCTGCTGCCAACCAATCCGCCCCTTCCCGTGGGATTTCTGGAATGGACAATAAGCCATGCAGCACCATTATCCATTTGGAGATAGATTAATGGGATTTCCTGAAACTAAGTGCACTAAGCCAAACCCCGTCCACCTGAGGCATTGTAACAGAGGGGAAATGCATGTAGAGGCCTGAGGCAGCAACTTGAGCTGAAACAGAGCAGTTCAAATGGCAATACTGACTGGCAGGGCAGGTAAATCCCCCTGGCCAATGTTCAGGTTGGGGGAACCCTTTTCTGTTCACCAGGTGAGTTGCAGAGGGGTGAGAAACTGGTCCAAGGACCTCTAGTTTCAGCAGCAAAGTGGCTAGCGAGTAGGGGAGCTGCTCTCCTCTTCAGCTGTTTAAAATCAGGGCAAAGGTATACCTAGCCTAGCTAAATCAGAGAGGCACCTGGGTTTAGCCTCCCAAGCCATGCCACGGTAACATCTCTCTCCATTTCCTTCCCTGCTCCAAGCCTAAGAGGAAACGGTGATCCCTCTTCCATAAGGTTCAGTGATTTGGTCTCTATTCATGGTTCATGGAAGGGAATGGACACAGATTGTAGAGCCAGCTCCTGCTAACAGACAGACTGTTTAACAAGGGGCAGAAGAACAGCAATGATTTATTTGCTAGAAATCTAAGCACTTCAAAGCAAAGATGCGACCTCTGGAGGGAAAAGAAAGCCCAGCTATCACTCCACCCCCCACATTGGCCTTTCCCCAGTGAAAACTGTAAGGTGCTACACCACTATAGGCAGGAAGGCATCCCCCGACTCCTCCCCACCAGCAGCTCTGGAAGTGCCTCCAGAGCACGCTGTCTGTTCAGTCACAGCCTCTTCCTGCCATCACTTCCATATGCAACAAGAGGAGTGTTTGTATACGCAGGGCTTCCAAGCAGCCCGGTAGCTATGGTTACGTAATCGTTTTCTAGCATCAAGGCTCCGCTAATGGAGGGGGCCTCAGAAGAGCTCTGTCCGTTTCACCGCTGCATGACACTGTGCTGGTGAGCCCCATGAAGCCTACTCATGGCTAGCCAGGCCCTGGCTGGGGACTGCTCCAGGAGTATGTGGGCCACTTAACAGTTCGACAGAAGAGAGCTTGGCTTCCCTGCCTAGCTTGCTCTTGGCCGGGGGAGATTACATGACTCCTGTTGTATCTCCTCCACAAAGGAGAGGCAGCGGCATCCCAGGGACCATGGCTCCTTGTGCTTTGGTGGGCTTTTGCCACATGTTCCACCCCCCCTCCCACTTGCATTCTCTGCCCCCTCCCTTAACTCCATTCTCCCCCCCAAAGGCAATAAAAGTAGACTCATGGCAAAAGCATTTACAGACTGAAGAGCCGCCTGTCAGCGTTCAGAGGGTGCTCAACTGGAAGACAATCAAAGCCACTTGATTAGGGAGCCTGCCAAAAAAGCCGTTTGAAAACCACAATTTCCATGCACAGCGCAATAGAGATTATGGATCATTACCCAGAGTGCACTGCTCAGCGATGCAGCTGGTTTCAATTACTTAAACTGCTTCTTCCTCTGTGTCACCCTGCAAATGTGCCCTGATGCTTCTCACAGAGGGTGATTTAAGAAGTCCAGTGCCTTCTTGGGATCACCAGGGCAGAGCTGCCAGCTACAGTGGAAACCTCATGGACCCTGCTAGGTGTCCAATGCACCTGGCAAGTGCTGGGCCAGCCCAGGACCACATGGGCAGGGAAGGAAACATGCTAGAGCGAAAGGGAAGGAATGAGTTTCATGAAGTGCCCAGGGAGAGTGCATGAACTGGCTGCTACAGCATAGGAGATAATGACACAAGCACCCAGGGCTCCTGGTTGGCAGATTGCTTGCTACCAATCTGGGGCTCCAACATAGCAGAACCCATGGAGACCTGGGCTTATGCCATCTGTTCAACACGTCTCCCTTGGGCTGTTACAAGTGGGAGAAGATCCGACAACAAGCTGTGACACAGGACCCTACCCAGCGTCGCCCACAGGGGTCACAAAGCAATGGGTTCCTGTGGGTGAAGGACATATGAACTGGGGCTGTGGAGGAGGCAATCTGGTTTCCACAAGAGGGAACGCTCTTCCAAAGGCAACGTGCGCATCTCAGCCCTGGGCAAAGTACCATCACTGCTGGTGGGAATATGGGCCCCTAAGCAGAGGGACCTGAGCAGGGCACGGCTTACACTGGCATCAAAACAGTAACCTCCCCCCCCCCCCCTTTGCACTATGCAGTCAAAACGGCACTGTTTGGGGTTCGCAGCTGTTCTGGGGCGGGAGGGACATATTTCCACATGACAGTTCTGCTTTTCGGTGTCTGCTGAGACGGGAATTGGGGCTGGAAGTTGCAGGTTAATTGCTCCAGTTGCCAGTGGAGACAGCATTGCTGGCTTTTACATCTTGAAAACCACTCAAAAGCAGACTGAATGTAAAATAAAAGCTACAGACTACGCTGCTGGCAGGACTTGCATGTGTCACGGCCACCACACCTGCGATTGCCTGTAGTGCCTGGCTGCGGAATCCCGCCCTTGCTCCAGAATCTACATGTCCATTTGAAAACCATTCTAGCCTTGGAACAGCAAAACAGCCCCAAGTAAGCAAACAGAAAAACACACTTCTTTCACCCACAGGAACACAGCATAGCAGAGGCAGGAGTGCCTGCCTGAGCTGGCAGACAGCTGAGAGCTGGGAACTGCTCCTCTCCCTTCACTGTGCTGTATGTTGACTCTGAAACCTAGCAATGACAGTCTAAATATCAACATTAACTATCTCACTGCTGGATGTTTCCACTACAGAGACTGAGGCCACAGCACCAACCATAAATCTACCTCCATATACCTGCCCAAGCTCCAGCACTCACCCCATCTGTACCCTCTGCATTTCCAGTGTGAGGCAGACTGCATGGCTAGCCCAGCACTGACTCTACAAACGGAGAGCTCAGCGCCCCCATCCTAGGGGAGCCAGAGTCTCAGACCTCCTCCAGCACTGGGCAAGAGCAAGACTATTCTCCACCACTGCCCAAGCATATACCAAGGAGGCTACATTTGCTCCATCCCAAGGCTCTGTCTGCCTTGTCCAGCCTCCCTCAAGAGGCTGCAAAGCTGCTGTACGCAGCCCCCTGCTCACAGTGCCCACGGGTCTCTCTTCTGGAGATCCAGAGCATACTCCATGCCCCCAGCAAAGATGTTCCCTATTTCCCTCCCTCCCCCCGCCCCGCCATTTAGAGAGTGAGATGGGTGGAAAGAAGAGAGCCCTGATCAGCCTGAGGCTCCAAGCCAGTCATTCATTTCCAGTGGTCCCCAACGCAGTGCCTGCCCTGATCAGCCTGAGGCTCCAAGCCAGTCATTCATTTCCAGTGGTCCCCAACGCAGTGCCTGCAGGTGCCATGGTGCCTGCCAGGGCACCTAAGTGTGCCCGCGTACTGGCCGCCAGGACAAGCATCTGCTGAAAAGTGGTGTCATCAAGAGGCATCGCCACCGAAATGCCGCTGATTTTTGGCAGCATTTCAGCGACGACGCCTCTTGACGTTGCTGCTTCTCAGAGGCATTTTGGCAGATGCTTGTCCGCCGGCCACGGTCCTCAGTGGCTCGCCGTCCAGCACCCGCCACCCGGAAAAGGTTGGGAACCGCTGCAGTAAAGTATTAAACCCCATTAGACTCAACCCTTTCCCCGCTGTTCCCCCCACACTGCACCAGGCAATGCTCAGAGCGCCATGAGGACGTGTGTTGGGAACAGAGGCCTTTGTTGTTTCCGGGTTGTAACCAAGCCAGCAGCCACTGGTTCCGTACCTCTTCAGGCTCAATCAGCTTGAACTCCATGCCCCGGCCTGTCCAGGCAATGAAGTGGGCATTGGCCGGGTCATCCAGGAGTGTGACCAGAAACTGCCAGAGCTGCAGTGACCCTCGTCTCTGGTACGGAGGCCCCTCCCGATACATGGTGGGCTCCTGCTTCACTTTCCCTGCGTGGGAGGAGAGACATGTTAGATCACCTGCTCCCAGCACAGCAGGGCTGCTGGCTCGCCGCCGACCTGCTGTCTCCTGCACTCGGGGCCAGCCTGGCTAGGCTCTAGCCCTAGAATGAGGCTGCCTGAGGATGTCACCAAGTGATGGACAGGGAGTGGGGCCTGGCTACAGAGCCCAGCTCCAGCATCCTTTTGCCACTGGCTTGGGTTTCTTACCCTGTTTTCCTCAGAAGAGCTGGCCATGGGAATTCTATTAGGCAGCTCCATGCCTGCCCCCCCACCCTGCTGCATTACAGCTAGCGTCTTACCTTCCAGCCTCTCCGGCACCACGCAAGTGTCATCAAAGTACAACCGGGCATCTTTTTCATAGGAAAATCCTAGGAGGGAAGCATGCCCGTTAGCGCCGCAGACTGGAGAGGCGACCTACGCTGAAGCATGTATGATATGGGTGCAGAGGTGTGATTAGCCGATTGTGCCATTGAATCAACCCAACCCCAGATCAGAAATCTCCTGGATATCTGCCAGATACCCCCTTTGCTTACAGAGACTATGGCTTTATTTGAGGCCCATCTTTAGAAAACACAGTTTTAGAAAGTCAGCACATTTCACTTGCAAGAAGCACATCCGAGTAGTCCCATTTCTGGGCTAAACGGTGCATTGGCTCACTCGGCCTGGCCCTCAGAACGTTCGATTCTATTTGCTGGCAGAAAACCTGTCTAGACTAGTTCAATGAGCGAGCTGAAAGCCACTCCGCTGGCCAAATACCATTCAGATTTCTCCTCTTCCCCACCCCATGTAGCTCCAGTAACTGAAAAAACTTTTACCGTCTCTATCAGGCATGTTATCCCACACTAAAGGGTACAGCCAAGCATGCGGCCGTCAAGATGTGTGGCTGAGCAAGGCAGCGTGGTTTCCCCTTGCTCTCTCACGCAGCTGGGATGGTCTGTTAGCTCAGGTGAAGCGTCAGTTGAAATGGAGATGCTCTATTATTAGCAGCTGCATCAGGCACAGCCGCCGGTACCACTGTCTAATACACCCAAGAGCGGGGCAGGAAGGAAGAACTCATGCTGCGGTAAATGGGAGTCTCAACAGTCGTACGGAAGGATACAGAGCGCCTGGTAAGGGGCAGATTGGATCTCTAAATCAGCAGTGACGCTGGTTTGCCATTCCACCTGCTTTCACAGTGGTGCTGGATTCACCCCAGCACAGAAAGGAAGCTACAGATGGGTGGGGGTGGGTACCAAAACCGGGGAAGTTCCTAGGCCTCTCCCTTTCTAAAGCAGTTGGTGGTTCTCTTACTGTAGTAGCACAGACAAGAGACACTTTGTCTTTTGTGTCAGCAGCCTCCACAACCTTCTGCCCCAGTCAATGACACACAACTGTGCTCCCATGGCCGTCCCTGCAGTGCTCCGTCTTGTGTACACACGCGCACACTTACCCTCCTGGCCTGTGGGGAAGTAGCCCCCTCCTCTCATGTACGACGACTGGCAGGTAGGCACTTCTGCAATCAAGACAACAGCCGAGTTAAGTCTGTGCTGAACCAGGCAGCTCTACACCCTGGTCAGATGGCACAGCAGAAGCAGCCTGCTGAGATAGCCCTGCACTGGCCCCCCTGGGAATGTTACACAGTCGCTGTGCACGCAGTCAGCAGGTGCAATGGCTCGGCACCTTCGCTTGCTAGGGGGGTCAATGTCACCCCATCACAGGCTGAAGCATCCTCCCAGGGCCCTGGCGCTGCTCCTCGGCATGCTGTGTGCCTCCCACCCAGGATTGGCAGCGTCATGTGAGCAGGAAATCCCGCAAGATCACATAGCCCTACAAGCGATTCTAGTGTGGTGACCTATGATAGGGCGCACCCAGTCTTTCTGGCACCCTATGGCAGGGCCTGTCCCCACCACTCCCACTCAGGGCAGAAGCAGCAGATGGGGGGGTCCTCCAGGCCTGCTTAGAGAGGCCTCCCAGAAGTAGCCAGAGCTCAGCTGGGACCAGAGGGACAGGGGCTCCTCTCTGGCCACAGGAGCTTGAGGGGCAGCCAGGGTTTGATCCGGGCTGCACTTGCTTAAGCTGGGGAGAAAAGCGCCCTGGGAACATCAACCCCAAGCTAAGGTGGGAGGCTAAAGGGTCCAGGTGGGAAGAGGCCCAGGGAAGCAGCAGCAATGAATAGCTGGGAGCTGTGTTTGGCTGCTGGGTCCCTTGGCTGGCACCCAGAGCAGTGGGGGCACCGTGTTCCCTCCCTCCCCAGGGAAGTGGTGTCAACTCTGAGATGGGGACAAGGCTCGTGTGGCAGCCCAACCTAAGGTCTGAGTTTGAAGGGCCCAGAGCTGGGGCTGAAGATCGAGGTGAGGGCAGACAGACAGTTTTGCTGGACTTTTGCTACCCTGGAAGGGTTCATTTTCATTGTGTGACCAGCTAGAGGCAGAACCACTGACCCGCCCGGCGAGAGCAACAACCTACGAGGGGCCCTGGGAATCAGGAAAAGGGCTGCAGTACTGCATATAGCAGCAAGAGGCGCTCAAGAGGTGAGAAGTCCCCACATAAGATTTCAGGGACGGCTCGAAAGATTGATCATTCACTCAATGTTTGCTTTGACTTGCAGACTTCTCTGAACACAGAACTCCCTCTCATCTAGGAAATGAGAAGCCTTGGAAAACAGGCCACCTCATAGCTCTGAACTATTCCTAGCCCACATGACTATTTACCCGCTCGGATTCAACTTGAAAGATAAATCAGAGACTAAACTGAGGTGTCCTGAATTTGTAGGTGTGAATACGCTACTGCAACTGCAAGTACAGCATATTTATCCTGGAGGTCTTATAAACCACCTCTTCTCCTCTTCCTACAAGGAACAGCCCCCTTCTCATTCACTCCCATCTCTTTGCAATGGCACAAGGTCTCAAAATGAGTAGCGAGAAGTTATCAGCACAAAGTATAGGCTCCTTCCTGGTTTGGAAAAGGCAATCCAAATTGACTTGCAAAGGCGATTTGGAGACACTCAATAGGGAAAGGTCTGTTTCAACAATCCACGTTAGTAGACGGTTTTAAAAAAGAGACCAAACCCAATATTTTGTCTTCTCCTAAATAGCTCAAGCAACATGAGAAGGGAGGAAAGTTGAAGACAAACAAGAGTCCTTCTAAAAATTTAGGGACCACCCCCCACGCATCTGCTCCATTTTGTTGCTGACGACTGCATTCAATCCTGCCTTTGAGAGGTCACTGTATTTTTAGGCCTAAGGCGATTAGAGGATTTTCTGTTGTGTAGCTAGACCCTGCACTGTCAGCAGCCAGCAGAAATCACACAATGGGTCAACAGAGTCGGCTACCTGGGGCCAAGGGGAAAGCTTAGCCCGAGCCCACATAACTCTGTGCGCTCAGATAACCTTTGCCCCTGTGATCTAAGGGAAGGTGGGGAGGAGGAGGCATTCTGCACATAGGTCTGCAGCCCGGTCGAGCAGGACCGCTGTGCAGATTACTGGAGCTTAGATACAGCAACATCTGTTGAGTGCTTGATGCTTGTTCTTTATACGAAAAAAAATAAAAAATAAAAAGAATCATCTGACATTCTAACCCGGTTAGACATTAGCTTGGAGGCAGCGTGTGGGGCGCGATTTCCCACACCCACAGTGGAAAACGTCTAGGTCACACAGGTCACCGCTTTAATGCAACATTATCATCAAGACACCTTAGAGGAAGTTGCCAGCTAAACCTCAGCACAGGCAGGTGGGCCAACTGCAGCTCCGTTCCTCTCCTAGCGCGGCAGATCTAGTGGCACTTTGCAGTCCCCCAGTGCTGACTGGGAGATGGGGAAAGATACAGCTCGGCTCTAGCCTGGAGTGCGTGAATCAGCTGGAACTCACTGCATCGACCTGCTCCGCACCCCAGCCATTTGGGGAAGGACTCCAGCCACACAGACCGCTTGCGCACGGTGTGCTAGGTTTCAGGCAGAAGGCGCTTCCTTCCACAGGGCCTCAGCAAAGCCTGGGCATTGACCTACTGCCAGCAGGGGTTCTTTGGAGGCATTTTGTTGGCATGAGAAAGCCAACATGATGCTGTATGTAAACACTGCTGTTCCCTTCCCCATCGGTTCCTCGCTGTGCTTGGAAACACCAGCGGACAGAGGGCATAGCAGAGCCTGCTCCAGCTTAGGGCATGAACTGATATGCTGCTTGGCTTCAACAGAGCTGTGGGGAGTGACTTCTCCACGCTCCCTCTGCTAGCATTCTGCAGCTGCTGCAGTGCTTGCACTCCACCCTAGGAAGCAGTTTCCCTTTCTGAGACACTGCATTCCCTACAGGCGCTGGCTGAGGTCTGCAAGTTCCAAATGGGGTCTATTCCTTAGAAACGGGGGCTCAACAGCCTTCGTGAAGCCCCGGGGCCCAGGGTCCTGTGCACAAGGAACACTACAGGGCAGGGTCCTGGCTAAACCTTTCAGAGGCATCTCCAGAGCTGGAGACCCAACTCCCATACAAACCTGAGTCAATGCAGTAATCCCTGGGCTCCTGCTTAATGCCCATTGGAGATTGGTATCCATGCCTTGGAGGCCCTGCAATGCCTGGGACACCATGCTCATAGAGGGGATCATGGTACTCCTGTTTGAATCCCTGAGGGTGCGGAGCGGCCGGGACTATAGGCTCGGATATCTGCCTGTGGTAGACGGGGCGACTGTCTCCAGGAAGGCCTGGCGGAGGAGGGAAAGGGTGGCAGGGCTCAGACAGCTGTCTCTGAAACCTTTGGTGGGGTGGGGAGAGAAAGAGAGAGAGAGAGAGAGAGAGGGGTGTTACTGTACGGTGAAACCATCCATTCCCAGCTCTGCCAAACAGGCAGCCCACAGGAACTCACACCCATTACCCTGACAAGAGTAAAATACCTTGCTCAGTTTTCCCCACTGCCAGCCGCTATTGGCAATGCCCAGGGACCCCACCGAAGACATTCATTAACTTGAGATTACAGGTGTCAAATGCACTCGCCCTCTGAAACAGAGACTGAGCTGCAATTCTGAGCTAACTAGCTGCAGCCTTAGGTTTCTGAGCAATGCTCCCACTCCGCCCCTGGGAGCCAATATGGAAGCACTGTGGAATGGATGAAGAGGGCATTTATAAGTAGGGCTCGGGCGGCATTCACATTCTCCAATTGCCTCTCAAACCATTCACTGTGGAGGAACCAGCTCCTACCAGGTAGCTGCACAGAGACTTATAGCAGAGAATTATGGAGTTTGAGAACTAGGTTAGATGGGAGGTTTCCCACGTGGCTAGGAGCATGCTGCTGCTGCTGCCGGTCAGGGCTGGACCAAGGGCCTGGTTTGGTCTTTTAAAGAGAAGCGAGGGACAGTTTGTAACCCTGCTTCTCTGCAGTTATCATGAAAGGATTCTCAGTCCTGGGCTTCTTACTCCCTAGGAAGAGACAGATAGAGACCAAAAACCTTAGAGTTCGGGGGCTCTACAGGCAGCCATATTGCAGTGGGGGGAAAAACATGTCTTGATCCCTCCCAAGGCTCTAGCTACCACCCATGGACCCTTCCAGCCAGTGGGAAGCAAAGGCTGTCCAAAGAAAGCGAGCCCATCACGTCCACAGAATGACCCAAAACCAGGGGACGCGATAACAGAGGGGGGAGGAGGGCAAGGCCCTCGTAAGTACCGAGGGGAGAGAGAGACCTGCTGGTGGATGTAAGTGGGCCAGCTCACAGCAGTGACTCACATTCAGCCAGCCTTTTACTTGGGGACCTGAGGCACATGAAAGGAGAAGTGGGGTGTTAGAACCCCGTGACACCAAACATGCGGAGAAGGGCCTTGTGGAATTGAAGCAGCAGTGTGGGAAGGACGTTGGCAGGGCTACAGCCTTGGTAGAGTTCAAACACCATCTTGGGGAAGAGTCTCCGATGGCACCGCAGTACCGTCTTCTCCTTGGAAGACAGGGTAGATGGTGGGCCAGGAGCTCCCTCGTTGAAAGCACCACAGTCACCTTCACCTGGAAAGTGGCTTTCCACACATAAAGCTAGCTCATCACAGGAGCAACATGGCTCAAACCGAACCAGCAACATTGTCAGAACCACCACGGTCCCCCACAATGCAGATGGGTTTTTAAATGGGGTGCAGTTAGGCTACCAAGCCCTATGTGAACTTTATGATCAGGGTCTCTGCAGTCCCTTGTCAGCCCACCACTCAGGATAAGACAAAACCAGCAGCCATGTGGGCCTGGATGGATTTAGCCCGTGGCAGACTCAGGCAGGTGAAGGCAGCATTCAGGCAGTTTTTGTGCAGACCACGTCAAGAGATGCTCATGAGAGATGGGGTGGGCCCAGCCCGGCCAAACCTATTTCACTCTCTCCAACATCTGGCCCAACTCCCAAGTCTCCACTCCCCAGGCACAAGCTGGTACCTGGGTAGCTCATCAAAAACCCTAGAGATGGAATCAGGAGATGTAACCTGTGCCAGACTGCCCTGGATTAGCCAGTCATCCAAGTAGGGGAACACACACTCTCAGCCAGGACAGCTTGGCTTTAGGCCCCTCCCCACGCCCGCCTCCTGTGCTGCTATGGGAGCCATCACCAGGCTACATCCAGGTGAGGATGGGGGAATGACAAGTCACTGCCTTCCCCTGCCTCTCTGTGATTTTCACCATCTTCATGGGTGCGGTATTCGGAGCAAGTCAGTTCAGTCCCTCTTGGCCAGGCCATCACTACTGGCTCCTTGGTCAAGAGCCCTCTAGCCAGCTATTGGTAAACAAGGCCACTTGCATCAAGGAAATTCACACAGACGTGGCTATGGCAAGGTCTAGGCCCCAGAAGAGGGGTCCACTTGGCCATGACCTTACAGCAAGCATGTGAGATGAATACCTGCCTCCAGGGGAACCAGGGAGCCCTGTTTCTACCCCTTGCTGAGGACAAGACCTCATAGACAGGGGACAGAGGAGAGAAGAGCCCCAGGAAGTTCTGCTCCTGCGCTGTCACACAGCTTGGACTGAGGAGCCGGCAATTACATAACGCTGAATCCATTCCAACCTGAGAAAGCCAAGTGGCCTCTAATCTGCCTCTGCGGCTGGGATTAAGTATTTAACTCCCTGGTGGGGTGTGGGCCTCCGAGCTCTCATGGATGCTGAAGTTGGCAGAGATCAACCTGGGCCATTGCAGAACACAGCCCATCTGAGGCACCTCTAGCCAAGTGACCTGCTGCCAAACCTTGTCACACATCCTTCCTGGATCCTTAACGCTCCAGTTAAGGAAGCCACTGAACGGTGCCCAGGTGTGTGCCAGCGGCAGGCACAAGTTACGATTTGCTGTACCCGGGCAGAGGGTATGCCGGGGAACCCCCAGCTGGCGCCTGCAGGGGAGGAGATCGGGATGTGAAAGGCATCCGTCCCTATTTGTAATGCTCCAGAGGCTGAGTGCTGTGACTTGGGAGAGATGTGGACAGGAGCCCAGCCCAGCCCCCACCCCACAATTTGCTGTTCAACATCTTAGCACCTTGAAAGGCGATCTCTACCAATCAGTTCCTTTCCCAAGCACCAAGGCCCCTGGGACCTTTGTAACTGGATCCTTTGCAGCTGACGGGCCTGGATTACTCCACTTCCGATGGGTGCCCCTCTAACCTTTCAGCCTGAAACTCTAGCACTGTGGTGGTATGGCCTCCGCAGGAAGAGGCACTTCCGGACGGGCGCGAGCCAGTAGCCCAAGCATAGCTGTCAGGTCGTCTGGAGCTTGGGGGCTGCAAGGCGACCTCAGATGCTAGTGCCATTCACTAGGGCTTTTTTGGAGTGGGTAGGGGGAAGTGAGGGGAGAAAGATGAGAGCAGATATATCCAGGGAGGTGGGCTCAGCTTTTGAAGCCCAGTGTTGACTTGTGTTCCTATGGTTTCCACTTGTGCAGATTAGGGAAGCATTTCACATCTCATCCTGCTTAAAATAAAGCATGGCCAACTTTGTGCACTGACCTTCATTGGACTATAGCCCCCACCTGCCCTGCCTGTTCCTCTGTGAGATCGATCCACTTCCCGCAGCTGAGGCAGAAAATGAAGCGCCCGTTTACAGAGGCAGAAATACAGGAACCTGACAGATAGACTGGCCAGCTCCATTTGTAGCTAACCAGCACCCTGCTTTCCATTCCCCTGTTATTTCAGCAGATTCCATCTTTAAATGCACCACCATGCACGTCTATGGCACTTCGGAGGCAATAAATCAATGGCGTGGCTAACTCAGACTAAGGATTACAGATGAGGATGCAGACTTCCTGCCCCCTGAACTAGGCAAAAGCCCATCTAGGTCTTTTAAAGCAATCTACCTACCCAGGTTGTAGCAGCATCAGCTTAAGGAAAAGGACATGAACAAACAGCAAACAAACTGTTTAAACTAGGTTGAACCCAGATGCTTTTTTTTGCACATCTTTGTCACTGCAGCCGGTCTTGTGTGTGCAGATATGTTCCACATAGCTCTCTCTGGTGACTTTGATGGAATAAGATGGATATACAGCTTGGCAAGAGTCAAGCAGAGTAACTGATAAAATTCAGCCTCAGGCTGAAAGGTAGAACTAAGTGGGCTGTCATGGTGCTCTCCAGCAATGGACTGAGTAGAAACAACGTGGAGCAGTGTCAGACACACAGCAACGGGAAGGTTTACAAGCACTTGGGAGGCTATGGTTAAAATACACAGTACAATCTCAACAAATTGCAGAAGTGCGATAAAAGCAACACAATAATCCGAGGTCAAGGAAGCGCAACTGTCAAGTGATTTCCAAACAGGAGAGAATGACTACATCGACAGATGAGCAAGCAAGTGGTACTGTAGAGAAGGGCTTCGCATTGTGGTCTGCGTTGCTGGAAAGTTGGGGTGAAGTGGAAAAAAACACATGTTGGGAATGTTGCCTTGTTTTGCAGAACACACAAGTACTCCTAGCACATCACCCCCAAAGCTCGGAGGACTTGAACCAAGGTGGAGGATGTACAGCCAAAAGTTTTGGCAAGGCCGTACAAACAGGGTGGCAGGGTGCTGGCTCCACTAGAGGATGTTCTCAAGGAGGAAGAAAGTAGCTGAGATTCTTGCAGGAAGTGACAAATGTTGCAACAAGCCCATTAAAAAATATATATATCCAGGCTCTGCAGTTTTCATATGTGCATTAAACTTCAAACAGGAACAGAGAAACAGTGCAATTCACCAAAAAAAGCAAAAAACTCATCTACTTGGCTCTGTGAAGGGGGAGTCACGTGGCAAAAGCAGAAGGTAATCTGGCTTGACTCAGACAGATTAATCCTCAGCTTGAGTCAGTACTATATTAGTGTATGGGCAGCATACTAAAAATGTTCTAAAGGAACTAGTGAATTCTGAAGAAAGCAATACAGTGCGAGATTTGGAAAACAATTTCTCCTTGGTCTTAAGAGAATGGGACATGTTCAGTTTAGGGAAGAGATGGGAAGGGGGTCAAGATACCCAAAGTGTATCTACAGATACGTGAAAGGCATGTTCTAAAGATGAGACTCAATTACTGCCATCAGTAAGTGATGACAGAAGCGATGTGGGAATGGATAGTAAACAGAACCTATCAGCTCTGTAAAATCAGTTCAAATCCCACCCTGGGTCTTTGTGATCCAAAGAACTAGCTGCTCCATTTCCTAAAATCAAATTAGTTTAGCGGTCCCAGTCCAAGTGCTGTTTGACTAGCTTCTACAACAAAACCCACCACTGGTTCTGATCGGCACATTTACTGCAGTATCAGTCTGATGAGCAAAACGGGCAGACACACCAAACTAACAGCTCATCCCTAGAGGAAGTCATCCCCCACCGCCCAAGCCAGATAGTAGTTTGAGAGAAATTTCCGAGGGGGGTGGGAGGGTGTCAGTGCCATCATGGCTAATGCTGTGTCTCTTCTGGGAAGAGCCCAGACAGTCTCCAAGGCTGCTGACCTGCGTCTTTTCAAAAGAAAAGAGCTCAGAGAAAAATCCGCAGAGATCCAAGTAATTGGTGTAAACTACCGCGAAGGAAGTTTCCAATATTAACATCGATCATTTAGGCAATGAAGCAAACTGCCAGAAGAGCCCTTTAGGCATGGATCCAAGACATAGTCCGGAGACAGGATTCTCTAGTGCTGTGTGAAGGCAAAGGAAGGCTTTCCAGAAGCAAGCTGTTGTACTGGAGTCAGAGGTAACCCTGTTTTCCCTTTGGGAGGACAAGGCAGCCCCCAGGCTCACTCTCTGTTAGGAGAGGGAAAAAGAGGAGAAAGTTGCCTAATATTTGACACTGAAATAGGTGATATACCTTGACAAGTGTGCTGTTACAAGCCAGCCACCCCAGCTTACAGTAATCCTGTGATTTCAGGACTGGAGAAGGAACGTTAGCAACTACGCCACAGGTACCGCAGTGCCCCATAGAAAACTGTATTTCCTGTCCCCAACACATGGTGTGAGATCAAGAGATGACGCATCCCTGCCAATAATAGTGGTTGGCGGGGGGTGGGGGGGGGGGGGGACATGAGGGCAGCAGGCTTCAGCAGTGTTACAGTTTGATGCTCTGTCCATGTGAGCATGCTCAGTACATGCCAAGCGAGGTGGTGGGAGGGAAAAGAGGCTTGTGACCCTGCATGTCGCCTCTGGTCAAATGAGCAAAACCAACAAGGAAAGAGTTCAGAACACAAGACACCTGGCTTCTTGCCTTGCATGCACCATGTGATAAAGCAAACCTGGCTCATTACCTGTGCTCTGCTGGATACTGGTTTTCAGGCATCATCTTTGGCATGTGCATGGGTTGATGAGGTGGCCGGGGCACAGCGAACGTTTGCTGCCTTGGCTCCTGGAGAGCATGCGGGGCAGACATCGGGGGAGTCCCCCGCAGCGGGCCTGCTGGGGCAACATGGGCAGCAGCCTGCACTGATGCAGCGGGTGGAGGGTAAGGAAGCGAGGAACTCTGCTGGGCAGGGGACACGGGCGTGGCAGGTGGGGTTAATGGCTTGAACCCAGCAGGGGGCTTCCTGTCATAGGCACTGTGAACAGAAGATGAAGAGGACCACGATGTAGTGAGTACAGCTTTCACGCTGCTTCACCCACTGCTCAGAACAACTCAGACTTGTTTGCATTCCTGGTTGTCAGGCAGTGACAGTGCTAACACAGCCCGATCCACTAGCAGCCCCAAGGGAATCTTTGTACTTCACAAGAGTGACAGACAGGCTGCGTCACAGGGGCCTGCTTTAACACTTGCCACACGTTTTCCTCAAAGATAATTTTAGCTTCCAGTCATTAAAAGTAAGAGAATAACTTGTCGCATTTCCCCCCACTCCCCTTCAGGCCTGTTTTCAGTGTATTCTGCAGGAGTTAGCGGTGACCTGTTTGATGGATCAACTTCTGCTAATCGATACTAGTAGTTAACATGCAGCTGAGCATCACCTAGTGCTCACTAGCAGTTAGATGGCACTATGCGTTAGACAGCCGTGTAGATTTCATTTCTAGGGAAATGAGCATCCTGAAGGAGCCTGCACGCACTGCACTGTCCAGGATTCCTGCAGCCCTTTGGATGTCTAAACAACTGCCCTGGTGCACGTTAACATACGAGAGCCCTACAGAAACATCTCTCAGAAGCCAATCCTGCCCATTTGTGTATTTAGGGTTGTTTTTACGACTTAAATCAGCAATTGCGAACAGTGCTCACGGAAACACAAGGAAGTTTGATGCTCTGTGCAGCCTGGCACTGCCCTCACTTCCGTGAGCTCAGGAATTTAATCAGTAAGAAGCTAGCTCTCAAAGCAAATGCTCTTTCAAATCTCCCCTCCAACTAAGCCTAGAGGGGGTTTCATTAGCAACACAGAGGTGACAACATCTGTCTCAGATGGATTCTCCAGCTGTCTGGTTTCCATGCTTCCCAGTCCCCATGCCACTCCCCCCTTCTGCGGCCCCGGGGGACGAATCTCAGTTCTACCTACCAATAGTTGTAGAGGCACTTGTCTCCATAGTTAGCACAGAGAGCCTGGTCACGACTACAGGACGACAGCTCGGAGGAAGGGCTGTGGAGTTCCCGCTTGATCTTTGTCGGAGGTGGGGCGTGAAGTACCACTAAAATCAGAGGAGGAAAGAAGTGATTAACATACATCACAGCTTTTCAGTCTCCATACTTGGGACTATGGCTGCAATCCACTGGCATGGATTTCAGCGAGCGCAGAGCCATGCGGGAGAAGGAAATGGATGGATACTTACAACCCTTAACTGCATGCACTAATTAGTATGCAACACAATCCTTTTTAAGAGCAGAATCTCTCTAATTTTACTCCCCTTTATGCTTAAAATCTGAAATTTCTGCCAAAGTTTTGTGACAGTAACGTATGATCCCCACTTACAATTCAGGACATGGGGCTTACAGTCACACACCGCCTTTATCACAGAGGATCCTTCGCAAGCGACCTGCTTATTGCACCACTGGAACTCAGCCTCCCCCAGACTACAGGGCAGCCATCCAAGCAGAAACTGTGCACAGCATGTTGCCCAGTAGCAGAGGGAGGGAATTTTGGCTAGGCACCGGGTAAGGTCCATACTTTAAAGGAGCAGGCCTTGGTATCTTAGTGGTTTCAGATAGCAGACAGGCCTCTTGGCTATAATCTGTTCTATCAAGGACATCAAAATCCACACCTGCTTCCTACTGCCCGAGCACATCCTCGAAAGCCAGGAGCTTCCTGACGAACAGCCTGGCACAGGCGGGCCAAGAATCAATGCTGTTTCTCGCACAGAAAGTGACCCTCGCCATCATCATTGCAATCCAAACGCTACTCAGTAACTGCAAGCAGATCTGCCTTATACTGCCTCGGAACACAGGGGCCAGGACCCCCAAGAAGGGACACACAAGCTAACATGGAGAACAAGCCTCCAGCCTGTTCTCAGCAAGCAGGCCGCACAGCTGTGCCTTTCAGAGGTGGACTCTGAGAGTTTGTTGGCCGGTCTCTGTCACCTGTGGAGGGGGATGTAGGAATACAGGCTGCATCCATCTCCCACAAAGGGAAAACTATTTGTCAGAGTGATCAGGGACTTGTGCTGCTTCAGCTACAGACAGGGGTTTGGGAAAGAGAGCGGAGGGGACTTTAATAGGGTGCTGGCCCTTTAAGGGATGCTTCAGGCCTCGCACAGCCTGATTCTGATTTCCACTAGAAAGTGGGTTGGATAGCAAGGGATTCTGAGAAAGGCAGGACCTTGTGAGGTATGTAAGCTTCTTGTTCAGTCTGAAGAAGCCAGCTGCAAAGCAAGAACTGGTTGTGCATCATGAGTGGGGAGGAGGGGGTTACCCACTGAGCAAGGGACCGAAGTACCTCCGTGCAGATGCTGCAGCCCCAATCCATGCAATTCACCCAGAGCAAGCAAGTGCGTGGTGGCACCACACCCCAAGGAGCAAGAGAGCAATGCAGAAGCAAGACCCGAGCTCCCCCACCAGCCATGGCCAGAGGAGACCGACCTGGAATAGTGGGAGGGCAGTATTTACTCCCCATATAGAGTGGCATATGGCATCTAGTAGGGAGCCAGTCTCTCCCCTTGTCCTAGTATCACTGATGTCTAGGAGTGATCACAGTTCTTTAATATGAGACCAGCAGAATTCCCGCAGCTCTGAGAAACAACAGTGACAATTCTATAAGCTGGTCTCTTCAGCGGCTACCCATGATCACCAAGCCACAGGAAACAACTACACTTTTCCCGCTCTGCAGGGAGCTAGAGCGCCACTGAAACGGTCACCCACGGAACAAGAGCTTGGGCCTGACCCCACCAGCAGGACTATCTGCTCCAGTAACAGGCCCTGACTGTCTTCACTGGACTGCCACCGGCCCTAGAGACAAACCAGGCTGGGGATGAGGCTGGAAAAATCCAACAGGTTCCCCTGCGGGTAGTGGGAAGACTGGATGAGGCTCTCTGGCTTGTGTCATGCAGGAGCTCAGACTAGGTTATAAAAAAAAAAAAAAAAAAAAAAAAAAAAAAAAAAAAAGAGTCCTTCTGGTCTTTGCAGCTGGGTGAAATGTCACCCAGTCAAACTTAGCCCCTGCACAGAAAACACAGAGACTAAGGCCAGGTCTACACTAAACAGTTATGTTGACCCAGCTATGTCAGCAGGAGTGTGAAAAATCCACACACCCCCAGCTACTTAATTAGCCTATTAACCCTCCACCCCTCTTGTTGCAGACAGTGTTAAGTTGACAGAAAAATTCTCTTGGGGCAGTGGTTTTAACTGTAGCCACTGTGGTTGTAGTGAGTGGCTACACTGAAGCACTACAACTGTGCCACTGTTGCAATTTAAGTATAGACAGCCACCTTCCACCATCAGCTGGTATTGGGCATAGCTCTGGGAAGAAGCGAAAAGATGAAATGCAAGGATTCTGGCCCAGCAAGTGTGTGGAGAGAGGTGGTCGTTCAGCCTCTGGGGGAGTCTGCTGACTGCATAAAGAGAACTGCCACACAGCTCCCAGCTGGGGTATGGGTAGAACATCACATGCTGCTCTTCTGAGTTGGTGACTGAACCATGCTTGCCTGCCATACTGTCCTTTTCAAGTAGAGAAGGGAGTTAAAAACAAAGCAACCCCTCCTCCAGACTCCATTTAACACAAATGGTGTTTGCTGGCTCTTTCCATGAGCGAGAAGGCAGCAGAGGGGGATGAGCAGCAGACATGATGGCAGCCGGCCAGAGGCTCAGATATGCAATAACCACATCAGAAATAGTCTGATGGTGCTTAGCATAATGCATGTTCCCATCGTGCAAAGCAAGGGCATTAATGATCACTGGGGCAGTGGAGGAGCACAAATAAGGAAGAAAGGCGGTGCAGAGCCTGCCTCTGAAAGTATGTCTACGCTGCACATTAAGCTCAAGCCGCACTTCTGTCCACAAACAAATCAGTCTGATGCAAATCAGCAAGCACTCAGGGGCCAGGTCCTAAGGCCCTGCTGGGGAGTGGGTCAGAGCTCGAGGGCTGCTGGGACTTGGGTCCAAGCCCTGTCATTTTGCAAGGTGGACACACGTCAAGACGCAGATCCTAGTCAGAAGATCTGAGCAGTGCAGTATGGACACTTAGCACGACTGAGACTCCCAGGTCCACCAGCTGTAAACCCAGGTTCGCAATGCAGCGTGAATGCTCAACAACTGGCTTGGAAACACCTAGAACATACGCCCAGGTCCCACAGACCCAGGCTAAGCATGCAGCATAGACAGACCCTGAAAGGGCAGAACTGTGGTGACTGTGGTGAAGGGGAATGGGCCTGAGAGCTCATGGTAGGAGTGTGTTTAAAGAGGGCCTGTTGACATATCTATAATACACCTCAGAGGCTACACGAAACATCTGTTTAGTTCTGGAGGACAACGCTTCCGAGGCACGGCAGGGAGCCAGTGCACAAACTGAGTGCAGTGCAGCTTGTAATTGCATGAATACAGCAGAAACCTGCTAACCTGCAAATGAACAAGACCCACTGAAGGACAGAACATTTGCAGATTAGCAGAATAAAAACTACAGAAGTAATGCCTCGGCGCACACCTGGTTCATTTGTCCAGCCAGCTGTTTATCTGGCCGTTGTAAAGCTGAATGTACTGTTACAGCTTGTCAGACATCATAATCCAAGCCCCATTCTTAGAGCACTCTGGACTGAGAAGTGGGGAGCTGCCACTGTTGTGGGTGTGATCCCCAGCGCACAACACAGCTAAGGTTCACTCTACAGGGTCTCACCTGTATGTTTGTGGATGGTGTCAGGGCAGTCAAGAAATGACTATGAAGAGTTGCTTGCAGTAAAGTGATGGTGAAGCCATTTAGACAGATCTGCTCTATAAAGAGCAACTTCACCGCTGAACTGAGGTCAAGAATATGGACAACACTTTTTACTAGGCAGCTTTGCCTGGAGTACAACCCCCAATTAAACGCTTCCTCCCAAGAGCCAGCGGCAAACCAAGCTGGAGAGCCCAGCTTCTTGAGCAGATTTTACAGTCAGGAAGCTTTTCCTCCATGAGTGAACGGCTCACATGCACATCCCCAGAAGCCTTCCCACAAGGGAAGCACACAAGCAAACCCACCAGCAGATTGTCCCCGTCTGCGATCGTGGACCAATACTTTTGAAACTGTGAAGTTGGAAGCAGGAAGGACCCATGTGTTTTACAAGGACAGACCCGCTCAAAACTTGGGGCAACTACAAGTTTTGACGCAGCACAGACATGGGTGGCTCCCATCTGATTCAGTGAGGTCCCCTGGGTTTTGCTACACCATTACAATGTCCACTAAGCTCCTGGGAGTAGGAATTCCCCTGGTCAGACACTGCTAGTGGAGCTCTGGTCTCTGGAGCACTCCCTGCCCTTGGCAGCATGCTAGTCAATCTGCTTTTCCTTCTGACACCACTGGACTGGGAGGCAGTGGTTTGCTCGACAGCACAATGCAGAAGGCAGAGTCCATGGCTGTAGAAAGCCCGGAATATAAAGCTTCAGATTATGGGTTATCAAAGCCTTAGGAGTCATCTGGTTTTGGAACCTGCTTCCGCAAGGCAACAGAATGGCACCTTGGGGTTTTTCAGACAGGCGGTCCCATATATTTAACCTTTCTTGTTTGCTGAAGCTGCAGCTATTTTTCGCATTGATCAGGCTTAACAGGACTGTGGCTCTGAAGGTCCTGTGAGGCAGACCCAGCCATGTGCAGGTCCACCCTGGTGGTTGGGGAGCCAGCTGTCAAACAGGGTCAGGAACCACTCACAGCTTGGTTTCAGATAACTCGGGAGAAGTTAATTCCCATTTGATGGCAGCCTTCAACTACCTGAAAGAGGGTTCCAAAGAGGATGGATCTAGACTATTCTCAGTGGTGGCAAATGACAGAACAAGGAGCAATGGTCTCAAGTTGCAGCAGGGGAGGTCTAAGTTGGATATTAGGAAACATTATTTCATTAGGAGGGTGGTGAAGCACTGGAATGGGTTACCTAGGGAGGTGGTGGAATCTCCATCCTAAGAGGTTTTTAAGGCCCAGCATGACAATGCCCTGACTGGGATGATTTAGGCCAGGTCTACACTGCGACTTTAAATCGGTTTAATGGCCGATATACCGATTTAACGCTGTATCCGTTCACACGACGTCGTCATTAATATCGAGTTAAACGGCTCCTTAAATCGATTTCGGAACTCCTCACGAGAGCGAGTAGCGCTAATTCGATAGTGATAACTCGGATTAGGTTCATGTGGACGGAATCGACGTTATGCCTCGGGCGGCATCCAGAGTGCAGCACTGACCGCTCTGGACAGCATCTGAACTCGGATGCAGCGGGCGTTAAACAGAAAAGCCCGCGAACTTTGAATTACATTTCCTGCTTGCCCAGCGTGGAGCTTGATCAGCACGCTGGCTATGCAGTTTGAATCGAAAAAGAGCTCCAGCATAGATCGTACGGGAGATACTAGGTCTGATCGCTGTATGGGAGACAATCTGTTGATCAGCCCGTTACAGACACGAAATGCCAAAGCGTTTGATAAAAAACTCCAGGATACACAGCGCTGCGTGACAAGCGTAACGGAAGCCAGAGACTCAATGGACGCTATGAAAAGGGGGTGGGGTACTGAGGACTCCAGCTATCCCACAGTCCACAGCAGTCTCTGAAATTATTTGCATTCTTGGCTGAGCTCCACTGTCTGTAGGTTCAAACAGTGTCTGGCGTGGTTCAGGAACAGCTCCTCAGTTTATTTCCCCCACACCGTGAAAAAAAAAAGGAAAGATTGCTGTGCTATGGCGTTCTGCTCAATGCACTCCGCGAAAAAGGCGCCAAAGGGTTGTCTGCTGCCTTCACAAAGGGAGGGGTGAGGCTGTACCAGCACCACCGGGGTATGTTTTCTGCCCATCAGGCCTGTGCTCTCAACACGGAAGTGGGAACTATGGGATAGCTGAGGAACAGCACCACAGTGCACCGCTCCTGAAATCGATGGTAGCTTTGACCATGGACGCAAACAATCGATTTCGGGGATCCCACTGTGGACGCGCTAAACCGATTTTATTAGATCTGTTTTGTAATATCGGTTTAAGCTAATTCGAAATAATCGTGCAGTGTAGACGTACCCTTAGTTGGGGTTGGTCCTGCTTTGAGCTGGGGGTTGGACTAGATGACCTCCTGAGCTTTCTTCCAACTCTAATCTTCTGTGGTTCTATGATCTGAAATCTGGTTTATTCTCAGCAGTTATATTTTCTGCTAGATATTTTAGAGATGTTACCTCTGTAGTAGGAGACAGAGGAAACATCATTAGCAGGCTAGCGTCTTCTCTACGGGTCAAGATGCTCCTCATTTTGTTCCAGCTCTGGTAGCCAGAGAAGCAGCACAAAAAGTTGGGGCTAATCCAGTTACTTTTACTGGATTTTTCCTCCCCACTGTACCTTGAGGCTGAAGTTTGTCAGCTGCTGTGTATACTCTGTTTTGATTGGGGTATGGTCTGCCGTGGGGGAGGGGCACATCTCATTCGGTAACTCAGCTTTGATCTCCTTACTTCAAAAGCTAAGAGCTGGAATGCAGTATCCCCTTTCCCTCTACTGAAATAACACCAGCTCTGAGTTGGGCAGCTAGAATTGCAGCGAGATGCCAGGGTGCACCTAAATAGTCTCCGCCTTCTTCATGGAGCTATTGCCACTAGCCAAAAGAAAGCGACCTGCAAAAGTTCCTCCTCTCCGAGACTTAATGGCTCCTGCAAAAGAGGACCCCAAGGATCCTGCTGGTGGGGGACACAGGCCAGTCCTGTCCAATCCCCTGAAGAAGCAAAGCTGTCCCCGAACCCCATACAAAGCTGTTCCTGGCTGGCTTAGCGCTGGGGCAGCTGGAAGACGTTGGGCTGGGTATTGAGTTCTGAGGTGTGGAATGGAGCAGTTTGGATGGTTGGGGAAGAGAGGCAGGACATGGAGGGTTAAATGCATGAGAACTTAGGCAGTGTTCATTGCTGTATGAAGCCAATAATTACAGCCTTGCGTTAATTACTGCTCCTTTGGGAGAAAGCCCCGTGGGTCAAAGATCCCAGAGGCACACATAACTCAGCACTGGCAGTAACACTGCTTCTGCCTGCACAAGCAGTCATGAGACAAATTCAAATGCCCATCCTACTGGCCGTCTGAACTTGCAGATGGCTTTATGGAAATACTAAGAGTCAAGTTAGTCAGATTAAGGTGGAATAAAAAAATTCCATGCCTCTGAGTAGTTCAAAGGACAGTGTCCCTTTAAAACCTAAACCAGATCACTCCCAGTTGAGGCTGCCTCTGACATACTCAAAGTCTGTTCACTATATATAATTTTTTAAACCAACTAATAAATGCTTAACCTAATTAATTGCTAAAAGCAGCCACTCTAGCAAGGGAGGACATCAGAGTTCTTTACCCAGTAGCGACTGAACAATACAGCTGGGCTTAACCAGAAATGGAGTATTAGCTCTACTCAGTCTGAATAAATCCCCCATACACTCTGAGAGATCAGTCCTGAACTAAGTGCTCCCAGCCTTCCCGGCTAGTTAGCTGCTCCCCAAATGCCCCCAGGGCTAATGCCCCCAGCATGGAAACCAACCCCCATTGCTCAGCTGGTACTAAGGGACTAGGAAAAATCCTGAGAGAGGCTTCATAGCTAAGTCACTCTCCCGTTTTCTCTCCAGCTAGGAATGGAGAGGAGGCAGCTCAGCTCCAGGCTCAGCTAATTAAGGTGGTCATCACTAGATTTAAAAAAAAAAAAATTGCCTGAGATCAGAGGGCGCCGCAGAATCCTTTACAGCGTATAGACCTGGCCTTCCATTGACCGATACTTCTCCTCCAGGAGACATGCAGAGACGGGCACTCACAAGTGTGCCATTCGCTGGGGCAGGGACGAGTAATTACTCTCTTGATCAAATCTTGCTTTAGTGAAGGCAGAGGCATTTGGCAATGCATGGTAGGTTTACTGCCACCACCACGCCCCGCCCCGCTCCCCCATTAAGCGGCAGCCACACTTCCCAAGTACATTCAGGCTGCCTTTCGGCATGCCTAGTGTTAATTCCCTCCCTTGGGGAGAAAGACTATCACACCTATTAAGCCTGGCCTTGCTGAGCAGCCGGGAAAGCAAAAGGAAACATATTTTGGAGGTGCTCCAGCTGTCAGTCACAGGCATGTTTCTCTCCAACAGCCTCTGTGTTGTTTGAGCGGGTTGTTTTTCTGCCAGCAGCACAATGGGGCCTGGTTATTCATTGAAAAAGTCTGCAAGTGGGCACCGCCCTCCATTCATAACCAATTTGGAACGCTCCATTCATCAGAGACCAAAAAACAATCCCTCCCGCTCAGCGCTACCATTCAAGAAAAGGGAAACAACACTTAAGATCATAACAGAGACCAGCTGTCCACACAGAGAAGCCTGTGCTGTGCGCAACGTTTACATAAGGAATTCAAACACTGCAGGAATGGCCTGCACCGCGCTGGGGAACTTTGGCTTCTTGCAGCGTTCACTCCAAACCAGCACGATTGTGCAACTCAGCTTGTGGCGAGGGCCGGAAACGCCTTTCAGCCAAAGGAGGAGGCAAGAAGTTAAACTTGGGCTCCTTTGTTCAAAACAGAACTGCTGGGTGCTAATGTCTGGGGGAGATTTCCCTCACTGACTTGGGCAGTGGACCACTCTGGGACCCTCCCCCCCGCCATTCCTCTCTATTTCGCCTATTCACTGGGAGGAAAGATCTGCCCAGCCACACCGCAGCAGCCCTGCTTTGCTTCTGGAAGCTGCAATCAACTTGGAGAACTGCTGATCCTCACAAGGGACTGAGCATGCTCCATGGCCAGCAGAGCATAGATGCATTTCCGAGGTTCCAGGGAATGGGGAGAGGAGCATGAACTGCAGAGGTCCCTCCATGTACCAGAGGTGGAAAAAATAAACTTTAGCAGCTACTTTTGGGGGATTAAAGCCCATGGCAGGGGAGAGCTTGTTCTGATTGTCTCTCCTAGGCTGCCCTAGAGCTGGGCCCAGGACACCCCCCACAGCAAGCCTTGGAATGAGGCATGTTTCTGCCAGTTCATTTCAAACCCTCCTGTGCTTCACACCCCTTAGGGACCCCAGTAAGAGACCCATCAGTGAGCTAACAACAAAAGTGATCATAATCCATTATTGGCACCAGCACCACTTCCCCGGGTGCTGCCTAGGAAAAGTTTGCTGTGCCAGAGCACGGCTGGAGCAGTGATGTCTCAAAGGCCACGTGTGAGGGAGCACAAACATGCAAACAGGCTTCCAACTTTTCAATTCTACTGCTCTCCACTATAATTAAAAGCTGAAAAAAGCAAGAGACTAGTTTAACTATAGAGAAGGTTAGAGAACGCATCTCCCCATACCATTATGAGATGCAGCCGTGAACGTGGTACTGGCAGGATGGAACCCACAAGAGCTGCTCCATGTTTGAACTGGCCAGGTAAGCAATTTGCCGCTTCCAAGTTCTGCTCTTGCGTGGGGGCAACACCAGGGCCGGTGCAAGGATGTTTCGCACCCTAGGTGAAACTTCCACCTTGCGCCGCCCCTTCCCTGAGGTGCCCCCCTTGTGGCAGCTCCCCACCCCCCACTCCCAGGGACCCTCACCCTCAGGCACCCCCACCCCAGCTCTGTGCACAATCACGCCATCGCTGCTTCACTTCTCCCGCCTCCCAGGCTTGCAGTGCCTAAGCTCATTGGTGCCGCAAGCCTGGGAGGTGGGAGAAGTGAAGCAGCCACGGCGTGCTCAGGGAGGAGGTGGCGCAGAGGTGAGCTGGGGCAGGGAGTTCCCCTGCATGCCACCCCCTCCCTCCCTTACTTGCTGCAGGCGGCCCTCCCTGCGCTCCCCTGCCCCAGCTCCCTCCGCCCAAATGCCGGTGGCAAACAGGGCGGCCGAAGATCCGGCCACTGCTGAAGAATATGGCGCCCCCCAAATGCTAGCGCCTTAGGCAACCGCCTAGTTCACCTAAATGATTGCACCGGCCCTGGCAGCACCAACACATTAGCCTAGGATAGACCCTCTGTCCTACCACCATTGAAGGGACACCTGTCTGCCCAGCCGGGCTTTCACTACAGCATTTTATTACATTTCACACCATCAGCCTGACACTGCTTTTTATGAGTCAGACCAGAAATTACCACTTTGCCCCATTTGACCCATCAAACTCATGTTCCCTGCCTGTATACTCAATCCTAAAGACTTAGTTTCAGCATCTTTCCACAAGGCGAAGTTTAGGATATTTAATAAATAAATAAATAAATAAATAAATGGATTCTGGCATCCAACACCATCGCCCCTCACTTAGCTCACCACAGTGAGCTAGTAGCCTTGAGCAGATAAGAATCTGATTTGCAGTTGGAAAGGAAAAAAGCAGATGTCTGCCAACTATGTCCTGCGTTGGTCTTTTCAGGAGGTCCAACTAGATCAGAGGTTCTCAACCTTTTCCGCACAGTGGAGAAAAGGTTTGGGCCCCATAAAAAAAGGGTGAGTGGCAGTAATACCCTAAGGCTACTCACAACCCTCAAGTTACGAACCCCTGGGGCTAGATCTTAGGGACCTCTTCTGGTCTTAAAATAAAGCCTATAAAATATTAAGAGCAAGAATCCCAACCCAACCCCTAGAGCTGATCCCATCTTGTCTCTTTGAGGAGTCCAAGTGGAGGGGGAGGAGAGTGACACTTTTCAAGCTCTAATTGAAGCCTTCAACATGGCTCAGTTTCATGTCAACCTAGAGCTTTTATTTTCCCCATTTTACTGATTCTCCAAAGGGGGTGAGAAAGAAGGAACAGGCCGTCTCCTGTGCAAACAAAACAGACCACAGCCATTCACAAGTAAATTCAAGGACACTTGCTGATTCAAATCCTTCTACTCTCCTTCATAGCAGTAACACATGCTTAACCCCTTTCAACCATGACCTGACTTTGAAGGGATGCTGTTGACTCCAGTATCTTCCCAGATTTAGGTTCTGTAGAAACAAGCTCTGAGAAGGCCAATAAACAAGTGAACTTTCTTTGTCATTTTTTAAACCAATATATTAAAGCAATGACCACCGTATAATAGGACTGGCTGACTCCACTGATTTCAGCTGTCCAGGCGGAGAGAAATGCAAGTAAACAGCACAAGACTTGGGCATTTCTGGAGCATGCAGCAGCATGGTGCTCACTTGTTTTGTTCACACATTTCGCCACTCTGTGCCTGTTCAGCCTTTTATTTAAGCCTCAGGGCGCTGCCATTCAGGGACATGCCTATGGGGGTCACACAGCAAAGCTATAGCACAGCATGCAACAGAACACCAGCCTCCTGGCTTTCTTGGTTTTAACCACAAAACCATCTCTCTTCTGAAATGAAAGCAATGTGACTTTATTTGCTTTAATGACTTAAGGTGTTACTAGAGCCCGAGGGAAAAGCTTGCTTACAACAAACTCTGATGCTTAAAAGAACACCATAAATGTAACAGCCTGTTAGACAGCATGGCGCTGATCCTGCAGAAGCAGATCCCTGTGGAGCATCAATGAAGGTAGCAATCGACACAGGGAACTGCCATTAGAGAGCTCACAGCAGGAATAGGGCCTTAAAATATTTGCCTGCCTCAGACTAACCACCTGTCGAATGGGTACGATTGGCTACAGGTCACAGAGGGTCCTATCTCTCTCGCCTTTGCCCCAACCATGCACTGGAACCCCTGGCTGTGTGCACATCCACCCCCAGCCATTTCTGGGAGATGAATGTTACAGTTACAACTGGGAAAGGGTCTCAGTTCAGGAATTCAGTCTCCAGCATCAAAGGCTGAGAGGAACTTTAGGTCCATGGCTCCCTTATCCTGTGGAGAGCAGCGGATCGTTTCTCCTCTACATTATAACAGGATACAACTAGGCTTGACAGACTTCCATTTTTTATATATTTATTTCAACAGAGAATATCAATGTTCTTTTTAAAACATTTTTTCAATATATTTAAATTATCAAAGTTGTGCAAAATGATGGGTTTTAAGCATTTTTTAATGTTTGCAGCTGTGGGAAGTTATGGTGGGGGTCGGACTAATTATTTAATGATAGGAGACACACATTCAAACAGTTAGTTTCATAACCATTAAAACGCAACACTGTTCACATCACGTCAAAATATACAAAGTCAATACCCTTAAAGAACTCTAGGGTTCTCAGGTAGCAGTTTTCTTACTTTGCCGCTTGGTAAATGTTTATCATCATCAATGGACATATTTGTTTGCTTGTGTGTTTGGTGAAAAAAAATCAAGGTGTACCAACATTTGCCAATTAAAAAATGAAATCTTTCCAAGCCTAGATACAACACATGATAAAGTGACCCTGTCACCCAGAAGATTATTAAACTCCAGTTTGCTCTTAAGTATGATCTTATGGAAATCTTCAGAGGAACAGGTTTGATGAGACCATCTCCGTTACTGTGAAATTAACAGCAAAAACTGGTAGCGGCTTTTCCTCCTGAAGCCTTCACTGCATTGTCAAACTTCTGGCAAGGTGCGACTGATGAGACTGACTTTACCCAGTCCTGAGAATGCCAGGAAGAATGTTTGCCATGGAACTGCGTACAGGAAGGGTCACTATGGGCACACTTTGTCCTCCAGAGAGGCATTTGTGAGACTGGAAAAGACACCCAGCATTCTTGTGGTGCGTCTTGTCAGCGCCACCGACAGTGATTTGTGAGTATTCTGTCATGTTATTGCAGAACAGCAGGATGAAACAAAACCCACAAAGCACAGTCAAATCCCCAAAGGACAGCAAAACCCCACAAAATTAAGGCCCCCACCCAATCTCAACAATTGCACATAAGGACAAATGTGTCATTTGTGTTGACAATGTCCCTTTAAATAGTGCAGCAGCTGGATTCAATGCCAAGACCGCACGTGCAATAGGAAACACGGACTATGCTGTTTTTGCAGCAGTGTGTTCATAGGCGTCACTAGGCATTGAAATCCAAGTGCTCTTTATGCTCCCCTTAGTACTTCTTGACCATTCAGTTTATCAAAGGAAAGCTACTGGAGTGCAAGACTGCCATCCCACCCAGAGGAAGCTGCCCACGGGTGCATTCCAGGCCACCATGACCTTTTACAATATGTAATATTTGTATCCCTCTTTACAGGCCAGTGAGGGTGTTACAAACAAACACAAAACTATCAAGGTTGTAGCCCCAAACCAGCTTTCTGTTGAAAGTGCAAGTCTGTTCGGATACTCCTCGTTTCCAGCCAGCTCCCTTAGGGGAGACTTCAGTTTTCTCCCTCCCATCCAGCAGGTGAGGGAGAGAGAGAAGGAAGCCAACAAGCCAGCACTGGCTGCTACCAGCTTTGCTGGCAGTGTGCTAGCACACTCTCAACTCACTGCTTCCGCGGCAGGTTTTGTGTCCCCCTCCTTATTTTCTCCTCCCCATCAGGCCACAGAAAGCCTGGCAGAACCCCAACGCTGGCTCAGGTCCTGCCACTGCCCAGGGTGCTGCTTGCAGGATGCTTCTTAAGGAGGTGGGAGGCAAGTACATGGTTTCTCCAAACCTCTCACTTCAAGTCAAGTTTAGGCACCAATGCAGCAAGCTACTCTGAGCAGGCACAGGGTTTCCCCGGGGCAGGACAGACTATGGCACATAGCGTACCCCGCCCCCCGAAGCCTTCCACCACTTCTTTCTCCTCTGCCCTTTGCATCAGGTGCTCTAGGTTTCAAGGGCAGGAGGATGAACTGCCTTAGCCTAAGTAAAAATATTCAAATTCTATTAGTGCTGCTACGCCATAAAACCAAGATGTCGATTTGGAGTTACCTGGACAGCCTCGTTTCAACAAACTCCTCTTTACTCAGCTTGTTTCAGTTAAGTTACCTTCTGCGGCAGCACAACACATTTTAGTCACCCAAGCCACAGACAAGCCTCTTCGACCCGAAAGCTTATGTCTCTCGGCTCACTCCGAAAACCCCAGCGACCAGGAGCGGTCATTTCGGCAGCTCCTCAGGTTGCACAGAAATAAGACTGCCGAGAGGCATTTGAAAGAACCTCTGCCAAAAGAGTCACCCTCCCACACACACTGCAGTTTATACTGCTCCAGGCAAGAACTGGAAGGGCTGGGCTAGAATGTCAACACAGACCTGTGTCTCTGACTCCAGGCCTGCCTTTTATCTCCAAGCAGAGAGAGAAAGTAAAAAATGTTGGTTGTCTGGAGCAGTTTCATGGCAAGCATCCCACTCGCTTAGAAGTAATCAAAGAGCAATAATTAACATGCATTTACTGTAGCATAAGATACTCTGCTGCATGCTGTGACAAAGTTTCAGCAAAGAATCTGTTCCACTGCAGGCTAAATTTGATTTCCTCTATGTTCTGCAGCAGTATGACTTAGTACAAAGGCCTATTAATAAAGACCAAGCTGGTATTTATGTTTGGAGTTAACAATCCAAGAACATCCTGCTTTTACTTAGCCTCTAATGCCAGTATGGTCAGTCCAAAATACACACAGGGAGAACATACAGACACAAACAGCCTGCTGCATATAAACGGGGGGGAATAATAGGAACTCTAACTGGCTCAGGTGTTTTCTATCATCACTGTGACTAAGGAACAATTCTCTTTCTGATGCAATTCACAAGGGACTGCATTTTCATCAATCTTTTCTTAAACATGCCTACTTGCCAGTGACTAATGCTCCCTGCTGCTGCTCAGCACAGCTCGAGTTTCACCAGTCAGCTTTGCCCTTGACAGCCTCACTAGGCTACAGCTAGAAAAGCTCCAATGCCATCACAGAGAGATGTTAGCTATCCAAGTAGCACTGCACCTGTGTGCCTATCAAATGGATTTGAAAAGCTACTGTATTATGGAGAATCAATCAGTGGGTGTTCAAAAGAATCCCAGAGATGCAAGTTCACAAATGCTAAAATATCTTTATACAGCTATTTAGTCAAGATAGACTACTTTGAAATATAGGCTAACCTCATCTTGAGGAACCAAAACCGTGCAAGTCTGCATGCTACCTTCTTCTTAACCCTACTGAGTTACATGAGTTAGTGCAGAAAACAGCTATATTTACATTGTTGTAATAAGGGAACAACTCAAAGCAGCATCGAATTTTGCATAACATTTATCACATCAGAGAATCAAAGCACTTCACAGCAAAACATACAATAAGCTATGGAGTTACTTACAGTTATCAGACTGAAAATCTGGGACAAACTGTTCATCATCAGGAACTTGGGCTGGAAAAAAAAAAAAGTGTGGGGGGGTTGTAAAATAGTTTAGTCGTTCCAAATACATGTGCATTAGAAAATGTGATAGAGAAAAGGGGCAGAGATGAAGACTTGCCTTCAGCTAACCAAGCCTCCTGAAGCTGGCTGAGATCCTGGAACAGTTCTAAAACAGAAGAAAAGAATTGTGTAGAACAGTTACAAAAAAAGGTTCAGCTTTTATGGAGAAAAGAAGCAGCAGTGACAACTTAAACTGAATCTTAATGAAGAGGGGGAAACTTAACTACCTTCGGAATCATGCGCCAGGTCAGTGTCCAAAAACTTCCTTTTTCTGTCAGTCACTGGCCGGCCTCGACATTCCTCTGTGCAAGACTGCTGAAAGAGAGACCACATATTGCCATGAAGGACACAGCAAGCTTACCAGAGACAGCACACGCTAGACAAAGGAAGAGGAATCTTATGGTAAGAGAGATGAACAAAAAATGCTTGGGAGGCAGAGACAAACAAGACTTACCCCTGGGACCATGAATGGGACTTGCTGATCATAAAAGCCATCCATTGTGTTTCAATATCTTCAGTATCCCCTTAAATGTTTTCAGCATTGAAGCCAATTCCAGAGAAAGAGGGTTTTCTTCAAAGTACCTACTATGGCAGATTGAACACTAAGGAACAAAAAAAGATGCAGAGCATCAAGATCTGCCTTTAAGCCTGAACAGACTTCCCCTTCTCTAATGGCATGGAAAGAACACTGCCTGCGAGCTTTAAAGATTAACTGCTGGGCTCAATTAACACACATCAAACACACTATGTTTAAAGACTAATCCATTTACTCTCTGATATTTTCTCCCCTTACCAATTAACTTGCTATGATTGATCATCTTCATTCACAAGTTTCTCCTCTATAACCTAACTTCTTGCTTCAACAGAGAGGTCACAACCTTTAGTTTGTGATGTCACATAGTTACTATGGAAACTGCTGTGACATCACTAATGATTGATTACAACTGCTTAAAAGCAAGCATATGGGCAAAGGCGTGGATTACAAGGGAGAGATCATATTGCGCAGAGTACAAATATTCTCTCTCTACATGGCTAAGAGATAGCTATAAATAGCAACAAGTCCATGGAAAGTAAGTCCCAGTTTACTTTACAAATATGAAAGAGCTAATCTACCAAAAGACAACAGAAAATAAAGTTTAACTCTTGTGGGTACTGCCAGGGAAAGAGAGAGAATACTTCTCTAGGGGCCATTTTAAAATAATTAAAATCATTATTTTAAGAAAAGCATTTGGCTTCCCAAGCCCTCATATGTTTGAGACGATAAACACCCAGTAACAAAAAGCAAACATTTTCTATATGTTCAGCTGACACTGAAGTCTACATGAAGCAGAAAATCACTACTCCCCTATTGATGCAACTCTTGCCATTCCAGAAGCCAGACTGTTGTAAATTAATTAAAGAGCAACTTTCACTTCACTGCTTTTTTAAAACATTGAGTAGTTTTGGTGTGAAATGGAGTGCAGGATTGTTGTGCTGCTACAATTGCAGTACATTTTTTTTAAAAGCATCCAATGGCATATAAGTCTTCTACTTCTTCTTGCCATAAACAGAAATAAGGAATTTAGTATTTAAATATTTAGCATTAAGAGGAAAAATGCACACCACAAGTTTCATAACAGCTAGGAGGCGAGGGACCTTTTCAGCTTCCATATCCAAGCAGTATTGTGCGTTACAGACTAAAGCCTGCTCTTAAAATGTTAAGAGTCCTGCTCCAACACTCAGTAGTGCAGGAAAGAATGCAAAGGAGATGCCTCGAGTCCAGAAATCCTTCCCAAGTAGCGGTTGGGTCCAGTTCTTCAATAACAGCAGCATTTTTAGAGAGCTCTAGACCTCACGTATTTAACTGTGCCTGTAGTTAAGCCACTTCTTCGCCTGTTCCTTTCCTTGTGCCCCCAGGAAAGCTTTAACAGTCAAACAATAAAATTAGCATCCCCTCCCCCACAACACAAATCTGGCTTTAGCTTTATGAATGGAAGAGGGAGCAGCAGCAGGTAGAGTGTAACTGGATCCCCAGCGCAGGGCCCCATTCACAAAACAAGGCACACACTTCCCAGCTTTCCCCATTCATGAAACTCCTTCAGATGCGCCCCCCGCCCCCACAGCCCCGGGAGAGACAGCCCCCACCCTCGCGGTTTGAGGGGAAACTTAATGCTTCATTCACAAATCGCCCACATTCGTAGAACTCCGAGCAGCCGCAGCCAAGCTTAGCCATTCCGTCCGGCAGCCCCGAGCTGGAGCAGGCTGCTGCGCGCCCCTATACTCCAGCCCCATCCACCTGCTCCCGCCCCCCCACATTTTGTGCACCTCAACGCCTGCCCACTCCCGGGACCCCATGAACCTCACATCCACCACATGCACGGCGAGACTAGCCTCGCCTGCGCACCCTCCTGTACCCCAAACATGCATAGCCCTGGCACCCCCAAACTCATGTCTCGCACTCTAGGTACCCCCAGCTTCAACCGCCTGCACACACCCCCACTCCACCCGCACCCCCACACCTCCAAGCCCAGCGCGCCCCCCCCTGTACTTCCCACACCCTAGTCCCCAAAGCCCCTCACCTGCACGGGCACCCCACCCCTGTACCCCATTCCCGCGCACCTCCTCCGGCACCCCCAAACCCCGCTCGCCCCCCGCTTACACTCCCTCAAGCCCTACACGCCCATCGCAGTCCCCGCCCGCATCCCCAAACCCCTCTCGCTGCCTCCCAAGCCCCGTGCGCATCCTCCTGCACCCCTATTTCCGTGCTCCCCTCCCCGACCGCACCCCCACACACGCGCGTTCACCACTTCTTGCGCCAGCCCGAGCCCCGTGCGCTCCTCGGCCGCGCAGCCCCCTCCCCCAGGAAGGCTGCGGCCTCACCCCGACCCGTGCTCACCGGGTCCCGTAGCGCCTCGCAGCCGCCGCGGAGTCGCTAGGAGCCAGAATCTTTGCGCTGCCAGAGCCTGAGCGGCCTCCCGAGCCCGCCCCCCCGTCCTCATTGGCCCACAGTCCCTCCAGGAGTCGTCAATCACTGCTTGTTTACTCTTTCCACCGCCCAATGGCGCGAGTTCCTGCGGCGCCTCCCGTTCTGATTGGTCCCAGTGCCCCAGCGACGAGTTCTGCGCCCGCCTCCTCCCAGCGCTAATATACATAATTTATTCTCCTGGGAATGCCAGCCAGTCGGCACAGCCTAATTTGCATAATAATTGCAAGGACGTTTTTCATTCATAAAAAAACGCGTCCTGAGGGGGAGGCCGAGGGAGGGAAGGATTTAAAGAGACAGCGTCTCGCCGAGCAGCCAGGCTTCCAGCCTTGCCCTTGCCCAGTCTCCGCGGCACCCCGGGGCGTTATAGGGGCTGGGCTGGGCAGGGCAGGGCAGGGCAGGGCACAGGCGCAACCCAGCAGCCAATGGACTTCGGAGCCAGTACCAGGTAGAGTATCGTTAGGCCTCAGAGTGAACGCCCCAGTGCGCATCGTCCGGGGGCTTTTCCCTTTCTGCAAGCTACAGGCTCCCCGAGAGGTGCCCCTCAACCCATCAGGACCAGCAGCTACCAAGTGCTCTGCCCAAATGCTACAGTGACTGAGGAGACTGGTACAGAATGCCAGCCTGCTGCTCCACTGGGTCTCCATTTAGAACAGCTCACAAGCTTGTTGGTTGGTGCCATCACATTGATTGGTCATGATTAAGGTTAAGATTCTGTCACGGGTATTTTTAGTAAAAGTCAGGCAAAGGTCCCAGGCAATAAACAAAAATTCACGGAAGCCTGCAACCTGTCCCTGACTTTTACTAAAAATACCCTGGGGGGGAGGGAAGCAGAGCTCTGACCAGGCCTGCAGCTGCTTCTGCCCCAGCCCCACTGCTACATCTGCTTCAGGGGAGCTGACCCAACCCCAGCTGCTGCTCCAGTGGCTGGGGACCACTGCTCTGGCAGGCCCTGGGTTTTGCTGCTGGTCAGCTGTTCTGGCAGACCCAGGGCTGACAGCTGCTTCAGCTCTGCCCCAGAAGTCATGGAGGTCCTGGAAAGGCACAGAATCTGTGACCTCCGTGACAGAATTGTGGCCTTAGTCATGAGGGAGAAGCCAGCATCCTGCAGCGGTGGGGAAGGATGTGGGATGTGTGCAGTGTGTGCACTGCACAGGCTAGGGCTGTGGAGACCAGGACAGAATTCCCAAAGCTGGTGGGATGGGGAATCTGGGGGATGAAAACGCATCCTCTTCTCACTGCCCTAAATACCAGGGATCTCCATCACCAGCAGAAGTTCGTCCAGTAAAAGACATTACTGCACCCACCTTGTCTCTCTGAATACCAGACATATTTTCAAAGGAAGGCAGCGCCCCCCCACCCCCACCACACACATTGCCTTCTCTGCCAGGGTATTGTCCCACTCTTTAGATGAGCTCACAGGCCACAGGCCAGCATGTGTGCCCATGCACAAAGATGGCCACAAGGGCTGATGCCTGTCACAGAAGCGTCATTGTAAGACAGGGCAATACAGCAAAGGAGGCTAGTAGGTCACACTGCTAGAGGAGACAAACTGACACAGAAGGCACACAAGGGGCCCAAACCTTGGTACATGCTCACTGTCATGTCTCTCTCTCTCTGTCTTCTGCACACACTTACTTCTCATTCAGCCACCATGAGCAGGAGCAGGCCCCAGGGTAACAGAGGCTGCCCTCCGTGTTCAGCCGAAGCAGCTCAGCCATGCAGAAGCTGGCCCTGACTCATATGGCATCACTGGCACAGTCCTGGCAGTGGGTGTCACTTTGGCACCTTCAGGCCTTCAGGCTTTGCCCATGCTGCTCTGAAATACCCTTTTTTGCCTATGTTAGTTCCTGCGACAGAGCGGGCAACACAGCTCTGATGTGTAGGGCACAAGGAAAGACAATAGGGTGCTGAGCACTACCCCACTGTCAGAACAAATTATGCTAATTAGCCCTGGCACAACCCCTACCCTCCTCATTTCAGTAGAGGAACCGGGTGTTTAAATCCACTAGCTGGCAGGTTGCACCCTCAGGCTCATAGCTGGAAAAGGCTACATTTCTACACTGCTGCCCAGTGCCCTGCCCAATCCTCGATGGCCTACAATTTGGCCTGTGCTCCAGCAGCTGCTACGAATGCATGTCCAGTTTAGGAAATGTTTTGATTGACCTGAACCAAACTTTTTCTGGCAGCCAAAGGGCACTTTTTCAGCCCCTCCAAGATCTGTGTGTAGATGAGCACCCCCAGTAACACAGAGATGGGGACGTGGACTGCAGTCCACCATGTGAGTACCTGCACTGGGGCATGGCACTGGAAGCACAAAGGAGAGTTTCCATGGTAGTGACTTGTAAGAAGATTGCACAAGGAGGTGTGGGTTCACAATAGGCATTCTCCATCAGCCCTTATCCATAAAAAAAAATACAAGAAACAGAGGGTGGGGAGGGATAGCTCAGTGGTTTAAGCATTGGCCTGCTAAACCCAGGGCTGTGTGAGTTTAATCCTTGAGAGGGCCATTTAGGGAACTGGGGTAAAAAACTGCCTGGGGATTGGTCCTGACTTGAGCAGGGGGTTGAACTAGATGACGTCCCTTCCAACTCCAATAGTCTACAATTCTATAGCAACTGGTGTAAATTAGAATCTATGAAGTGTAGGAAAAAATAATAAGGAGAGCTGAAGACATAAGGAAAACTCCATAACTGGCTAGGCTAAGGACAATAAGAAGCTCTTAAAGTGTCTATTTGGAACAGAAGAAAGCCTAGCAATAGTATAGATCTATTACTAGATGGAGTGGTAAAATAATGACACTGTGATAAAGGCCTAATGTTCAATATATATTTCTGTTCTGTATTTGGAAAGAAGCAGAATAATGTATTCATATCACAATCCCTTAGTAACTAAGGAGGCTATTAAACATCTACTAGGGATAAATATTTTTAAATCATAAGGCCCAGAAAATTTACACCAAGAGTCTTAAAAGAGTTAGTTTAGGAGATCTCTGGCCCATTTAGGTTAATTTTTAATAAATCTTGGAATACTGGAGAAATTCCCAAAGATTGAAAGTGTGCTAATGTCATGCCAATATTCCAAAAGGGCAACTAGGATGACTTGGGTACCAGTTAGCCTGACATCAGGCCTGGGCAAAATAACAGAAAAGCTGATACAAGAGTCAATTAATATAGAATTAAAGCATAAGACTATAATTAATGCCAGCCAACATGGTTTTATAGAAAATAAGTCTAGTTATACAAACCCAATTTCACTTTTCAATGAGATTATAAATTTGGTTGATAAAGGTAATTGTGCAGATGAAATATACTTGGACTTTTTCAGGGTGTTTGACTTAATACTGCATGACATTCTGATTAAAAACTAGCACTACACAATGTCAATAAAACACCTGTGAAATGGATTAAGCTCTGGCTTCCTGACAGATCTCAAAAAGGAGTTCTCAATGGGGATATTTCTAGTGGAGTTTTGATGGGATTGGTACTAGGCTCAGCACTATTCAACACTTTCTTCACTGATCTGGAAGTAGATGTAAGCCTGTGGTCTGAATGAGTTCTCTCTTATCAGCTATTAATGAACTGGAGGAAGAGAGGTCAGGAGCAGAGCTTATTTGCATAGACACACCTACTTTGCCAAGGTTAACAACACACCTGCTTTATCAAGGTGATCAATTTGCCTGTTTTGGTTTAAAATTCACTTTAAGTCTTGGATGTGGAGGTAATTAAATATTGTTATCCCTCTTGTATGACTGAAAGGCAGTAGAACTGTACTTTGTATGCCCAAGTATGGGGATAGTGAGCCACATCTGGGTGAAAGAGAGCGTGAGGACAGCTATTCCTACCTGGTGCTGAGGCTGCTGTTTAAGGGCTGGTCTACACTACGGGGGGAAATCGATCTTAGATATGCAACTTCAGCTACGTGAATAACGTAGCTGAAGTCGAATATCTAAGTTCGGATTACTCACCCGTCCTCACCATGCGGGATCGATGTCTGCAGCTCCCCCTGTCGATTCCGGAACTCCGTTGGGGTTGGTGGAGTTCCGGAATCGATGTAAGCGCGTTCAGGGATCGATATATCACGTCTAGATGAGACGCGATATATCGATCCCCAAGCAATCGATTTTAACCTGCCGATATGGCGTGTAGTCTAGACGTAGCCTAAGAGTCCTTGATGCCATGTGACTCTTTCCAGTGTTTAAAGATAGAGCCGATTAGACAGCTCATAGACTCATAGGTCAGAAGGGACCAATATGATCATCTAGTCTGACCTCCTGCACAAAGCAGGCCACAGAACCCTACCCATCCATTTCTATAAAAACCCCTAACCTATGTCCGAGTTATTGAAGTCTTCAAATTGTGGTTTGAAGACCTCAAGCAGAGAATCCACCAGCAAGTGACCCATGCCCCACGCTGCAGGGGAAGGCGAAAAACCTCCAGAGCCTCTGCCAATCTGCCCTGGAGGAAAATTCCTTCCCGACCCCAAATATGGCGATCAGCTAAACCCTGAGCATGTGGGCAAGTCCTTGTCTTTCCTCCGTGCTCATTAGAGCTGTAATCACTGAAAAGCTGGTCTTGGGGCTGGCCCTTGGCCTGGCTGTGGAGGCAGCGTTGCAACAAAAGGGGATGCAGCAGCAACAAACAACAACAACAACAACAAGGTTCCTGACTATCCTGTGAACTGACCAGAGTCTGGCTGAGGTGGTGGAACCCCAAAACATGGCACTGTGGCTAAAGGCAGCATCAAATGTGCCCCATGCCCAGTGGATCCCACGGCTGTGATTACTACTAGCTACGTAGTTGTGATGTTGTGGGGCTGGACTGGACCCAGCATGAAGCAGCGCAGTAGAGGGTGCAGTGGGAAAAACAAACAGCAGCACAGATGAGAAGCATCAGAGGCAATGATAGCAAAGCAACAGTGGCAGAGCCATAACACCCACCCACATACCCTTCCTCAAGACCCTCCTGACTGTGCTCCTGGATGCTGGGACTTTGCTGATTTTAGACAACAAACGGTGAGTGGGGTGTTAAAGGGACATTCATCGATTGGACTTTCATGCTGCAAGGTGGGAAACTGAGGCAAAGGGCATTTGCCCACGATACTGTGGGTCATTGTTACTGTGTTTTCTGAGTCAATCCTGAGTTCCCTCTCCCCGTAAGAAAAGTTTTCTTCTGTTGCGCTTGGGGAAGTTCTGCTTTTTGAGGTGCCCCGGGGGTGGTGACTGGTTTTTGGACTTGAGCTGGTTTTGGTTGTAATTTTAAGAGCTATTGGACCCTGTCCTGGCTCCTGCTGACCGCCCCCGCCTCCCCCGGCAGAAGGGTTACATAAACATCAAATCACTGCTGATGCAATTTGTGAGTGATGGAAAGGTTGGTGGAGCTCGGGGCAGTCACACAGAGAGATCTGGATCACTTGGCAAGCTGGGCCCATTCAAACAAAATGCATTTAAATGCAGCCAGTGCAAAGTTACAAAGCTGGGACCAAGGAACGCAGGCCAAAGGTATCAAATGGAGGGCTGTATCCTGACAAGCAGGGACTCTGAAAAGGATCTAGGAATGAGAGTGGACACACAGCTTAACATGGGCTCCCAGTGCGATGCTGGGGCAAAAAGGCTTTCGGCGCTCCTTGGCTGTTTGAATAAGGGAGTGGGAGATGATTTTTCCCTCTGTGCAGAGCAACAGAGAGACGGATGCTGGAGAATTGGAAAGAGTGCAGCCGAGAGCTACACAAGGGATCCAAAGAGATCCAATGAGAGACTCCCCGTGCTCCAGCTGCTTAGTTTGTCAAAAAGGAAAGGGAGAGGTGACTTGATAAGAGTGTCTTGGCACCTTCAGAAGGAGAAACGACTGCATACTGCAGTCTTCTTTAATCTCATGGAAAAAGGTAGAACAAAAACCAGCGGCTGGAGGCTGAAGCTAGACAAACTTATATTCGAAATAGGGCATGAATATTTACCAGTGACAGTGATTCATCATTGGAAGCAAGGGAAGTGGTACATTCTCCATTGCTTGATGTCTTCCTTTTTGGAAGAGGCTTCAGCCAAACACAAGTGGCTGGGCTCAGTACAGGGGGAACTGGGTGAGTTTCAGTGGCTCGCAGTGATATGCAGGAGGTCAGACTAGGCCAGGGATATGCAGACCTCAGGGGTTCAGGAGCCAAATTAGTGATCTTCATCATGCAAAACAGTCATAGGAGTGTGAATTCATTGTTGGAGCATGACATGGGAAATACTGCGTTAATTCTCTCAGCAAAATGACTGACAAAATATTAGTATTTTATCAACTACAATTGGTTAATAACACAGTAAAAGCATCCTGATTGGTTAATCACATAGATCGGTTACTAATTAAATCACACACTGTTCTGATACTATGTGCTGTAAAGAGCCGCAGAAGACACATTAAAGAGCCACTCGCGGCTCCTGAGCATCACTAGACCTTCCAGCCTTAAAGCCTAGGAAACCTCCCATGGCCAGATCCCAGCTCTTGGACCCTTTGCTCCGTGTCTCAGGCTGAGAAATGTTCCCTCCCTGGATGCTGTTTGCAGGGAGTTTGTTGAGAGGCCAAAGCAGTGCTGCTGATACATGAGCAGCAGTGAAAAGGGGGTGTAGAGCTCTGACTGCCCCCTGACAGTAACACCTCTGGGAAGGGCTCTGGGGAAGGAAATCAGTACCCTGCCCCCACAGCGAAATCTGCAGGGCCTGTCCCCAAACCTGGGGTTGATAGAGGCAGGGCCAGTAGCCAATGCACGGCACCATTGGTCGACTCTCTTCCACATGGCAGTGGGGAGACCTACATACAGGGCTACTCCATGTGTGGCTCTAAGGAGAACGATTGCTGGAGTAGACTGCAAGATGCTTCCCGGTGCCTGCATGAGAACGGAAATCTCTGCAAGTTCAGCCTTATGGGGGAAGGGAGGACTAGTTTGGCTAAATTTAGAACCCTCTCAAAAAAAATCAATGGGCCTAAATTTAGCCCAATACACGCTTCACATTGAGAGCTCAGCTTGGCTTTGGCAACACACAAGTTCCCGCCTGCTGCTGCTTCTTTGTTCGTTCCCTAGAAACAAGACATTGATCGTTTTCAAATAAGAAGCGTTGATTAGTGCAGGGTTCAGTCCCTTAAACGCAGATCATTGCAAGGCACCGGCCCTGAGATGTTTAAACACAGGGGAAGCGCCCTGTCCCTTGAGTCCCCTTGCACCCAACATTGTAAAAGGCTGCGGAGAATCCAGCTCAGCTGCAGCCTCACACGAGTGGAGCTGTCCCAGTGTAAAACCGTTGGGTGCCTGGTGAATCAGGCTGTGCTCTAGGGGCTTTGGGAAACCCAACCTGCCCCCAGCATCTCCCAGCCCCACACACTGGACCGGCCATTGGTTAAGTTCTGGAAAATCCCTCTGGTGCAGGGGTGTGCGGGACTCGCCAAAGCTCACTCAGTTATGAAGACACTGTAGCCTCATCAGAGGCAGCTTCCATTGCAAAGCCCTATTGTAGCATCCCGGAGGCTGCAGGGTGCGTTTTAGCCCAATCTGCTTTTCTAAACCAAAGCACAGGGGAGCATCTTGGCAAAGCCCGAAGGAAACCCTGCAAACTGGTTTTGAACTCTGGGTAATGTAAAATGACTCTCATTTGAAATGGTTCCTGTTGTGTAACTGTTTTGTCTCCTCTTGGCCTCAAGCAGCTGGTTACAGCCCCCTCTCACTTCCCAGCAAGGGAACCTCCTCAGACACTAACGCATCAGTTGCATTGAAGAAAATCATTTGTAATGATGAAGCAAGTGCTTTTCTGCTGGGTAGCTTGGGGGTCAGCCTCACTCCCATTATTTCAATGGATGTCATAGCTCCAGTCCTGCTACAAGGGATGCTGTCACAACATGGAAGCTGTGACTCTGCGAGCCCTGGCGCTAACTAACAGTGGAGGATCTGAGTAGGAGAAGCTTCAGCTCCACGAGGGGCAGAGCTGGTTTTGGCCCCATGGAGTCTTGCGGCTATATAGTGGATGAGCTGCCACTAGCAATGGAAGCTGCGGCTTCCGTTTGCAGACAAGTGAGTTTTGCGTCCTTTCCCTGGCAAAGTGTTCCAGGCTTGTTGACTGACACATTGCTCAATGGTTGGGGCTGAAAGGACCCAGTGACCAAGCTCTGTGTCTGCAGCAGGCAGCTGGGAAGAATTATTGATATCAGAAATGCTATCAGCTTGCAAGGGCTGAATGAGAAAAAAGCTCCCCAGGGTTAAAGGACCAACTCGCCATTCCCAGTTTTGTTCTCTTACTTTTCACCCTTTTGCTTGCTTTTTGAATGTGTCGAACAGAACATGCCTGGTGCCTATTTTTCAGCTTCTCTGTAGCTGTCTCCAGGCCTGCCATGGCGTAAGAGCTACTGGAGATGGGGCTCAGACCTGGCCACCATGCCAGGCGGTTGGTGCTACCATCAATGCAGCTTTGGCAGTGCTGAAACACCGGCACCGCCTTTGCTAGCGGAGAGGATGCTGACGGGTTTGGAAAGGTAAAAAGCCAACATCTGACTGCTCTTGGTGACTCACCCGCTGACATGTCAGCCTCCAGAGTGGTGCTCAGGGGAAGTCCACAGGCAATAATGTAAATGCAACCTGACATATTCCAGGCCCAGCCACAGCTTCATTGTAGTTTTATTTGCTGGAAAACCACATAAATCAGGATTCACATATAAACACATGCTACATTACAATTCTATGCAGGGCACCACACCGACACACACGTGGGAGGATGGGGGCTGGGTGGGGAGGAAAAAGGGAGCTCAACAGATTCCTGGGAACGGGGAACCATGTGGGGGTAGCCACACAGCACAGTTGGGGGCTACGTGTTCTGTTTACACACCCGAGTCTCGGTTGACAGCATCAAGAGCCCCTAAAAGCAGTGCTAGTTTGATGCTAGTGGCACTCAGTTCAGTTCTGGAGCCTGTGGAGTCAGGACAAAATGCAGGTTTATGCACAAAAGGAAATCTGAGGGTTTGATCATCTCGAGTGCTGGCTTTTTGGCTGTTGCAAGGTGCAACTTGCGTGGTGTGGTTACTCCCCCAGCAGGTAACTCCCATGGGGACAGAGGAGCCCTTACCATTAGACAAAGGGATGCCCCGGAAAGCCATCCCTTCCTGCCTGGGTGATTGTTCAGTGCTGGGTAGGATACAATGTCTGTTCGCCACACCACCAATAACTGCTGTGCCACACCCCAGGGCACCAGGGAGCAGCCTTGCTAAGCAGAGAGAACCGTTTCTTACGCCTAACTTTCTGAAATGCACACAGAGCACTGAAGTGGGAAAGAGAAGTGTCTTCAAATACCATTGGGTTGGCTGAACGATCTCTGGCCCCGACGGAAATGCCGTGCAGAGGATGGCTTTGGAGGTTGGCATGCCATGCTGCAGAGCTGTGGGGGTCATAGGCAGCTGGCCAGGGCACGCAGCAAGTTTTGTAACACCTTGGCAACTTGGCCAAAGGTCACTCCATGGGCGCTGTCCTGACCTGACCAGGACAGAGTCAAAACGGGCTTGTATCTCTCCATGCACAGTGACTCAGGAGGCAGGAGAAAGGGCTGGCTGTTTTCCATGGGAAATCCCTTCCATCTCTAAAGTCCAAATGGATGGGAGAGGAGGCAGGAAGCAGAGAGACAAGCAGTGGGCAGGGATGTGTAGCCAGGTGGCAAGTGGAGGGCTAGAAATGCATGTTGGGGGAGAGGAGAAATGGAGAAGGGAATTTCCCACGAGCCTCCAGCCCAATGCACTGAGGCCATGTCTGGGAGCCTGCCCTGTATGCCTGCAAAGAGACTGCTGTGTGAGTGTGCGGCGGCGCCTCCGGGCTCTGGGGAACTGGCCCCAGGGAGTGCTGAACTGCAGGACCCTTCCAATGGCAGCAGAGTGGCCTTGGGGAGCCCCACGCTACTGGCTCTCTCAGGAGTGCATAGAGGCAAAGGCAATTAAGAAGCAGGGCTCAGTCTGGACACCTTTCCTGGGCTGGATGCTCTCAGGCTGGCTTTCCAGACACACCAAAAGCAGACACTAGCTCTCCTCTCTTGTTGCTTTCCTCCTCCTCAGAATTTCCCTTCTAGCTCCCCAGCTGGTATAAGCGGATGAACCGCCATTTATGCCAATGGAACTGCAGCTATTTATACCGGCTGCGAATTCGTCCCCCTGCAGCACTGTGCCCACGATACACCTGCAGTCTGACTTAAGCCTATAAAACAGGCTGAGATGCCCAGGCACTAAGAAATGGAGGCACTTTTCCCTACTGGGCCCTCTTCCCCAAATAGCATGGCGGGGGGGGGTCTCTGTGTTTACTGGGTCATGGTGGCACTCAGAGCACATGGGCTCAGTTCACAAATAAAAGACGTTTTGTCTTCCTGCTGCCCCTCAGATCTGAGCGATCAAGCTGGGCTCCTGAATCACAGCTAGCCATCAAAATTCTGCAGCTGGCACTGGGTTACTGCATGAGCCTAAAGTGTTTCTAGCTTGCTCTCCCAGAGCTGTGCTGGAAGAACTGGAGTAAAAACTCTTCTTTTTCCAGGAATTGGAGCAGATCAGAATCTGAATTTGTTCAGGAAGCAGGTCTGTTGAATTCTAAAGGTGCTATTTTTATACAGGCACTTTTTTGATTGTAGTCACACTGTACAACGATAATTCGCAGGAAAAGGTGCCAAATCTGCTTATATAAATCCCAATGACCTCATGGTTTTTCACCATATGAATTAAACAGAGAAGGCCTTTTTCCCTGCCAATAGCTTTTACAGTTAAAGAGCTAGTGTTTTCTTTTTCAACATTTCCAGAGGAGCAAGTAGGGGTCTGAAAAATTATACCATCTGGAAGCGGGTTTGGAGAACAAATATTGTTAATGTTTCATGGTAATTATCATTTTTATTTCAGCATCAGTACAATATGTGTTCACCTGCTGCTAATTTACAAATGCCATTGTTTAAATCAACGGGAAATGTATTTACACGCTGCCTAGCAGAGCACACAGATGCAACAGAGCAAAGATGGGCTGATCAGCGTTCTCCTCTGCTCACAAAGCCTTTTGCCTGCATGTTTGGAAAATCGGATGCTATTTTCCACTTGCTCGGAGAGTTGCTTACCAAAAATCCCCTCTATCGAGTTGCATTAGATATTTACAGTGTTTTTTTTCCATGAACACTTTCCTATTAATCTGTGCATGCAATTGCATTTAACCAAATGCTTAAAACCCATTGTTTAAAAGGGTCCTGCCATACTCAGAGCTGCATGCTCTGGAATGTGTGTTATGGACCAGATTCTCCCAACCAGCCCAGCTGCACTTCGGAGTCAGGAAGGGGGCAAACATAGCTGTAAGTCATGGAGAATCCTTAGGTGGCTGGATTGCCCTAGGGCTCCGGAGAATTGGCTAGAATTGAAAGGGCTGGCCTAATGGGAATGACTTTCAGTGGGAACTGGGTTCCTTGGGCCCCTCTGGATATCTCAGCCTAGGTTTCCAGCTTCTTCCTATTTAATGCAGACTGCCTTCTCCCAATGGTCTGAGTTTTCCCCAAACATCAGGCAAAAGGACAGAAGAGCTGACTCAGCCTTTCATATGAGGTGTATGATCAACCACCCAGAGCTAGAGCCATGCTGCCAAACCTCCTTTCTTTCCTCTCTTGAAAAGAAATGACACCGAGCTTTGCTTGAACCCATAGCTACCAGCCCTTCCCTGGCTGGGGCTAGCCTAGTGCACCCTAAACTGCAGCGGGTCGGGACCAAGCAAGTGCCCTGAGATCCCAAGCCACAGGCGTAGTTCATAACATGCTTAACTTTAAGTGTGTGCTAATTCCCATCGACTTTTACCTCTTGACGTTCAGCGTGTGTTCAGTGAGAGCACGTCTAACGCTGCAGTATAAAGCCCATGTCCCAGTCAGCTGCCTTGAGCTTGGGGGGCCTCGGGTTGTGGGCAATAAAATTGCAGTGTTGATGTTCAGTCTCGGAGCCCTGAGAGCCTGAGTCAGCTGACCCAGGCCAGCTGTGGCTGTACTGGGGGTCTTTTATTGCAGCAGAGCCATACCCTGAGAGACCATTCCCATGTTGGGTAAAACAGCCATGTATGGACTTTGCCTTGATTATAGCTAGAGGTGGTTGAGAATTTTTGGACAAAAAGTCTTTCTGTTGAAAAATGCTGATTCACTGAATCCAGAACCACTCACAAAATTGGCTTGGATTTGATGGTTCTCCCAACTCGGAGGGGGTGGGGGAAGAGGAGGAAAGTTTTGAAATTGTCAAATTTGAACTATTTCAACAAATGGACAATTCCAGTTTTCCAATGGGAAATGACTTTTCCTAAATTTAAGCTAATTCACCCAAAAGGTTTAAAAGAAGAAGGAAAAAAGGTCAAAATTGAAACAAAATATTTCTAAATTTTCAAAACAGGTCACTCAAAACAATCTGAATTGTCAGTTTTCCAATTCAGAAACAGATTCAAGATTTTGACTTTTCATCCTCCGAAAAGGTAGGGGAGAAAACTTCAAATTCTCAAAAATATTTGGGGACAGGAAAGTTGGTTCCTACGCTGCTCTGGTTATATTACAAAAGCTCTCTGCACCAAGGATAAAGCTGGTCTTCTGAGTGTTTAGTTTATTCCTAGTGTGCACTGCTCTGTGGCGGTTGTCTCTGGTTCACCCAGCAGGCTGTTCACAGGCAGAATAGTCTCAAACTTTGTTCTGGGGAGAATGGGCTGCACCCAGCCCTCTCTCACAGCCCACCATGGGTGCAGGATGAGGAAGAAATTTCCACTGAATTATGATACAGTCCCTGTGGCACAGCAGAAATTACAGACTGAAGGATCACCTAAACAACTCCCCTCTCTCTTGCAGTTCACGCATCACGTTTGGTGAGTGCCACATACCCCCTTCGTTCTCCATCATGACCAAGGCACAGGGATATAGGTTTAGTTCTCTCATCCTGAATTATCCCCACCAGCTCCTTTCAGTATTGTGGGGTCCTCAGCATTCTCTCCATTTTGCTGTGTAGATAGGTGCCCAATAGTATTTTAAGAAACACCTCACTATGGTGCACCACATGGAGGTGGCCTGCTCCCTTTCTACACTCTGGTGTGATGCCTGCGTACAGACGGCTTGCATGGCACGCCCATCGCACCATGGGCTAGGTTCATCCCGGGTGTCATTCCACCCAGGTCATCAAAATTACATCAGGGATGAAACTAGCCCTTGCTTTTATAATCTCCCTCCCCCCACAACTATAATTTAAAGACCTCTCCCCCCACAACATTACCCTTACAGTAGGCTGTTTTGGACAGTGCTGCTGGCTAAGAATCCCATGCTCACTGAATTGACAAGTTTTCCTTCCTGTTTCATTCCTTGCCCACATGACCAACCATCTAGAGACCTTTGGATTATTTCTCCAGCCTCTATGGGGTTTACACCACCCTTCCTTTCAGTAACCCTAAACAGCTGACCCCCCAAAAGTCTACCCCAAACTCGATACATAGGCATTAGTACCAGCTGTTTGGAGCCCTCAGGCAGTTTCAGGCATGGAACACTGCTCAGATCTAAACCAATCCGAATGAACTATTTCAATGCAGATTCCAAGGAATGCTGGTTCAGATGCTTTACTAACCCCCAAGTACCCAGTGTATTCTCAAAGTCACTAATGTTGCAGTGCCATGTTCCAAAGAAAAGCAGTTGGGTTTGTCTGGCCTGGCTTATGCCCTGTAGTTGGTGTTTAGGGATCTTGTTGTTTGGATTCTCACAGATTTCCCCTCTTTAATCCCCTCATCCCTGTGTGCTGTTGAGTAGCCACAGGGAAAGGTCTATGACAGGCTTGCACAACGTGCAGCCTGTGGGGGCTTACTGTGCGGCCTGCGGGCAAGCGGCGTGGTGGAGCTGCTGGGTTTGCCCCCTGCCCAGGGGGAGCCCCTTCTCACAGCCCCATGTGTGCCGCACTCCACCCTAACAGCCAGAACTGCATGTCTCTGTCTCCTGCTCCCCCAGCCTGGCGTACAGTGGGTGCATCACGGGGCTTGCTGAGGCGGGAAGTGCTGAGCACGAGGCAGAGCTGGTAAGTGCCGAGCGAGGGGAGGGGCACTTAGCCTGGGGTCAAGCTGCAGCTTGGGGGGAAGGGGAGGAAACTGGGATGGGACCCCCTCTAAGCCTTCCCCTTTGGTTGGGGGCGAGGCGGGGCAGCTACTTCGCTGGCTCGTCCCAGGGCAGCATTCGTAGTGATTGGGGGTAGTGGGGGTGGGGGTGGGGGTGTTGAACTGTCTGTGGGCAGCCAGGAAATCCCCAGGGGAGGGGTGTGTGTGTGTGTGTGTGTGTGTGTTGCACCTGCCCTGCCCTGCCTGCTGCCCCCTTCCCTGGTCCAGGGACCTTCCCGCTCCCCGGCCCCCATCTCTTCTCCCCCCCGCCCGCCTCCCTGCGGCCCCTGTGATGGTGCGTTGGACAGTCACATCCAATCCCTTTACACTGCCCCTCTTTCCCCTTCCCTTATTTCATAGGGGGATCTCATTAAACTTGCAAGGTAATTATGAAAAGTACAAATGTTTTTTCTTTCAACGGAACAGGTGTTTTTCATTTTTCCATGATTCGTTAAAAAAAAATTAAAATAATTGTTTGCTTTAATTGAAAAATTCTTAAAGTGTCACTCCCCCACGCCCCAACCTTCCTTTTCGGCCCACAACTGTTTCGGCAGCCTGGCACGGGGGAAGGAGGGTTTGCTTCTACAGGGCAGGCGGCGATGGGGTGGGGGATCTGTTTCGGCAGGGCTGGGGGGGTTTCAGCCCTCAGCTGTTTACTTTGGAGTAATATGGCCCTCGCCGCTTTACGAGTTGTGCAGGCCTGGTCTACGGTCTGCCTGTAGCAGCAGAGATGAGCATCATGGTCGGAATGATGGAGTGCCTAGGGGCAGGAGGGCTAGTGTGGGTGGTGCCAGAAGATTGAAAGGCCTGTGAATGGTGAGCGGATGAGTAGGCTGTGGGCTCGCAGCCTCACATGTAGTGGAGGAGAATGGCAGGCTGGATGGCAGGAGACAGCTGAGGGAAAGCAGGAGGATGTGGCAATAAAGGCAAGTAGAAGAGCTCTCAGAGGCAGGGCAGATGTTTGGGGTGAAGGCAAGGAGGCTCTGGCAGATGGGGCTGAATGCCAAAGTTTGGTGGGGCAGCGCAGATCATAAGAATAGCCCTACTGGGTCAGACCAAAGGTCCATCTAACCCAGTATCCTGTCTCCCTCTGTGGCACCTGACATTGGCCACTGTTGGAAATGAACAGAACAGGTAATCATCAAGTGATCCATCCCCTGTTGCTCATTCCCAGCTCCCGGCAAACAGAGGCTAGGGACACCATCCCTGCCCATCCTGGTTAATAGCCATTGATGGATCTATCCTCCATGAATTTATCTAGCTTTTTTTTGAACCCTGTTATGGTCTTGGTCTTCACAACATCCTCCAGCAAGGAGTTCCACAGGTTGACTGTGTGTTGTGAGAAGAAATACTCCCTTTTGTTTGTTTTAAACCTGCTGCCTATTAATTTAATTTGGTGACCCCTAGTTCTTGTGTTATGAGAAGTAGTAAACAACACTTCCTTATCTACTTTCTCTACACCAGTCATGATTTTATAGATCATTCCACTCTTGGAGTCACTCGTCTGGGGTGTGGACTGAGAGCTTAATATTTGCTCTATTATTTTAGTAAGGCTTGAAGTTAGCTGTATTGCTAGATGGAAATTGCCAGGATCACACCGCCTGTTTTTGAAGGCTTGATACCTCAGTTGTTTTTCTTCCACATTCTGTGGTACCTCCTTGGTTCTTTATTACACTCTTCTGCTCTACAGAGGCTTTTATATCACATTCATCACTGGAGTATCTGAGCACCTTCCAGGAGTGCGACTTGACTACACAGCTGTCACATGGTGTTTGCTCTCGCATCCTCTCCCCTGAAGGAGAAGCATGTGGTAGGTTTTTGTGTGTGTTAAATTATACCTGTTGCTCTGTTCTTTGGCCTCTTAGAAAGCAAAGCCAAAGAAATGTGCCTTGCACTTGACGCAGAAAGTGGTGAGATTTAGATGCTCTGTGCAGCAAAATGGATAGCCACATGAGGGAACAGAGCAAACAAGGATCAGGCATGGTGTTGATCATGGCAGGGAGCAGATGATCAGTTGCTGCAGACATGCTACTAGGCTTGGGGATGAGGAGAAGAGATCAGGGTAGGGGAAGAAGGAAGATGATTCCTTGGGGGCCCCCGATGCCTGGAGTGGGGAGAGCAGAAATTGGGTGGGGAACGAGGACCAGAAAATAATTCCAGTCTAGCTTCCCTCTGTTCTAAACACTTGGTTATTCCTCACTTCTCTGGACTCTCTCAGGAACTCCCATCTACGTGCTCCTGGTCACAGCCCAGCAAAGTCTGCCAAGCCACACATGGATTAGTTCAGCCCATGTTAGCAATGACTCTCAAGGCTCTATCCGCTCGCTGTAGAGCTTCAAGACGTAGCATGTGGAGCCCATAGGCATGCTCTGCTCTAGAGTCCTCTGCACAGCTTAGTCCCCTCCAATGTCACATCCTCAATCTCCACCACCTTGGATAGTTTGAGGAGAGCTCGGTGAACACACCCTGTCTCAGCCCAGTCAAGTGCTTCCATTCAGACTGACCTGTCTTTCTGTGTGGGCCAGTGTCCTGGAGGGTTCTCAAGGGTCTGAAGATACTGGAAGGGCTTCGGGCTACATCCTGTGCATTGGATCCATGCCCTTCGTGGGTGGAGAAGGCCAGTGGGAAGTGCCCGATCCTGTGCTAAGAGAGGTTGTCAGTGCCTCCCTGCTGGGGCAGGACGTCAGCCTCAGCCTGTGCTCAGGAAGTCACTGTTTGAAACTGACAATCTAGTTAATTTTTGTCCAGGGTCTGATCTTCCCTTTATGGTCAATGTCCCCTGGACAAGCCTGTAGAGTGACACCCTCACAGCACCTAGACCACCTTAGGTCTCCATGGCCCATGACAAGCTGGGTACCAGCTTTGGTCTGGTATGGAGACTGAGCTAGCTGCACTGGTTGACAATCTCCACCCAGTGACAGATGAAGATCAAGTCATCTGGGCTGGTGCTGTTAGTTCCACCAGCTGCATTTCTCACAGTCAGCCTTGAGGAGCTGGCATGTCTGCAGGTGTTGCGCTTGTAGGAAGATGACCACAGCACATTGTTCTGCTTCCCAAAAAGTGCTTTCAGGGGGAACTGTGCAGGGCTACTGCTTGGTGAGGAAAAAGTCGCATCCCAAGAGATGATGCATGTCCAGCCACAGGCACACTGTTTCCTATTTGCATGAAATATGGACATTTTGCAGCACCAAAACAGTCAAGGAGTTGACTTCCATCCAGGGGCTTTGTTTCTGGGAATCTATCCCTTGTGATGACACAGAGCCTGCCTGGAAAGTGAAACTGAATATTCACAGAAAGACTTATTGACTTTAAAATTGACTCAGAAGCTGATGTTACAGTCATCTCAAAAGGGACTTACAATCATATTCAACCCCGCCCAGAGCTGAAGTCACCTGACACAGCTCTGACTAGCCCTGGAGGTATTCTGAACTGCATGGGCCAGTTCACCACAGAAACAACTTACGAAGACAAAAGCTTTGCATTCAGAGTGTATGTGACCAAAGTACCACAGACCAACAGCCTTCTCAGCCACAGCAATGGCAGCCATGATGGGCCTAGTGGGAAACGTGGAAGAACTCAGAGGATTTGATGTTATTGGACTTTTGAAAGGAGATCCATTAAGTAATTCTGAATGAAGTATAATTTTGATCACATTACTAGCAGCTCAAGTTTCCCACAAGAGAATGGAGAGGCTGAGAGAGCTGTACAGATAGCCAAGAAAATCCTATAGCAGGAAGATCCATTCCTTGCTCTTCTGAGTTACAGATCAACACCAACAGTGACTACTGGATGGAGTCCAGCACAACTCCCGATGGGAGGACAACTCAGATTCTTTTTCAACATTGCAGCAGTAGTTCTATCTCCAAAGTGGCCAGACATGCAGAGAGTAGCCAAATCAGATATAAGGTCTGTAAGAGCTTTTACAACAGAAGTCATTCGGAGAACTGTTGGGTCTAGAACCTGGTGACTGTGTTCATTTCAAATTGGATGAAGAAATGGGATTGACAACTGTAGCTGTCATGAAGAAAAAATTCAGTGCCCAGATCATATGTGGTCAAGACTGACAGTAGGGAGATCAACAGAAACTGTTAACACCTACAACATGCTCTGTTGATTGTTCCTCCAAAAGAACAATCAACAGAGCATGCTGTAAGTGTTAACAATCTCTACAGATGGCACGGGCAGAACAAGAAGACGACTCAATGATTCCAAGCCAAACATAGCCAGCAACTACTGGACAGCCAGATGACCAAGGTGTTATACATTCAGGGGATGCAATTAGAAAATCAGTATGATTCAGACACTTAACAGACTGGTCCATACTGAACTTCAAAGACAGCAGGATAGCGTAAATATTGTAAATGGCAGAAACAGAGAACTTAAAGGGGGAGATGTAATGGATGTATTATACTGTTCAGCCACTAGTAGCATGGTGTGTAAAATACCTTATTTAAATGGACCTCAGCAATATCGGGAGAGCAGAAAAGGATCCTATGATGAACACAGCTGGTGTGCATAAGCAAGCCCAGTCACCAGTCCATAGCTGGCACAGAAGATCTTGACCCAGCACTCTGCCTAACTCCCAACCCATCACGTTGGCGGGTCTGATATTCAGGACATAGATTCAATGGGAATTAGGATGAGACCATCACACTCATACGATCTAAGCCAAATATGAATGCAGGTCCCCTAGGCAGGAAAGCATAGTAGCAAATACCTTGTGTATTACACTCACGTTTGCAACCATGTTGCTTTTGTCTCCCTTCACTGTATATGCTTTACCTTTCTCCCCCTTGCTCCCCCCCCTCTACACTGTTGTGCTTTAGAAAGCAAATAACTCTCTGCAGTGCTATTTCTGGGTTGACTTTGATTTCATCCCCAGACCAGCGCCTCTTCCAAAGTCATTCACAAGCCTGCCACGGATTGGGATGACTCAGCATAAGCGCTTTGCTGCATAGTGAAAGCTAAGTGCCACATCACATCCAAAATTCAACTCGGGCCATTTGTCAGTGGGCTAAAGCAGCCCTATTAAGAGTAGTACTCTCCTGTTAAGGAGACTTTGAGCCTCTCTCTTAGCTGGAACTGCCAGGGAAAATTGGGAAGTTTCATTCCTGTCAAACTTTCTTTTTAAAGGAAAAGAATCTGTTCAATAAATATATAAATAAAAGCAGACAGGTGGAGTTGAAAACGGATTCAGTATGCCATGGAGGCTGGCAGCCTGGCAAGGACCATGTTTGACCAGTTATACATTCCAAGTGTTGTCTTCTCTTGTTTACCCTGAGTTTGTTTCTGGCATCCAAGAAAGTGGCTCTTCTTGTGTGGCCTCCCCCGTCCCTTCCGACTCCCTCTCTCCAAACATAGCTCACACTCAAATGGGTTTGAAATTGAATGACGAACTTGCGTCTGTTTAACCCCCCCCCCCTAAAAAAAGCTAGTGGTGGAGCAATCTGAAACAATGACATTAGAACAGTTTGAGAAAACGCACCGTCTCCCCTCTCCTCAATATTCTTGAAGCTAAGACAAATAACTGTTAGAATGTGTAGGATCTGGTGACCACAGGGACAGTGCAATGAAACATCCAGTGTCCTTGGACAGCATTAAACAATAAATAAATAACACTTGGCTTCTTGCCAGGTTGCTGTTTCACTGGCAACTTTGGGGATGGGTGGGGAGTTAGTTGCTTAAATAAAAAGAGAGAAACCAACTCTCATTTGCAGTGTTGGGCCAGATATTATACTTCATCAATGCTGGTCTGTTTTCAGAGGATTAAAAATTTTCTCTACAGAGTCTAAGGCTTCACCAGGGACAAAACCCTTCCCTGGCGCTGAGAGTTTGTTTTCACTCCTGCGATTGAAACATTCTAGGAAAAATCTCATTTTTTTTCAAACCATCCAGGTGGTGCCTGCCAGTAGTGCGTGTGTGCATGTAAACCCAAACCACATCTCATTTCACATGGAACCATTGGCTGCTCTTTTCCACTTGCTGTTCAAACCACTGCCTCCGGTCCGCTGTTTCCAAAGCAGAACGAGAAGTCAGGAAATCTGAAGAGATGAAGGGTCCTTTTTCACAGGCCTTCCTTGCAGCAGTTGCCAGCAGGATGCAGCGTTGTCACCTCTGGACTTGATTTCTTTGCTTCTTTAGTCTTGAGTTCGGTTTCTTCTCTTCAGGAAGAAGAAGCTGCTCTTCTGGGGAGCGCCCAGCAACATTGGCACTTGGCTTTTGTGGGTAATTTTTATCTAAAAATCAATACATAAAACAAATCAATCAGTAAGGCTCAGCTTAGAGAAGGGTTAGTAAGGCTACTCCTCTCAGAAGGAGACTGTCCCCTGAGAATGTGACAGCAGCCATCTTGGCCAGCATGCTAGGGATGGAACCAGGGACCTCCACTGCTGCAAGGAGGAGCCTTTACAGCTTCAGCTAAAGAGCCAGGCTCAGCTCATCTCTGGATTGGACACCTAACCCACGCTGACCAGAGGGCAACAGTACCATCAAGAGCCAATTAGCTCCTGACTTCCGAAGACTCAAACTCGTGTAATTCACTTGACATTTTATGAGGGACAGAAAGCCTGGACGAGATGCATGAGTTTGGATTCCTCTCTCCAACACACAGCTCTGTCCATTCATCTCTGTGCCGGTCCACATCATTCTTAAGAATACAAGAATGGCAATACTGGGTCAACCAAAGGTCCATCTAGCCCAGTATCCTGTCTTCTGCCACTGGCCAATGGCAGGTTCCCCAGATGGAACAAACAGAACAGGTAATAATGAAGTGATCCATCCCCTGTCACCCATTCCCAGCTTCTGGCAAACAGAGGCTAGAGACACCATCCCTGTCCATCCTGGCTAATAACCATTGATGGACCTATCCTCCAGGAACTTATCTAGTTCCTTTTTTTGAATCCTGTTATAGTCTTAGCCTTCACAACATCCTCTCGCAATTAGTTCCACAGCTTGACTGTGCATTGTGTGAAAACATATTTCCTTTTGTTTGTTTTAAACCTGCTGCCTATTAATTTCATTTGGTGACCCCTAGTTTGTGTGTTATGAGAAGGAGTAAATAACACTTCCTTGCTATTCTAATTCTTGCTATTCGAGTTTCCTCAGCAAAGACTGCCAGCCACGACAAATGGCGATGGGCTTCTGTGATGTCAACAATGATGTCTAGGATGGATCCACCAATCACACTTCCACGGATAGGCCAAGTTATGTTAGAAGCCAGCATTCTAGATGGCTAGTGTCCCGCCCAGAGTGCCTCCCTTTGCACTCAAACTCTTTCTGATCTGGCTCCTCTAGAATATAGGCATCACTTTATTCCTAAAAAAAGTGGCTGGTTTTCAGTGCCATGGACGGAGGTGCAGTTGGCAGCTCTTCTAATGCCAGCCACAGCAAGACGTTTGCCAGCATTCTCTACTGCACAGTGGTGTAAAAGACTGAAACCAGACATATGCAAGAGTAAAACCATGCCCATAGCCTTCAACCCCACTGTCACGTGGCTCTTGAAGGGGAACGTGTGGTTCCTGACAGAGGCTTTGACAAAAAGGTGGGATTGCTATGGGTGAAGTTGCTGGCGCAAGGGCCACAGCACGATGGAACAGTCTGGACAAATATACTGCCCACTCTCCCAGGGAGGGGTTAGCTGGATGGGGGCGGATGGCTCACAGGACTCTGTCTAGCAGCATTTCCATGGCAGGGTCAAGTCAGCTGAGTCCAAAACATGAGTGTTGAGTAGTTTGACAAGGGGAAGCATTCTGAAAAGCACCAAAGAGATTTAGGAGCCCAGGTCCCATTTTCAGCAGTGACTTTGGAATCTAAGCTCAGATCCGCCAAGGTATTTTGATCACTGAAACCAGTGGAGTTTAGGCACATAGGTACCTTGGAGGATCTGGGTCTGAGGCGCTCAGGTCTCATCCACAGCCAGTGTGAATTAGGCTCCTCAGTCATTTGGGTGCTTTTGGAAATTCCATCCAATATCCCTGAAGTCTAGATGTAATAATCAAACAGCAGATGTGAGAGTTAATGCAATTCTCCCTCCAGCCAGGGGTTGGCAGCATCCCTTTAAAGAGCCTGCTCTTCATGGGTCAGGGACATGGGAGTTGCTGGATTAAGGGCTTCCTAGCTTTGTGAGTGCAGAAGGCCAGGCATGTGGCAAAGCCATGCATGGGACGTGTCTCTTTGTGAACCGCCAGCAGGACACAATGCCATGGAGCAAAGGTGTTGGGTCACTCTGGATCATACTGGGATCCTGGGCCAGGGCATTCTGGAGCAGGGACACCCCCTCTCCCCGGAGACCCTTTCTCCAGTAAGGTGCTTTAATAATCTCCATCCTCTAAAGTGCAATCACTGCAGTGAGTCTAATGTGCTGCAGTGACAAAAATACCAGGTTGCCAGGGCTCTGACGCCACCCACCAGGAAGCTCACAAGCATCACTTTAGATGCAGAGGCATTGCGTTTTGGGAGGGGGAGAGGAGAGCTGGTGCCATCGTCCTGTTCAGGCACGGCGAGCTGGGTCATGTGTGTTCACCGTGGGGTCACATTCAGCTCTTGCACTAGCAGGGGCAGGGTCATGGGATGATCCACAGCAAGGTGGCTGGATGGCATGTGCATCGCACCCCACCCTGGAATGGTGCAGCCATGAACCAGTTCCCTATGAGCCCGGCCAGCAGAGGCAGCTGTTGTGGCACACTGGGTCAGCACTCCCCTCCTTGCTTAGTGCCCCACACTTTTGGGGCTGGTCCCAGGCAGCGTGGATTCTGCCTTAGCTGGGAATGGACTGCTTGGAAGGGAAGAAAAATCTGACTTGTTTGAATTAAAACAAAGGGGAGAGTTTATTGGGAGATCTGCTGAAATCAGAGCAATGCTGAGACAGCCTGTGCCTGTGCAGTCATTCCTGCCCAGTAAATCCAACCACGAAGAGCGCTGTGCAATGTGGGGTGAGGCTGGGGCCCTGCTTCAGAGCCTGCACTTCTTGCAGAGGCAGCATGGGCAGCATACTCTGCTCTGGGGACAACAGGTTTGGGGACCCTGCAGCTGGCACAGGCGGCCAGTGACACCGTGACAAGCATTTCTTGCCTGGAAAAATCTCGGTTATGATGTCAGAGCCTTGAAGATATTGAGGCATGGGGCATCCATGGGGTGGAAACAGACACATGGAAAAGGAGCCAAAACGCAAAGTGACCTGAGTTTTCTGCTGGCATCTAAAAGCCATTGTTTCCCAAATCCTTTCTTCTCATTTAAGGCTGTGCCAACCAGTGGTGCTGACCTGCACTGGCAGGAGGACAGGAAGGTGAAGTATAAAGCCAGAGGTTTCATCTGTATAGAGAGAGCCCCCAAGGCCCCGTCAACTCCAGGGCCAGAGCCCCCGCCTTGTCCAGTGAGTCAGTAGAGCTGTGCAGACATGAACCACCTGAGGCTCGGGCCCATTCTAGCTACTTTTCATTAGAAATAGTGGGAAGGAGGATCTGGACAGTGAGGCATGGGAACCCGACACCTGAGCTGGGCCCTGTACAGTTCCCAATCAACGGAGTCACCTGGGGCACTTCAGCTTAATCTGCACTGTCCCAATAGAGGGGAGCCAGGACCTGAAATTAGCACCCCCTTCTTTGCCCCTGGTTTATTTTTTAGCCTAAGCCTTTCAGAAATCCCATGAGGGGGGCCGCTCTCCTCTCATGAGCACCTCCTGTTGGCTGGATATGAACCTGCACTCTTTTCCTGGTGCCCTATTGGCTGTTAACCTCATCAGGCGAATTTCAGTAGCCCAGCCCTCTGGGTAAGTCACACACAGTCTAACGCATGAAGGAACCCCTTCTGGAGTAACACAGTTCAACAATGGTTGGCCCCCTCCAGGGTCTTCAGCCCCATCTCTTGGCCTGTTTAAATTCTAGCTTTTTTCTTGGGCATTTAGTACTGAGTCTTATCCCCTTCTTGAGGCTTAGGCTACTTCCCCAGTGTCCGGTAGGGGGACCCAGGTCTGTCCTCTACTCTGGGTCCCAGCCCAGGGACCCTACAACTAGCAGCCACATGCTGCCTCCTTTAATAGTTGTTGCTGTTATTTCCTGGGCCACGTCCCACATAGCCCCTTCAGCGTTCTCTGTTTGTTCTCACAGCCTTTCAGTCTCACAGCCCTTCTCACCCTTCTGGTCCGCACCAGTGACTGAGCTGCTCCGGCCCTGCCGCTCCTTTTATCTGAGCTTGCTACACTCTGATAGGCTGCTTCCCTGCAGCCTATCTAGGCAGATCTGGACGACCCATCTTCACTGCTCCTTTTCCTGGGGCAGTGTGTGGCAGGACCGTGAGGCCTCCAGCAGGGGGCTTCAAAGGGCCCGGTGCATCCTGTCACCCACCCTGATGCAGGGGTTCTCAAACTGGGGGGTTTGCAAGGTTATTACATGGGGGGTTGCGAGCTGTCAGCCTCCACCCCAAGCCCCACTTTGCCTCCAGCATTTATAATGGCGTTAAATATATTTAAAAGTGTTTTTCACTTATAAGGGGGTTGCACTCAGAGGCTTGGTATGTGAAAGGGGTCACCACTATAATAGTCTGAGAACCACTGCCCTAATGGATCAGCCCAGACATCAGCACTCTTTCTCGCTCTGCACTTCAGCTGTACATGTGCTGGAGGTCGGGACTCAAGAGCTTGTGAATTTAAGTCAAATTTTTACTGTTTTTTTTTTTAAATTAAAAAGACCACCTGCTGTGCTCTTGCTGAGAGTACAGGGACTGGGGAAGGATCACACTGCTTGGGCTTCAGAGGCTTCTGCAGGGGGTAAGGGGAGAATCGCTGGGAGACAATGGCTTAGGGAGGTGGCAACGGAGTGATGTCCCCTCCAGTCATGGGGGAGGGGGAATAAGAGACAGATGTAGTCAAGTAGTTTAAGTATTTGAATGGGAATTTTCTTTGGATTACAAATCCCTTCTCTGAGAAAATCACCCAACCAACAGCAGCTGCTTTTGATGTGGGACCCTGCCCTTGTGCCCCTATCCAGTCTGCATTGCTGCCAGTTGTGTACTCACTGTGCAGGGAGGCTGCATCCAGGGCTCTCCATCCACCTGCATGGGCAACAGCTTTGTTGTCCTGGAACCCACAAACAAACAAGACACAGGGTGAGAACACAGGAGGGGCTGCCTTTCTCCAGGCAGTCTGCACCAAGGGTCTTGTAGCTCACAGACCTTCCCTGGAGGAGTGGGAGGAAACTCGGAGGACATGCCCTGGAGCAGCCCTAAGTGAAAACATGCCCTGAACTGCAAGACTTGGGCACATGAAATCCATGCAGGAGACTGCTGTAATGCCCCAGGCTCGAGGCATCATGCCAAGGATTGCACCTTGTTTTATGAGCTACTGCATTTGGCACTGGATCTGATCACTTCCTTTCCCAAGTCAACAGCCTGTCCCTGGATCCTCTCTGCTCCTTCCCTGCACCTTCACTGAATGCTCTTAGTTCTGTTGTGTCTGTCACTGCCTCTGCCCACGTCCTTGATACAGATAGAGTTCAAGGTCAGAAGAGACCACCAGATCCTCCAGTCTGACATCGTGCATAGCGCAGCCCCCAACACCACCCAGCGCCAAACCCAGCTACTGACATGAGACCAAACTATTACAGCTGCCAGGACTCTAGAGTAGGGTGCATCACAGGCAAAGAACAGGAGGGACCAAAGTGCACCAGTGCCCAAGGCCCACTCGGTGTCAGGAAAATGATTACATGAGAGAGACCCAGATAATCCTGACAAGTGACACCCATGTGCTGCAGAGGAAGGAGAAGCGCCCCCCTTCCCCTAAGGTCCCTGCCAGTCTGACTTGGGGGAAAATTCCTTCCCAGCCCCACACAGTGATCAGTTAGACTTTGCGCATGTGAGCAAGGCCCAGCCAGCCAAGCACTGGAGAGAGAGACGTTCGGTGCCACCTCAGAGGGCTGCACCTCCCCACCCCGCTCCAGTGTCCCATTGCCAGTCAGGCTATTCCTGATGTTTCAGTGGACGGAAGTTAAAAAAATAAGAGGCGTGGTGGAGATGATAAACTCTAGGGGGAAGGTTCCATGGATGAGAAGCACCCTGGGCTGTACATGTGGGTATGTTGTTAGGGGTTACAGTCTGGCTGGGGGAAGGGCAGCTCTGGGATCTGAGTCAGGGGGGTGGAAGGTGTGTGGGTTCTGAGTAATCAGGACTGATACTGAGATCTGAGTCTATAGGAAAGTACAGCCGAGTGGCATTTTGGCCGAAGTGGAGGTGTACAGCTGATATTGCAGTCTGTAAGGCATGGGGAAAGGGATGAAGTACTAAAATCCAGGTGTGAGAATGAAAGCGGAAGGACCCCAGGACACCCTAATTAAGGCCCAGCAGTCTGTCGTCCCTCTGAAAATGTCAGGAACAAGGGGAAGCTAATGTGGCTGCATGGGAAACTGGTCAAAGATCTCAGGGGAGGGAACCCCTGCCCTGAAGTGCCTCTCTCAAGGCAGATGCTGGAAGGTTACGTCACCAATGACTGGAAGGAGGGAGATAATGAACCTGGGTCACCTACTTCTTGGGTGACTACCCTATCCGCTGGGTGAAAAGTTATAAGGGGAAGGGAGGGCAGCAGTGGACACACCCTCACCGCCTCCTCCAGCCATTTTGTGAACGGCTGAAACTATTTGTGTGAAATCTGCAAACGGTTTTGTGGCATCTGTCCAAATATTTTTGCCAATTCAATAATGACTAATCTACAAACCAGCTATTGATCAGAAGTATGGAAGGGGAGATCTGAACACACACAGCCAAATCCTGCAGTCCTTGCATCCTGTTTCTGCCGTCTGAATGAGTCAAACTGCCACTGATGTCAGGGAGAGCTTTGCCCAAGTAAGCAGTAAGACCTTCAGGATTTGGCTCACACAATGAGTCGGTGACAAAGGAGGGTTCCTCGTTGTAAAGGAAGCCAGCCAACAAATGCACAAACCCACTAATAACTATCACTGAAGAGTCACTGAAAACTAGGGAGGTATCTAAGAGCTGGGAACTACAACACGGCACTATTTTACTATGAAGGAGAGAAGAATGATCTTGTCAATGACTGACTGAACAACTACCTAACCAAACCAGCCAACCAACCCAACCCAAACCATCCCACCCTAGTAAAAGAACTGAGCAAATATAGAGACACTGTGGCCAATAGACTCCTGAGCAATAGGTGGCAAAGCCTTACACTAAATATGGTTGGGGTAGCTGAATCACCATAGGTTCTAGGAGCCTTACTCATGGCCAATGAGCCCTTTGTGCTCGGAGCTGTACAAGCCCCATACATAACTCAAGAGAGAAACAAGCTGGGGGAATAATGTCTTTTATTGGATCAGTTTCTGTTGGTGGAAGGTACATGCTTTCAAGCTTGACCCTTCCACCAACAGAAATTGGTCCAACACAAGGTGTTACCGCATCTACCTTGTCTCACTCATATCCAGGGACCAATGTGGCCACAACACTGTAAATAAATCATGCCAGACAAGCAGACCTGCCAAAATTGGAGTTACAGGATTAGTGGGTGAAGGGGAGAAAGGTGGGGCGGTACCTGGATCTCAGCAGAGCCTTGGGCAGGCGTTGGATGTATCTGTTAGGATGCTTTCACGTAGTCACAGCCATTTGCTATGGTCTAGCAGGCGTTATTAAGAGCTGGATCAGGGGCTGAGGGCTGGGACAGTACCTGATGGTGACGGATGAACACTGGGCCAGTCTCTTTCCAGCACTCTTCAGTCCGGTGTAGATCTGTCCCATCTCCATCGCTCCCTCGAGACCCACCACTTCCAGGAGCTGGTCACTGAGGTCTGGGAGGAGAGAGAGTCAAACACTGCATGTAGGGTCTGACCTGCCTTGTTCAGACTGAACTTGTGTCCTCAGACATAGCCCTTCACCCAGCCTCTGGTCTAGTGCTAAATACCACTGCTCGTTTCTATTCCTATCCATTTACCGACAGGAACAAGACACTTTACAAAGCAGACATTTACACAGTGATCATGTTACTCATCACTATGCAGCCACCTCTGGAGTGGAACTCAGCAGCCACTGTAAACATGTCAGCAATACTGCCTAACAGTGTAGGGGCAGGTCATGAGCCCAAATGCAGCGAGAGGGGAATTTATCTGAACATACTGTAGCTCATTGCCTTGGAATTTAGCCTGGGCACTGGGGCTAACAGACATTTGCTTGTAGAAAGAGCTGTGAACCCCTAACAGACTTGGGTTTGTTCTGCAAGGGAGTATCTCTGAACACTCAGTCCAATGCTGGGATGGTGTTTGGGAGCTCAGCAGAGAGTGGGGAAATGACTCCATTGTGTCTAGGTCTGGATGTACTCCCATCACCTCCCCACCCAGGACCAGCTTCAAGAAGGACAGAGACTTTCCCCACACCAGTCCCTTGCATCACCATGGTTGTGGTGTAGAGGGGCTCTTAATGCATTGCAGCTGGCAGAGGGAAATCTGCCTGGTCACGCACAGAGCAGGGCTATCACAAACGGCATGTGCTGGGACCAGGGAGGGGATGGCCTGAGGGCAAACCGATAACTCACAGTGCTGGAGGCTGCTGGTCTGGTCTGGTCTGCAGTAACTTAGAGCAACACCTGGCTGCTGTAACTTATTCTGGAGTATGTTTTGGCCCCTAGAAAGCCCATAAAGCCATCTTTGCAACCCTCCCAGGGACGCCCTGCAGATCAGAGCCCTTGTCTTTTTGGGCATGCTCCATATGCCTGTTAATTCCAGGGAACTGAGCTAGGGCCTCAGCTAGGAACAGCAGAGCTGCCCTGTGTTGGAAAGCTGTGCTGTGACTAGCCCTCACCCCATACAGGTCAGATGCATTTGTGCCCATGGGGAAGACAAAACAACGGAAAGGTGAGTTTACAATAAGAAGCTCCATGAGAAAAGAAAGCACAAGAAAAGATTCCTGGCCAGGTGACTCAGGCAGTTGACATCCAAAGGTTGTCTCTTGTTCATTATTGTCTCTTCCCCAGTCCCTCCTGGTTTCCTGCCTTGGCCACGCTTACAGGAGGCAGGACTAGATCTGGGAGCACAGCGACTCTGAAAAAGCCTAAGGGGTGGTGGTAGAAACCAGCTAAGCGTGCTCTCCCAGTTCGACGCTGAGTCAAATGGGACCATCTCAGAAGAGCAGCGAGGTGGTGCTACCTCTGCATACAGCATTGGTGAGACCATTGCACAAATACAGAATCCAATTCTACTGGCCGCTCTCCAAGAAGGATGTTGAAATGCTGGAAAGGGGACAGAGTAGAAGCTACAAGACTGATCTGAGGTCTAGAAAACCTGCCAGATAGTGAGCCGCTGAGGGAACATTTACACAGGACTGGAGAGATAGAGTTTTCAGCTTGGGTAAATATACCCCTGCTAGCTTTGATTGAGCTAGCATGCTAAAAATGGCAGTGTGCCCACAGCAGCACAGGCAACGGCTCAGGATGGCCACCTGATCACAATCCTGTCCAACCCGCTGAGTTTGTACTCGGGTTCCTAGCCCAAGCCGGTGCCTGTGTTGCCATGGGCCATGCTGTTATTCTTAGCGACCCAGCTCAAACAAAGCTAGGGTGAGCATGTTTGGGCCCATCCCTTGGGAATCTGTGCCAATGGTTATTTATTTCACTTATCAAAGATACAGTTAAGAAGTGACTTGATCATGGCCTTTAAGTACCTACACCTCTTGTTCAGCTCTGCTGGGAAGAGGCTCTGGCAGTGGAGGGAGGGGCTCTAAGAGGAAGGTGCCAAGAGAGGGAAGAGGGAGGCAGAGAAGAGAAATGTTGAGATAAGAGACAAATGCTTGTCTTCTGATTAGACCAGACAGTGCTGTGGCTTTCTTCTCTGATCAGCGTCTCCACATAACAGCACCCCCTTTGGAGTGGAGGCCCCTTGTCCTCAGCCTGTGGGGTGTGCTCAGCAATCTCAGACAGCTCTTTTCCTCAGATGGGAAGAAAACACAAATTTCCATCAACAGAATGCAATGGCCCAGCCTCTCTGCCCCGGTTCTGGCCTCTCAGGATTTGGCCAGCAGGGAATTCCCCTGGCATGGGTGAACACTGAGCAGGTGGGCAGTAGCGTTGCCAGCTCTTGCACCAGCTGCCCTTCTCCCCGCAGTGTGGAGGATGGGAGGGGTTCATTGGGAGCAAGGGGGCAGGTGGAGCACAGCTGCACTCCATCATTTCTCACATGTTGCGTGGTCCCATAGGGACCACAGGCAACTGGCAGTGGTTAGAGCAGTCCCTAAGCAGCTCTAACTTAGGCTGAAGGGCTGGGGTTGGGGCAGATGAACTACGAGAATCAGGGAATGTAACTTGCTCTCTGAAGGCCCCCAAGCATATCTTGGTATAGTGGAGCCATGTGCTCTCAGCAACCTGCCTTGCTAAGCTAATGGGCTGATGCATTTTGTACCAGTGACAGCTTTTTTAGGGGGTGTGGTTCACTCTTCGATCCAGTCCTATAAGCTCCAGTAACCAGCATGGTCCCAGGTGCCAGATCACCGTGCCAGGTCCATGTTTGATAGGGTGTGGCTCAGTCTTCAGGCCAGCCACAGGCAGAAGGGAGCATATTTCCCTGTTGTGCCTATGTGGGTCTCTGAATGCACTAAGGAGACCAAAAGGATGTAAAGGCTGGGACTCTGTTCTGCAATCAGCAGCCAGGAGCCCTCGATAGGTGAGAGTCACTGCTGTACAAAATACAATCTCCCACCCTGAATGTGTGGCCTACGCTATTTGTTCCTGGATATATGCCTGTGCCTTTGGCTGCATTAAAATGCATGTTGGCTTGGGCCCAGCTTACCAAGTTGTTCAGCCTGCTCTGCGTAACTGCCCTTAGCATTACTTATCACTCCGCTCAGCTTTGGGTTAGCTGCAGATTTTACCAGCAGTGAGTGATTTTGTATTTCGTCCCAGTTCATTGATCAAGAAGCTGAACAGCTGTGTGGCAAGAACAGATCCCCGGGGGAAACGCCCCCACTGGATATGATTCCCCATTAACAGTGACATTTTGATGTTGGGTAGAGATGGATATTGATATCAGTGGTATGGCAAGGCACAGAGAAGCCCTGCAAGATGCAGCTACCTGGCATCTCCCTGACTGAGGGCAAGAGGAGACCACCCAGAATACCAACAAGTGCCCTGCCTGCACCAGGCCCTGGGCTGAAGCCTGGCAGAGGAGTGCAGGGTCTGCATTAGCCTCTCAGGCCGCTTGCTTACAAGAGGCAGTTCTGATACTGGGCAGCCATTGGCAAAGTGCCCAGGAAGAGTGGATTCATTGAATAGCCAACCTAGTGCCGAAAGGTCCCACTAGGTAACTGACTATAAATAGGGCTGGGACAGGATGGCCGGAGAAGGATGCAGACGGCGGTCTGCCTAGGGCAGCAGGGTCCAGCTATGGAGGAGAAATGGAAGAATTCAAAGCTGCAAAGCTCTCGCTTTGTTTCTTTGCCTGGGGCAGGAGGCCCCTGAATGGAGGTAACCAGTGGATTTTGAACTCTCCAGCCTGACTCTGCGTTTCATTCATGCACAGTCTGAAAGCTCAGTTGCATCCAGGGTGTCCTGCCTTCCTCCCCAGGAATCACACCAGCACCAACGGCGCTCATGAGCCCCTCTTGCCCAGGGACGGGCCACACAATACCAAAGCTGGTGAACCCACCTCAGCAAGGTTCTCCTGATGACCTCGTGCCTTTAGTTGCTGTTCAAAACACTGGCCCATCTCAACTAGGAAAGCGGATTGTGTTTTAGAAGCATCTTTGTAGCCACACGGAGGGACAAACAGCGACAGGAACTCACAGAAACAGGTGGGCCAAAGAAATCCAGTAGCGTCCTTACGATAACTCTCGAGTGCTAGAGAACGCTCTGCACGTCTGCACTGTCTTGTGCTGGGGACTCTCCATGGGGGCTCACAGCCCCACTCTGCTCCCTTTGCAGGGCACATCTCACTCCCAGCACAGCTTGCTCCCATACCACGTGCCCCCTGCAGCTCCAGTATAGGGAGCATGACTGGAGCACACTGAGCTCCAGCAGTCTCTGCTGGGGACCTCTGCCAGCCCCCTGGCTGCTACTACTGTTTACCATTAATGTTGCCCAAGGCAATAGGCATTCAAATTGTGAGTTGTCCACGGCCCAGATGTGCATGCCCTCCTGCCTTACAGGCCTGGTCCCTGGGAGACTGGTGAGTCAAAGAGAACCACTCTGCAAACATCGCGAGGGCCGGTTCATCACGCCAGGAGGAACAGACACTCTGTTGCTTCAATTGTTCTCCTGAGGCAGCTTCCTCTCAGCCAGATGGCTGGGGTTATCCAGATGCACAACACCATCGAGCCAGTGACCTCAGGCACCACCCTAGTTTTGGAGCTGAGAACCTACTAATGGAGTAGTTGTGAGTAGGTCTATTAATCTCCTTGAGGCTGGCAAACTTTTGTCATTACCGACTCCATGGTCTCCCCGACAGACACGAGTGCAAAGATGGATTTCACACGGTATATCTTTAGCCTGAAGGTGAGAGCAGGTCTTCTGCAGGCCAGTTTTCACCTCCTGTAGCACTTGAACCTTCCCTAGCCAATCACCGAGGTACGGCAAGACGTGAATTGCTGGGATGTTTGGGTGAGTGACCATGATGGTCACTGGGTATGTACTCAAGGGGGGGCAAAAGAAAAGCTGACCAGTAACATGCTGTACTTGTAATGATCCTGCCTTGGGCAGAAATGAAGGAGCTGCCTGTGAGCTGGCCTGACAGACATGTGGATATAAGTGTTCGGTCCCATGAGGTTGGAGATGCTGCAGCTGAGTCTAAGAACACTGCTCTGAACTTGCATCTGGGGACCAGGCTGGGGAGCCCTGTCATAAATAGATAGCTAAGGGTTAATGTTTCTTTTACCTGTAAAGGGTTAACAAAGGGAACCAAACACCTGACCAGAGGACCAATCAGGAAACCGGATTTTTCAAAGC
>NC_133776.1:51868729-51928273 GCF_003597395.2 Chelonoidis abingdonii
TCTGGACTTTGTAAGCAACCTACAAAACACCCTCCGACATTCTCTAGCCCTTGCTAGAGAAAACCTAAAGGATACTCAGGAAGAGCAAAAGGCCTGGTATGATAAACATACCAGAGACCGTTCCTTCAAGAGAGGAGACCAGGTTATGGTCTTGAAGGCGCAACAAGCCCATAAGATGGAAGCATCATGGGAAGGGCCACTCACGGTCCAAGAGCGCCTGGGAGCTGTTAACTACCTCATAGCATTTCCCAATTCCTCACTAAAACCCAAAGTGTACCATGTTAATTCTCTCAAGCCATTTTATTCCAGAGACTGGGGAGCCTTCTGGCATGTAAGCTTTCCCACGGCAGAGAAGCACTGTCCCATGGGAGCCTTATGAGCCAGAATTCACTTGGGCATTCGGCCAACAGGAGATCCATCTGCCTGAAGTTCACCAGCTGGGCCAGCAAGGATGGGCAGTCATGGCTTCCATCATGCTGATGGAAGAATGTGTGCAGAGGCAGACTGCTATTTTGTCGGGCCTTGGGCCAGAGCAAGTGGGGGTCCCCTCCCCACCCCTTCTGCCTGCAGTACTCCCCCCCTTGCCACTCCCACCCAGGTGCTTTTACTGGGGAAATGGGGTTGGGAAAAGGGGCTTTCCCCCCCGCCCTCAGGCCTGGCTCTCCTGCCAGGGAGATGGGGTTGGGCACGGAGGCTTGCCCTGCTTCGCCCACTGCCTGGAGCTCCTGACAGGGAGTGGGGTCAGGGCGCAGGGGCTTGTCCCAGTCCCTGGCATGAGCGCTAGGCAGGTGGAGTGGGAGAAGTCCCTGTGGCCAACCCTGCTCCCCAGCAGGAGTCCTGGGTGGAGCAGGGGTAGGGTGCCAGAGCGACCATTTTTCTGAGGCCCCCCTGGGCATGGGCCGCATTCACACAATGGCTTATCTTCCACTGGACATGCACCAGCCTCACCAAACAATTGTAGGCAGCCTAGCACCTTTCTAGGGTGTTATTAGGTTCCCGGACTGATAAGAGGTTCATCTGTTGGAAGCGTAACATCAGTTATTTAGAGATTTACCAATCTACAATAGAAAAGCACCTGTCAACTGCTCTGAGCAAATCCCTTAATAAATGACCCACCAATAACACCAAAACCATATAACCCAACACCAACATAACCAAAATCACCAGGCGTCTCCTCACATCACTCCTGTCAGGCCATACCCACCCCCTCTGGCCTTGCAGAAAGGATGGGGTGGGGCGAGTGGGAGCACTAGCTCAGCACAAGAAAATATCCTCGATTCCAGCTTCGATCCACCACAGAGCTTGAAAATACATTTCTGACTTGGCCTTGCAGGTTGCCAAAGTGTGGATTAGTGAGGTTCTGCTGAATGCAACAACATCCCACTGCTGGGACTCATTAGACTGTTTGCCTTCTCCTTGTGGAGCAAGCGATGCAGAATATACTGTTCTCAAACATCAAATTAAACCATTTTGAAAATGGCAAAATGTTACCGATTAACAAAATGACACTATCATTAGGATATTAGAAAGACAGGTGGGTGAGGTAAGATCTTTTATAGGACCAACTTCTGTTGGTGAAAGAGACAAGTTTTTAAGCTACACAAGAGCTCTGGGAAAGGTACACAGAGTGTCACAGCTACATACAACGTGGAACAGATTGTTTAGCATAAGCCGTTAACACATATTGTAAGAGACCATTCAAGGTGAAGTGGCCAGTTAACACCCCTCCAATCATAGAACGAAAAAAAGGAGGTTAGTGGGTTACAGACTGTTGAAACAAGCCATAAGTCCAGTCTCTTTATTAAGACAATGATTTTTAGGGTCTAGAAGAGTTATGAAATTAAGCACTCAGGCTCATCTTTTGAAGGTGCTGTGCAGGTTTCGTTTGAGGACAAGGACTGACAGGTCAGATATGCTTTGTGAGAAGTCCACCCCCACAGGTCATGTGAGGTTTGTGTCTTTTATCATTTTCCTGTGTGATTTCCTTCAAGAAGAAAGTGATTTGTTTCACCCACATAGTTGTTGTTGGGGCATTTAGTGCACTGGGTGAGGTACATCACCTTGGCTCTCTACTATCATTAAGAAAAGGAATAGAAAGTAAATATTTCAGTAAAAAAACTCCAAATCAGATGAAATACTCCATTACCAAGGTAGTGGAGGGCACTGTACGATTGTCCTGTTGACACTTTCAAACCTTGCAAGGGCCCAGGCAGGGCCGGCTCCAGGCACCAGCATTCCAAGCTGGTACTTGGGGTGGCAATCTTCAAGGGGCGGTAGTCCCTGTTGTTTTGCCCTCAAGCAGCGTGCCAAATTGCCGCCACGGATGACGGGGACAGTCTGTGTGCCCTCAGGGTGGCACGTGCGTTTCCGCGGTGGCGGCAATTCGGCAGCAGCTTCTATATTTAGCTGTCTGCGGCGGCTTCAGCTAAACATAGTAGCTGCCACCGAATTGTTGCTTCTGTAGAAACGCGCCTGCTGCCCTAAGGGCATATGGACTGCCCTCGCTGCCCACCGCGGCAATTTGGTGTGCTGCTTGGGGTGACGAAAACTGTAGAGCCGGTCCTGGACCCAGGGAATGTCACTTAGAAGTAGAGCTGCTCAGATTTTTTTGTCAAAACACTTCTGTGTCAGAATGTGGCATTTTTACTAAACAGAAATTTGTCATGAAATTGTACCAATTTCAATAAATTTTCCTGAGAACATATTTTGAAACAATTTTTTGGGAAAATTTTTTTAAGGAAAACATTGATATTTCATTCACGATTTTATTTTATGAATTTTTCACTTTTTGTATTTTTTATTATTTTTACATAAAGACATGTTGCATCATGTAAAGCAGTGGCTCTCAACCTTTCCATACTACTGTACCCCTTTCAGGAGTCTGATTTGACTCGCATACCCAAAGTTTCACCTCATTTAAAAACTACTTGCTTACAAAATCAAACATAAAAATACAAAAGTGCCACAACACACTGTTACTGAAAAACTGCTGACTTTCTCATTTTTACCACATAATTATAAAATAAATCAACTGGAATATAAATATCGTACTTACATTTCAGTGTATGGTATATAGAGCAATATAAACAAGTGATTGTCTGCATGAAATTTTAGTTTGTACTGATTTCACTTGTGCTTTTTCTGTAGCCTGTTGTAAAACTAGGTAAATATCTAGATGAGTTGATTTTACCCTCTGGAAGACCTCTAAGTACCCCTCGGGGTACACGTACCCCTGGTTGAGAACCACTGATGTAAAGCATGTCCTGCTATGTCATATTCTGTACAACTAGTACTGAGGTGTCATAAAGATAGAATATAATAGTTGAAATATTCTATTTCTCTTTTTTAAATCAGTAAGAGCAGCTGCTACTTACCACTGTTTGTCTTACTCTCGAGATCATATTTTCATTTCCTGTTTGTGTTATAATGAAATATTTTGACACTTTGAAAAAAATAAGATAAGCACCTAGAGTACTAATTCGTGAAGCAGCTGTTTTCAGTACGTATTCCTTGTGTGATCTGGAACATTTGCTAGGAAATTGAAAAATAACTTGCTCGGACTAATGTTCTCATGTTATGCACTACTACCAACCTGTCCATATCATTGAATAATAAAATAAAAAATGAAAAAACATTAACAATAAAAATGGAAACAAATTTCAAAATTCCAAATGAAAAATTTCAACATAATCACTTTTGTGGCAATTTTGATTTCTGGAAAATGAAACATATTGTCGCATTCATGGGAATGAAACAATTTCAAATGTCAAAAATCCACAAACAGAATTTGGAGTTGTTGACCTTCTTCTGCTAGGCTTGCCATTAATGCCACAATGGTTACGCAAATGATCAGTTCAGTCGAGTCAGATATTACTGCAGCATCACCCTCTAGATACTGAGAGCCATATGCCCACAATATCACATTAAAAGAAAGAAAGAAAAGACTTATCACACCAGCTATCTAATCGCCATGATACTAGGTGATCGAATTCCAATCAGAGGACTGGCCTAGACAGCAGAACATTAGGTCCTCTCATGTTACTGCCTAAACAGTCCTATGTTCAATAATCCCTCCCACTACTGGTACAGGAAATTCCACATTTCAAGTCTATTTGGAAGAAATACCTGAGATCTCTGCTACAAGATGGGCAGTATGGATCAGAATGGTTAGAAGGAGACAAGGGTCGGAATAAAGTGGTGCAGTGTTCACATGTCGGAGGGGTATATAGCAGGTTCCCAGGCTTTTACTGGGACCAGTGCTGTCTCAACAATATTCATAAAAGATCTAGAATAAGGGGAAACCATGGAGGTGGCAAGTTTGGTAGATGATACAAAACGTACTTAAGATAGTTAAGTCCAATGCAGACTGGCAGAAAAGTAAAAGCGATTCACAAACTGGGTGATGGCCAACAAATGGGAATGAAATTCAAAGTAGATAAATGCAGAATGTTACTTGAAAATAATCCCAACTTTATAGCACAAATAGATGGGGTCTAAATGTAGCTGTTACCACTCAAGAGAGATCTTGGGTCTTTGTGGATAGTTTTCTCGAAAACGTCTGCTCAGTGTGCAGCGGCCAAGACAAAAGAAACAGAATGGTTGGACTCATGAGGAAGGGATAGATAGATAAACAAAAGCATCAAAAGCCACTATATAAATCCAGGTACGTCTACACTTGGGAACATTGTGTCAGTTTGGTCGCCTATCTCAAAAAATATATTGAAATTTGAAAAGTCAAGAGAAGGGCAACAGAAAATGATTAGCGTGTGGTACCGGTTCCATGTGAGGACGAGTTAGAAGCTGAGGACTGTTTAGCTTGAAAAGATGAGACTAAAGGGGCATATGATAGAGATCTTAAAATCATGACTGGTGTGGGAGAAGTGAATAAGAAGTGTTATTACCATTCACATATTCTAAATATAGCAAGGGTTAATGTTTCTTTCACTGTACAGGTTACACAAGGAACCACACACCTGACCAGAGCCAATCAGGAACCGGATTTGCATAAGCTCAGGGCGAGGGAATGTTTGGTCTGTGTCTGTTGTCTGGTCTGCACTCTGAGTAGAGGGGTCCCTCTATCTTCAAGGCTTTGAGCTTCAGTTCAATTTGTGAGTACCAGGTAGAAAAAACAATACGCTGTATTGTTTTTTTTGTATTCATGTGTGTAGTTGCTGATGTTTAACATTGATCTCTTTTTTGAATAGGCTGTTTTTCATATTTTCTTTTAAGCATAGCCCTGTAATTGTCACTTTAATACAAGATTAATTTTTGTCTTGTTTCTTTTTTTTATATTAAAGCTTTCACTTTTTTAAAACTGTTTACTTTTTTCTAGTTATGGCAGGATAGGAATCTCTGTGCCAGGATTACTGTCTCTCTCAGGGAAAGACTGGGAGGGGGGAAAAGAAGGAGGGGGAAGGTAAATTGTCCTCTCGGTTTTGTGTTTCAAGGGATTGAAGCAGGGAAATCTCCTAGTATACCCAGGGCGGGAAAATCTGGGAGGAAGTAAAGAGCAGGAAGGGAAATGGTTTATTTCTCCTTGTTTTAAGAATCCAAGGGATTTGGGTTCTTGGGGTCCCCAGGGAAGGTTTTGGGGGGACCAGAGTGTACCAGGCACTGGAATTCCTGGTTGGTGGCAGGCTATCAGATCTAAGCTGGTAATTAAGCTTAGAGGGGTTTCATGCAGGCACCCAGATTTTTGGACGCTAAGGTCCAGATTTGGGAAAGATGCTTATGATATGAGTGGCAGCGAAGTGGGAAAGATAACAATCCAGAAGCCAGAACGCTAAGGTTCAAATCTGAGTAGGAAGCTATGACAACATAACACAAGAATGAGGGGTCACCCAGTGAAATTAATAGGCAGCAGGCCAAAAGTATAATTGGGTTCCAAAAAGAACTAGATAAATTCATGGAGGATAGGTCCATCAATGGCTATTAGCCAGGATGGGCAAGGACACAACCTCATGCTTTGGGTGTCCCTAATCCTCTGACTGCCAGATGCTGGGACTGGATGACATTGAGTGGATCACTCAATAATTGCCCTGCTCTGTTCACTCCTTCTGAAGCATCTGGCACCACCCACTGCTGGAAGACAGGATACTGGATTAGCTGGACAAATGATCTGACCCAGTATGGCCATTATATACTCCTTGTAATGCTTCTAAACAGGCAGGTCCAGGGCCAAATGGGGCTAGAAATCATTAAGAATTGCTCAGTGATGGGGAACTCAGTAGATGTTGGGCCACTGCTTCCCTGCCCTTCCTCCCACAAACACCTATTCCCCCTGGAGCTATGGAGCAGCACAGACTCATGCTCTGGCGCTCTGGCTACTTGTGGCTGCATTGCGTCAGGCAAAAAGACAGGGCATAAAGCTGGCTGGGGGGTGTCAGGCTTGGATTTTCCCAATCTTTTTCCAGCTCACTCTGAGTGGCAAACTGCCCTGATGATTGTGTTCCACCTTAAAGGCTTTGGCCACATGAGAGTCTGGCTGGTTTTGTCAGCGAAAGCTTTGAGTTCCACCAGCCAACTGGCCATGTGATGCTGCTAATTCCCAAATAGGCCTTCCCCTCCCCAGTTCATCCCGTGCCAGAAGCTATTACCGAGCTCTTCCAGAGATCTCCAATCTGAAGTTTATAAAACAATCTCTTCTGCAACTAGCACTGACACTCCCTGCATCCTTCCCCCACAGGGATTTCAAAACATGATTAACATCTATGTTGTCTGGATCCCCTGGCTCAAAACTGGCTTCCTTGAATCTTCTCAATTAGTTAAAACAATTCCCTCCACCCACCACAGCCCATTCATGGCAAGGACCTTTTGAGGACTGTAAAGGAGAAGGCACTATTGGGCTCATAATGGAAAACAAACCTAGAACATAACATAAGAATGGCCATACTGGGTCAGAACAAAGGTCCACCTAGCCCAGTGTCCTGTTTTCTGACAGTGGCCAATGCCAGGTGCTTCAGAGGAATTGAACAGAACAGGTAATTATTGAGTGATCTATCCCTGGTCACCACTCCCAGCTTCTGGCAAACACCATCCCTGCCCATCCTGGCTAATAGCCATTGATGGTCCTCAGCTTTACCTCTGCAGGGTCTCTCATCCACTTCTCCAATCAATGCCTTTATGAAAGCTAGCAGACATGAGACTTCCTGCAAAAGGAAGAAACATAAAGGCTATTGCAGGTGACCGCAACATCGTGGCTGGGCTTAATAACTCTGCACTTGCTTTATTATTTACAGCACTTCGAGATTACTGGCAATAATAACATTGCCTCATCTATTTTCCCAAAGGCAGATGTTCCTTCCAAATGTGGAACATCCAAGCAGAGTGAAATGGCTCCCTGTTTGTTTTGTTTTATATCAAGCAACCCCCAAACCTCATGGGCTCAGCCCCTGGGCAGACCTGGTGCCAGTGACTTGGAGCGACAGCCCCAGCCCCTGTTCTTACAAACCATGCCTAGTTGTTAGTTTGAGACATACAGACTATAGCTCCTGAGAGTTATCCCGGGTGCACACAGCATGGGAGGGGCTCTCCCTTACATAGCTAGCACTAATCTCAATCAAGAAATTGTGCTTGGGGGAACCTTTTGCCCGGCAGCTAGGGGCAGCTGCATTGGAGGTAGACTGGTTGGCAGTTTGAACAGAGGAGATCTGCCATGGTTTGGAGAGTCAGTGCTACATCTGCGGAAGTTCTGCTGCAGGGTCTTCAAACCGTGATTGGAAATGTGCTCTCATATTATAAAATGCAGTAAGTTAGAGAAGACTGTCAGTAGACAGGGTTCACTGAATGACCCAGTGACTGGAACAATCCTTATTTACAGAGCATTTTCCAAGCGCTCTGCAAACAGTGAATAATTAACCCTTACAACCAGGGCTGGCTCCAGGCACCAGTCCAGCAAGCCAGTGTTTGGGGCGGCCAATGGAGAGGGGCGGCTTGTCCGGCAATTTGGTGGCAGGTTCCTCAGTCCCTCTCAGAGTGAAGGACCAGCTGCTGAATTGCTGCCGAAGACTGAAGCGGCAGCAGTAGAGCTGATCACGAGCGCGTCTTTTTATTTTTTTTACTGCTTGAGGTGGCAAAACCCGTGGAGCCGACCCTGCTTACAACCCCCTTGCGAGATAGACCTAGGGGACGGATATTGTTCCTTTTACACACTGGTAGACCGACCCATTCAAGAATCTTGCTCAAAGGCAAACAGCAAGCCAATGGCTGGGTTGAACTAGAACTTGGGGGCTCCCAGCCTCACACTCATTCAATGAGACACTAGCTGCTTCTATGACACAACACTAACAAAGACCCTATTAGACCCCAATGGTTTCAAAGATTTTCCAAGCCTCAGTTCCTGTCTGCCTCTGACTTGGTCAAATTAAGAAAAGCCACCAACTCTGCAGGTGCAAGTGAACCCATCTGGGCCCCACTGGTGGTGTGGGATGAGTGATGAACAAAGGCAGGTTCCATGTTTACTCCGGCATAGAGTCACACTAACTATGTGACTATGAAAATGGCAAGACTTATTGCTGCTGGGGAGAGCCATGGGACAAGCAGGGCAGTCAGGGACTCATTAGCCTAACCAGCTAATCCTGGAGCTTTTAAAAACTTCTTGTATTCCTGGAAACTGGGCCAAATAATCACTGTTCCCCTGAGTGCCTTCTGAATTTGTTACTGATGTTTGTCAAAGGCCTCTGGAGGCCATCCAGGCATGTACGCAAATGATCCAGACTCAGCACGCTCATGCCAGTGAATGGTGTCAGGAAGGCAATGCTCACCCCAGCCAGCGGTGGTGCTGTCCGAGACTCAGCCCCTCCCCATGTACTGGAGAAGGCTTCCCCCATGTTTCACAGGGAAAGTTCAAGGCCAACCCCCAGACAGAAGCAGGGGCTGAATTGATTTCCACTCCCAGTCAGCGAGCTGCAATGGTCCCAACTGGGCCTCAGGGAGCAGAAAAACAGGGAAGGCAGAGCGACCTGAGCTCTCCTGGCTCACAGCTGTCATTTTGTTCATGCTGTGTATGCACCCATCAACAGCAATGATCTCTCTGTAGGGTTCTGCTTCCCCTCAGCTTGGCCAAAACCCAGTCAGTTAGTTCCTTGAAGCTCAGCAGCCAGATCCAAGCCCCGAATCCACAGGGGGGCTGTGAGCAGAGAGAGGCAGTGGCTGAAATGGACTCTCATCATGCTGCCTGCCCTGGCAGCTGCTCCTCCACACACATTCCACATCATTTTCTTTAACGAATCTGGTCACTCAGGAACACCAGCACACAATCCTCCTCCACAGCAGGAGGTCAGACAGGTAGCCTGGGGGACAGAGGCCAGTAACAGATGCTTTTGAGGAAGGTCCCTGTATCATAAGCCTCTTCCCAAATCTGGACCTTAGCGTCCAAAAATCTGGGTGCCTAGCATGAACCGCTCTAAGCTCAATTTACCAGCTTAGATCTGATCTTGCTGCCACCATCCAAAATTTCCAGGGTTTTGGCCCCCTCTGGTCTCCCAAACGGCTTCCTGGAGGGGACTCAGACTCAAGAAACCCTGAGCCTCAACCACAAGGGAATAACCCACTTCCCTTCCCTCTCTCTTCCACCCAGCCTTTCCTTCTGGCTAACCTGGCAGTATTGATGCATCTCTTTACTCACAATACCAAGAAGCATTCTCCTCTTATTCCCAAGAGACAAACCAATACAAGGAACGAAGATTATCTCTCTCCCTCCCCTCTTGCTTCTTCCGCCCTGGCCCTAGGAGAGTTAAACACAGAGCGTAGTGTTTCCCCTCCCCCCGTCTTTCCTTTCTCCTTAACCAGAGAAAAACTCCAAACAGGTTTTAAAGAAAGCTTTATATAAAAAAGAAGAAAAAAGAAAACATATTCTCTCTAACAGATGACAATACGGGCCTTGTGCTTATAAGAAATATGAACAACAGTCTGATTCAAAAGATATCCAATTTGAACATTCCAGCACACACCACATGAAAACATACAAACAAATATATAAAGCCTATTGTTTTGCTACCTTTGTACTTACAACTGGGAAACTGAAGTGAGGAAGCTTACGAGAAAAGATCCCCTCTCATAGTGAGAGCCAGACAAGACAAAGAACCAAAAAATTCCCTCCCCTTAGCTTTGAAAATGGTTTCCTGATTTGGTCCTCTGGTCAGGTGTTTGGTTCCCTTTGTTAACCCTTACAGGTAAAAGAAACTTAACCCTTAGCTATCTCTTTATGACACCTGAACTGCACAGACTCAATAGAACACAGGGTGGAAGGACCGCAAGGGTCAGTCTAACTCCTGCCAGACGCAGGATTTGTTGTGTCTAAACCCGTGGTGGGCAACCTGTGGCCCGGGCCCCATGTGGCCCATCAGGGTAATCTGATTGGGCAATGAGACATTTTGCTGATGTTGATCATTTCGCAGGCACGGCCCCCGCAGCTACCGTGGCCACAGTTTGCCTTCCAGCCAATGGGTGCTGCGGGAAGCGATGGTCTGCAAGGACTGGGGTGCGGGCCTGCGGCTGTCAACGTCAGCAAAATGTCTCGTGGCCGCAATCAGATTACCTGATGGGCTGCATGTGACTGATGGGCTGCGGTTGCCCAGCACTGATCTAAACCATCCAAGACCGATGGCTATTCAGCCTCCTTTGAAAACCTCCAGTGAAGGAGCTTCCTGACTTCCCTAGGCAGTTTGTTCCATGTCCTATGTTCTTACGTGAGGAGTTTTTCCTGAGATTTAATCTAAGCTGCTGTCTGTAGTTTGACCTCATGCTCTTGTCCTACCCTCTGTGGCAGAAGAGAACAACTTTTCTCCATTCTTTCTTTGTTGCAGCCTTTCATGTATTGAAGCCACTATTCATGTCCCCTCATTCTCTCTTTTTCAACTAACAATACCCAGTTCTTCAGCTTTGCTCCTATGGCTGCTTTCCATCCTTTGATCATCTTTGTCACCCTGCCTTTGGTCCTTTGGTTTCTCGACATCCTTTTTAATACAGCAGTCACCAAAACTGGACACAGTACTCCAGCGGGCCTAACCAGGGCTGAGTAGAGTGGTCTATCACTCCCATGACTTGCATGCTAACCTCTTTAAATGCAACTGATACTGCATTTGCTTTTTCTGCAACAGCTCGCATTGCTACTCATGTTGAGTTGTGATCCACCACAATTCCCAGATCTGTCTCAGTCATACTGCTGCCAGCCAGTTATCCCCATTCTGATTTGTGCATTGGTTTCTCTTGCCTAAGTGCAGCACCTCTAATTTGTCCTTGTAGAATTTCCTTTGTTGTCTAGAGCGCGTTCTCTCATGTATCAAGATCGATTTGAAGTTAGCTCTATCCTCCTAGTGTCTAAACATTTGTGTCATCTGCAATTTGATCAGTATGCTCCTCTATTCCTACATCTAGGTCATTAATGAAGATGTTAAATACACCGACCTAGAACAGATCCCTGTGTATTCCTATTGAGACGGTCTTCCAATTGCACTCATTCCATGGAGTATCAGGAGGTAGCCGTGTTGTCTGTATATCGCACAAACAACAGGAGTCCGGTGCACCTTAAAGACTAACAGATTATTTGGGCATAAGCTTTCGTGGTAAAAATCTCACTTCTTCGATGCATGGAGTGAAGTTACAGATGCATTCCACTAATAGTTACTTTTGCCCTATTATTTATTATTATTTGTTACAGTAGCACTAAGATCAGGGTCTCATCGTGCTGGTGCTGTACATACACATATTAAGAGACATTTTATCATACCTACAGTCCTAGATTTCAAGTTATCAGTGGCAGTGAGTTCCAGGGGGTATCTGTGTGGGTAGAAAGCATTTTTGATCATTTTGTATTGCACCTTTCAATCTATTGAACGTTCCCTTGTTCCTGTGTTATGAGTAAGGCTACATTTTAGTCAAGGTATTTATTTAGTAAAGTCATAGATAGGTCCATGGGCAGTAACAAAATCATGGCCTGAGACCTGTCATGGCCTGGTCTACCCTACGAGTTTACTTGAATTAGCAGCATTAAATCCATTAACTCTGCACCCATCCACACACCGAAGCTCTTTACTTCGATATAAGGGCTCTTAAAATCGATTTCTGTACTTCCCCGATGAGGGGAGTATGCTAGAAAAGCTTTGAAAAATCTGGTTTCCTGATTGGTCCTCTGGTCAGGTGTTTGGTTCCCTTTGTTAACCCTTTACAGGTAAAAGAAACATTAACCCTTAGCTATCTATTTATGACACCCTGAAACTGCACAGACTCATAGAACCACAGGGTGAGAAGGGACCGCAAGGGTCAGTCTAACCTCCTGCCAAGACGCAGGATTTGTTGTGTCTAAACCCGTGGTGGGCAACCTGTGGCCCGCGGGCCCCATGTGGCCCATCAGGGTAATCTGATTGCTGGCAATGAGACATTTTGCTGATGTTGATCATTTGCAGGCACGGCCCCCCGCAGCTACCAGTGGCCACAGTTTGCCGTTCCCAGCCAATGGGTGCTGCGGGAAGCGATGGTCTGCAAGGACTGGGAGTTGCGGGGCCTGCGGACTGTCAACGTCAGCAAAATGTCTCGTGGCCCGCAATCAGATTACCCTGATGGGCTGCATGTGACCTGATGGGCTGCAGGTTGCCCAGCACTGATCTAAACCATCCAAGACAGATGGCTATTCAGCCTCCTTTTGAAAACCTCCAGTGAAGGAGCTTCCATGACTTCCCCTAGGCAGTTTGTTCCATTGTCCTACTGTTCTTACAGTTAGGAAGTTTTTCCTGAGATTTAATCTAAAGCTGCTGTGCTGTAGTTTGACCTCATTGCCTCTTGTCCTACCCTCTGTGGCAAGAGAGAACAACTTTTCTCCATCTTTCTTATGGCAGCCTTTCATGTATTTGAAGACCACTATCATGTCCCCCCTCAATCTCCTCTTTTTCAACTAAACATACCCAGTTCCTTCAGCCTTTGCTCCTATGGCTTGCTTTCCATCCCTTTGATCATCTTTGTCACCCGCCTTTGGTCCTTTCTGGTTTCTCGACATCCTTTTTATACAGCAGTCACCAAAACTGGACACAGTACTCCAGCTGAGGCCTAACCAGGGCTGAGTAGAGTGGTACTATCACATCCCATGACTTGCATGCTAAACCTCTTTAAATGCAACCTGATACTGCATTTGCTTTTTCTGCAACAGCATCGCATTGCTGACTCATGTTGAGGTTGTGATCCACCACAATTCCCAGATCTGTCTCAGTCATACTGCTGCCAAGCCAGTTATCTCCCATTCTGTATTTGTGCATTTGGTTTCTCTTGCCTAAGTGCAGCACCTTACATTTGTCCTTGTAGAATTTCATTTTGTTGTCTAGAGCGCAGTTCTTCAATGTATCAAGATCGATTTGAATGTTAGCTCTATCCTCCATAGTGTCTAAAACTTTGTGTCATCTGCAAATTTGATCAGTATGCTCTCTATTCCTACATCTAGGTCATTAATGAAGATGTTAAATAACACCAGACCTAGAACAGATCCCTGTGTAATCCTACTTGAGACGTCCTTCCAATCTGACATCATTCCATGAGTATCAGGAGGTAGCCGTGTTAGTCTGTATCCGCAAAAACAACAAGGAGTCCGGTGGCACCTTAAAGACTAACAGATTTATTTGGGCATAAGCTTTCGTGGGTAAAAAATCTCACTTCTTCAGATGCATGGAGTGAAAGTTACAGATGCATTCCACTAATAGTTACTCTTTGCCTATTATTTATTATTATTTGTTTTACAGTAGCACTAAGATCAGGGTCTCATCGTGCTAGGTGCTGTACATACACATATTAAGAGACATTTTATCAATCCTACGAAGTCCTAGATTTCAAAGTTATCAAGTGGCAGTGAGTTCCAGGGGGTAATAATGTGTTGGGTAAGAAAGCATTTTTGATCAGTTTTGTATTTGCCACCTTTCAATCTCATTGAACGTTCCCTTGTTCCTGTGTTATGAGTAAGGCTACATTTTAGTCATAGGTATTTTTAGTAAAAGTCATAGATAGGTCATGGGCAGTAAACAAAAATTCATGGCCTGAGACCTGTCCATGGCCTGGTCTACACTACGAGTTTACTTGAATTTAGCAGCATTAAATCCAATTAACTCTGCACCCATCCACACACCGAAGCTCTTTACTTCGATATAAAGGGCTCTTAAAATCGATTTCTGTACTCCTCCCCGATGAGGGGAGTAGTGCTGAAATCAACACTGCCATTTCAAATTAGGGTTAGTGTGGCCGCAATTCGACCGGGAGCTATCCGATAGTGCACCATTGTGACCGCTCTGGACAGCCATCTGAACTCGGGTGCACTAGCCAGGTAGACAGGAAAAGCCCCGCAAACTTTTGAATTTTATTTCCTGTTTGCCCAGCGTGGAGTGCTGACCAGCACAGGTGACCATGCAGTCCCAGAATCAAAAAAGAGCTCTAGCAAGGACTGTATGGGAGATACTGAATCTGATCTCTGTATGGGGAGATGAATCTGTTCTATCAGAACTCTGTTCCAAAAGACGAAATGCCAAAAATTTGAAAAAATCTCCAAGGCCATGATGGACAGAGGCCACAACAGGGACACAACACAGTGCTGCGAGAAACTTAAGGAGCTGAGACAAGCGTACCAGAAAGCCAAAGAATCAAATGGGAGCTCACGGAGGGAGGGGCGACTGACGACTGTAGCTATCCCACAGTTCCCAGACTTTCCGAAAACCATTTGAATTCTGGGCTGAGCTCTCAAAGCCTGAAGGGTCAAAAACATTGTCGCAGGTGGTTCAGGGTATATGTTGTCAGCCCCCACCCCCGTGAAAGCAAAGGGAAAAAAATCGTTTCTCGCCTTTTTTCAATGTCACCGTATGTCTGCTGGATGCTGCTGGCAGATGCTGTGCTGCAGCACCTCCACAGCAGCATGCCCGTACCTTGCCTTGCCTTGCGGACGGCAGACGGTACAGTAGGAATGGTATCCGTCATCATCGTCCCGTGCGTGCTCCTGGCTGGCCTCGGTGAGGTCAGCCGGGAGTGCCTGGGCAAAAATGGGAATGACTCCAGGTCATTCTTTTCTTTAAGTTTTGTCTAATAGAGATTCAGTCCTGCCTGGAATATCATGGCAATTGGAGGCTTCTGCCTCAGGCTGCTCTCCCAGTCAGCAGCACTGCACAGTCGCGCCTACCCCAGCCTACTCCTTGCTACCAGGGCTCACAATCAGATACTTAGACCTCTACATTTTGCTGCAAATAAAAAAATTAAGCTGCCATTTAGAATTGTCCCCCAACATACATATCCTGGGACATTTTGTATTTTACCCAGTGTCAACCAAAGGCCCACACACAAATGGAGATTCAGTCCTGCCTGTGCTTCTATCCTCGTGCTTATCACAGATTCCCATTTTCAGCTTTAGGCTGAGAAAGTGCAGAATGGTGGTTCACTCTACACTGCTGTAAGCCAACCGCCCTCCCCCCCCCACTTTGATCTCTGCTTGCAGAGGCAATAAAGTCAGTGCTGTTTCTTATTCATGCATTCTTTATTACTTCATCACACAAAGGGGGGGATAACTGCCACGGTATCCCAGAAGGGGTGGGGGAGGAGGGAAGCAATGGGTGGGGTTGTTGCAGGGGCACCCCCTAGAATGGCATGCAGCTCATCATTTCAGCGGGATGTCTGGGGCTCTGACTTGGCGTGGCCATTTGCCTCTCTGGTTCTTTAGTAGGCTTGCCTGATATTCTAGGCAGGACTAACTCTGCATTAGACAAAACTTAAAGAAGAGAATGACCTGGAGAGTCATTCCCATTTTTGTCCAGGCACCCCCGACCGACCGCACTGAGGCTGGCTAGGAGCACCCATGACAGCAGCAGACAGTACAGTATGACTAGTAACCATCTTTGTCAACTTGCAAAGCAGTAGACGGTACAGTAGAGCTGGTAACCGTCTTTGCTAACTTGCAAAAGCAAGGGGATGCTGCTGTGTAGCACCGCAGTACCGTGTCCGTTAGCAGCATCCAGTGGACATTCGGTGACTGTGAAAAAAGTCTTAACGGGCTCCATGGTTGCTGTGCTATGGCGTTTGCCCGGGCAATCCAAGGAAAAGGGCATGAAATGATTGTCTGCCGTTGCTTTCACGGAGGGAGGACTGACTGACGACATTTACCCATAACCATCCGTGACAAATTTTTGGCCCCATCGGGCATTGGGATCTCAACCCAGAATTCCAATGGGCAGGGGAGACTGCAGGAACTATGGGATAGCTACCCACAGTGCAACACTCCGGAAATCAATGCTAGTCTTGGGACATGGACACACACCGCCGAATTAATGTGCTTAGTGTGGCCGCGCGCACTCGATTTTATACAATATGTTTCCAAAAATCGATTTCTGTAAAATTGGAATAATCCCGTAGTGTAGACATACCCCATGACTTGTACTATATACTCCAACTAAACCTTGGGCCAGGGATCTGTGGGTGCTCTGGGGGGGCGGTGTGTGGGTGCTGTGGGGGCTGGGTGGTGGTGGCCTGGGACCCCCGCTAGTGCTGGAGGTGGCAGGCTGTAATGGTGCACGTTCCGGGACCCCTGCTGGTGCTGGGGGGGTGGATGAGGAGGGTTGGCAGGGCTGGCAGGCTCCCTACCTGGTTCTGTGTGTCCCTGCACCATCTAGCAGGAGGGAAGGCTGGAGGGCTCCCCATGCTGCCATGAGCTCTGGCTCCACAGCTCTTATTGGCCAGGAACCACAGCCAATGGGAGCTGTGGGGGGCGGTGCCTGGGAGCACCGGCAGTGCAAGGAGCTCTTCTGGTCCCTCCACCTGGGAGCTGCAGGGACATGTTGGCCGCTTCTGGAAAGGAAGGCTCCCCCCTCTCCCCCATGGTAAGCACCACCACGTACCCCAACCCCCTCCCCCCATCCTGAGCCCCCTCCAACACCGAAACTGCCCCATCAGCGGCTGGTGTGGCTGGCCCAGGGGCTGCCTGATCTGTTCGGTCAGTCCCAGAATCAGCCACTGCAGAAGTCACGGACCCCCGTGACAGACATGCAGCCTTAGTTATAAGACAGGAGGAATAGGAGCACTTCTCTCTCCTTCCTATCGGGCGTATGAAGATAACACATTAGAGACCGTGGGATGCTCCGATCACACGCCTGACTCCGTATGGCTCCAAGTCATAAGTACAGACATGCCACTAGGGCTATGCTACCGGCATCCCTATGAAGAACACGGCATTGAGTGCAGTGCTGAGGGAGCTCCAAGAGGCAGCTCAGTCTGATCACTCACAACAATGGATGACTCACTGGATAACAATGGATGGTCAGATCACATTGGGACAAGAGTTGCAGAAGCAGTTTCTCAGCATCATTGCTTCTCAGAACAGCTAGTTCTAGACACAGGTTATTTAACGCTGAACTCTGGCACTGCACTACTTTCTGGGCTTTTCCTCTCTGATCTCAACCTGCCCCTTCTCCAGCTGCAATTTCTGCCCTACACTTTACTGACTTCAGAGACAGCTGTATCTCACTAACACCTGGACAGAAGGTTTTGTCTGCCTCTGCTGCACCTTGGCACCCAGCAGCTCTCCCCCAGCTCCTACTTAAAATTTCTGTCCATGCCCTTTGGAGTTACTTGCGTTACAGTGAAACCCACCCCTCCTGTAGCAGCTCTCTCTTCTTGCAAACTCCTCAGTGGTTAGTTAATTTACCCCCCGCCCCTTCATACCATCTTCTCCTTTGCACACTGGGGCTCTGAAATTCCTCTATCTTCCTAGCCCTGTGGAAGCTCTTCACAGAGCCCTACCACAGAAGCCTCATCCTCAGGAACAATCCCCGGCATCTCCTTATGGTTAAAGATTTTGCTCTTTAGATCTAAAGATGTTGAACGGCAATCTGCAGAGCTATCTCCACTGGATTGATGGGCTAGCAGAACTAGTATTTAAGCATATGACTCAATTCATATCTAGTGAACACACACAATCTGTGTTATATAATAATCCCCAATTCGTAGGAGACTGAAGGCTAGACTAAAACTTGAGGAGGCTGAAAAACACAAGGGGTTCTGTTTGCATATTGTATTGACTCCCTCAAGCAGCCAGAGGGCTTTCTACTAAATCTGTGTTTGCTTATTCCCCATCCTTTGCCTCTGAGGCAGGATGGCATGCTTGCCTCCTCTTTGTTGGGTTCCCTTTACTTTGACTTTGTCACTAGTGCTGACTCTCACACCGCAAAGGGTTTATCTCCATGCCCAAGTCCGGATGAAGGATGGAATTAAAATGGGAGAGACCAGAGTATAATTCTCTTGAAGCCCTTGGTCTATGTCCTCCTATGGAGGACAAGCTTTGCAAAGCAAGTGTTTAGTTTGCGCCCTCGGAACATAGCCACAAACAGATGCGGGGAGCTGTGCACACCGGTGAGACTACACTGAGCCCGATTCCTCACTGCCCTGCACCTCTGCAGCCATCTCCCCTGGGCACAGCTGGCGCAGGTGGAAATCGCCACACCAGGCCCAGGGCCACAGGGAATCAGGCCCGTTATCTGACTAAGGAGGTTTAAGCAATGGGTAGCACCCCTCCAGTTTATGCCGCCCTCATGGCTGTCTAAGTCATACTGCGCAGCAGCCTATCAGGGCCCCCAGAGAGGGGAGCCAGCGTACAGCAAAATGCAGCCTGCTTTCACAGGCCACTGTCAAGGGAATAGCAGATGCAGAGCTTTCTTCAAGCACCTTCGAAGTCCCTCCCAAGTCCCCCGTAGCGGTGCCAACCCCAAGTGTGCAAAAGTCCTGAGTTAGGGCCCAGAAATTAAGAGATTGGCTTAGAAATCATGAGAGTTTAAATCACAGTAAATGTTGTTTCTCTGTCTTCTGGTCTCTGAGCTGCTAGGTCACCCTCAGCTGATGCCCACAAAAGGTTTTCTTTTCAACCAGGAGGACTAGAAAGGCAGGCTGAGATACTCACACAATCACCTGACTCTAGGAGTTGTGGCTTGCAGAAAACCACCAGCTATCATGAAACGTGCAGATGCCAGAGCTGGCCATGCTGCAGTAGGGGCCTGGAGGGAGTGTAACAGGACAAGCTCCGCAGTTTCATTCCCTGCTTTTCCTCTCGAAGTAGCAATGACTGCTCCAGCAACAGCAGTCACCAGCTACCACCTCCACCCCCTAGCGAGACTCCACCAGCAGGGAGAGGAATTCTGGCCTCACAGGGCACTGCCAAGAATGCCCCAGCCCTTGCTGTCTGGGGTCAGACTTTTGAAGAGCCAGGCAGCACCTCACATTCTCCTCCTGCCCCCTCCCATGCCGTCAGGACTCAGCCCCATGGCAGGCTGCACCTCCCCCTCGAGCACTCCCCTCCCCACAAGAACCCTGCACCTGTGCCTCAACTGATCATGTTAATAATCACCTCCCTCTGCTCTGGAGAGCAGCTGCCCACAGCCTGGAGCTCAGGGGCTCCAGAACGCCTGCAGGCCCCTGGCTTGCTGGCACAGCCCGAGCTCTTCACCACCAACTCACGGTAACCCAGCCGCATGACAGCTCTGGGGCCCCACCATGGCCAGTCCTGCTGCCCCCGACCTGCACCAGCCGTGCAACACAGACAACAGGAGGAAAGAAGCCAGGAAGCCCCAGCCAGTGCGTTAGGGTTGCCAACATTCTAAATGCACAAAACCGAGCCCCCGAGCCCCCCGCTTCCCTGAGGCCACATTCCGGCCCTGTCCCTTCCCCGAGGCCCTGCCTCCCACTCACTATATTCCCCCTCCCTCGGTGGCTTGCTGTCCTCCACCCTCACTCACGTTCACTGGGCTGGGGCAGGGAGTTGGGGTGTGGGAAGGGGTGAGTGCTCTAACTGGGGGTATGGGCTCTGGGGTGGGGCCAGAAATGAGGGGTTCAGGTTGCAGGAGAAGGCTCCAGGTTGGGGTGCAGGAGGGGGTGAGGGCTCTGGCTGGGGGTACAGGCTTTGGGGTGGGGCTGGGGATGAGGGATTTGGGGTGCAGGATGGGGCTCCAGGTTGGGGCAGAGGGGTTCTGGGTGTGGGAGGGGGCTCCATGCTGGGACAGGGGGTTGGGGTGCAAGGTGGGAGTGAGGGCTCTGTCTGGGGATTTGGGCTCTGGGGTAGGGCTGGGGATGAGGGGTTTGGGGTGAAGAAGCAGGCTCCAGGCTGGGGCAGAGGAGTTCAGGGTGTGGGACGGGCTCGGGGTTGGGGCACAGGCTTACCTCTGGCAGCTCCTGGTCAGCGGCACAGCGAGGCTAAGGCAGACTCTCTGCCTGTCTTGGCTCTGCGATGTACCCCAGAAGTGGCCAGCCGGTCTGGCTCCTAGGCGGAGGTGCGGCAGGCGGCTCTGCATGCTGCTCTCACCCACAGGCACCATACCCGCAGCTCCCATTGGCTGTGGTTCCCTGTGGCCCCCTCAACTAGTTCCGGACCTGCTGGCTGCTTCTGGGGCGCAGCGCAGAGCCAGGACAGGTAGGGAGCCTGCCTTAGCTCTGCAGCACCGACAAGCGGACTTTTAACACCTGGTCGGCAGTGCTGTCCAGAGCTGCCAGGGTCTCTTTTCGACTTGGTGTTCTGGTAAAAAACTGGACATCTGGTCACCCTACAGTGCCTGGGAAGATCATCGATCGCTCCCCGCTACTCCCCGTGCAGTGCAATCAGAAAACAGCCTCCTCAGAGTCCACACACACACACCAAGCCCTGAGTCTCACGCTGACCTAACTGAGATTTGTGTCCCATAATCCCCACACCATCCACTGGGTTATCGCTAACCAATCCCCCACCTGCTCTGCTCCACAGCACCTGGCTGGCTGGCACTGCAGGTTGAGGTTCACTCACAGCTGGTCCTGTCCCCATCCACACCCAGGGCATTCTATTCACCACCCACCCACACTCAGGGGAAGGGGGGATAACCCACCCGCTTCCTTTGTACACACAGGGAGAGATGGTCCTTGAGTTGGAGAAAGGCAGGAGTATTAACGTCATTGTACACATGGGGCCACGTCAGGCTAGTCAAAGGAAAAGATGGTTACTCACCTCTGTAACTGTTGTTCTTCGAGATGTGTTGCTCATATTCATTCCAAGTAGGTGTGCGCGCGCCGCGTGCACGTTCGTCGGAAGAATTTTCCCCTAGCAACACCCGGATTCTGGATCGACGCCTTGCTGTTCCCCTACGCCGACACCTTTGGAATGATAGCGCTGACTGACTCCCCGCCTCAACCACCGCACCGCACTGCAGTTATTCGTCCGGGAGCGCTAGTTTTCACGATGTCCCTCGGAGAAGTGACAGCACCGTGAAGATCGTAGTCCGCCCCTCCCGCTGCCGGTCTCCGGTTCACATGCTCCGCTCGCAGTCGCCCGTCTCTCTCTCGGCGCCGTCGTACTCCGTCACGGTCCCAGGTCACGGAACCGCTACTCGCCTCGCGTCTACCTCCGGTACGATCCGAGGAGCCCTTCTCACCGTCGTTCTCCTAATCTACTCCAGCACAGCTGTAGCAGCGTCCGTTCACGGTCGACCTCCTGGCACCGTGGTGACGCAGGTCCCGCGTCCCGCGGTCAGCGCCCCGGTACGACTCCCGCCACCGTTCGCCATACAACGCAGAAGTCGGTACCAGTCCAACGGACGATCTGCTCCCCTTGGCCTCAAGCACCCCTCGGGTTCTCGCCGGACAGCGCTTCATACTGGGGATGTGGAACAGAGCGCACAGGGCTGGACAGCCGCCGCAGTGCCCTTCTGGACACTTATGGGCTATCTCAAGCCCAAGGTGATCCCATTGTGGCGATCCCAGCCTGATGACTCTCCACCCGTCGGTTACCAGAGGCCTCTCATCAGCCGTCCACGCGCCCCGAGGCGACGGCTCTACGACCAGGACCCTGAACACCGCACACAACGGCCCCCTCTAAGCAGACCCTGAGGAGGGCCTGTGGTCCCCGGTCATCTCTACCTCCTCCTCGCCAATGAGCAGTGCGGGCCTTCAACTTCGTGCCCGCCCATCGACTACGCGCCCACCAGGACTGCTCACCACGTAGCGATTGAGCATGGAACCAGAAGGAAAAGAAACTCTGCAGTGAGGACAGGTCCCCGAGTGGAGGACCCAGTCGTGGACATTTGTCTTCAGATGCCCGACACGGGTCGCTCTGCCTCTTCATACGCTCATCAAGCAGAGCGGACACCATATGCAGTCTCCGGCGTCTATCCACCACACGGCCGGCGTGGAGAGAAGTACTGGTGCCTCTAAGGTACAGTACTCTACACCCATCGATCTCCATGCTCCCTGTCGTACAATCCGTCAACGAGATGGGAGCGCCCATGCCACCAGCCCACGCCCAAAATCCGCGGGAGGCTAATACGATGGACCACGTGGCGCAACAGTGTATTCTGCAGGGGTCTGAGTTGCGCGTTGCCAACCCAACAGTCCTCACTTCCGTAGATACAATTTTAAACACCTGCACGTCCATGCGCCAAATCATGAGCTCGGTACCGCTAGACTCCCGGTCGGATCCCACGACGCCTGTGGAGGAGGCAAAACGTATCTCCAGAACTCCCTGCAGCCTCCCTTGACGCGCAGATCGCGGCTAGGGGCGGGGGAAACCGGTTTCCGGGCGACGGGGGCAGGAGTAACAATGAGGAGGATTCGTGGTTGCAGGTGTCCGGATTGCTCCAGAACGGCCAAACCACGATCCAGGACTCCCATTCGGAGAGACAGCCTCTTTTCGGAGAAGACCGCCCACGTCTCCAAAGCCTAAAGACAACCGCATTATCATGCGTCTCCTTAGGCATGCACACGCCACGACACAAAGAAGTCTTCCGCGCGCAGCCTCCGCGCCCTATCCGCCACCATGCCCCCTCGAAGACTTTATATAGACGAGGGGCGTGTGACCGGATACGTCGTCTGGTTCCAAGGGCGACAATAATAGGTTAGCAAACAGCGCGGACCTAAACAAATTTCTTGCAGGTGCGGTCAAGAGCAGGCCCAGTCCTTTCCGCGTCTCCTTTCCTTTTTCAAACCGCCTTCTTCCTTCCTCCCGGCGTGGACCGTCTACTTCGGATCGTTGGTTCTGCGCACGGAGTTTGCTCCACCTCCAGTTTATTCTCGCTCCTCCTTTCGACTCCCACCGCATGCACTCTCCGTCTCATTCAGGGACCCCTTCTCACGAGCGCATCACTCCTTCCGAAGGATGTACCAGGTGATGGTCCTCACGCTTCTCGGAAATCAGCCTGACCGCCTAGCTATAGAGGAGGTTGCGTCAGTCTCGCTGCGTGATAGAGTTCCTTGTACTCTGCATATTACTTTTGGAGGTTTTCCCCAGTCAAAAGGGTCTCCGACCATTCCTAGACCTCGCGCGGACTCACACCTCTCGTGAATGAAGTGTGAGTTCGCTGGTGCCTTGGCTCTATATTTCCCGTCCTGACCGGGAGACTGGTGTCGCTTGCTCTCGGCAATGAGGCGACCTATTTCATGTTTCGATCTACCACCGCCAGACGTTTTCTCATCGCTTGTGTGTAACGGAACGCCATCTTTCAATTCCGTCCTCCCTTCGCCTTCCTCTGCCCCGCGGGTGTTTCCAAAATGTATGCGGTAGTGGCCGCTTTCCTCCGTCGCGACGGCATATGTGTCTTTCCCCATTCGTGACATTGCTTAGTCTCGCGGGTCTTCAGAGACTAGGTCCACACACATTAGCGGTTCATAACAGAGGTTCAAACTTAGGGCCTTGATCAATTCGACAAGTCATCTCTGACCAACGCAGAGGAATCTCACTAGGAGTCTACTCTTAGACTCCACTCCGCGACAGCCTCGCTTCATCCCTGCCCGGTTCCAGGTTGATCAGTCTCTACAAATAGAGGCCTACTCGTTCCCCACACCTACGGCCCGTCTGTTCTAGCCTGCATCTCACATGGCGGCCTGCACTTTGTCACCCGAACGCAAGCTCCGCCTCGCCCTGCAAATTTGTGGCCTCTCCGTTATCACCTCGGAGGACAGCAATGACATCGGCGTCACTCTCACAGACCTTTTTGCTTCTCCTCGTAGCTGTGGCAGCCCTTCCTGGTATTCAGGGCATGCCATCACCAGGCAACATCCATGTCCGACAACAGACGCATCCTCCCTGGCTGGGAGCTCCACATGGGTTCTCGCCCGACACAGGTCTCTGGGTCGTCAGGAGTCTCACTGCACATAAAACATCGAGAGCTGCGACAGCCGCCTCGCCTTGTCAGACATTTCTCCCTCACCTGCAGACGTTGCGTATTTAGTGCTTCAGGACAACCCACCGCATGCAACATTATAAACAGCAGGGGAGACCTCTCTCCCTCTTTGTCAGGAGGCTATCGCACTCTGGGATTGTATAGCCCGCGTGGATCTGTGCCTCCTTCCTTCCAGGAGTCCAGAACTATTGGCGGACATCTCTAGCAGGGTGCCTTCCTAGCGACGAGTGTCCGTCGTCCGGACATAACCATCTCTTTTCCGGATGGGCGTCCCGGATCGACCTCTTTCGCTCCCCCCACGACAACGTGCCCCAGTTCTGCCTCCTTCCCGTCTCTCTCCCGCCGGATGATCTCTGGACGCATGCTCTTTGCACTGGTCGCCCACCTCCTATTATGCTTCCCACCGTTCCCTTGTGCCAAAGTCCTGTAAGCTGCGCGGGACACGGCTAGGTAATTTTCTCGCCAGGTGCCTCGCCAGCACTGGTACACCAACGCTGCTGACCTGTCCATTCCAGTCCGTTTCCTGCCGCTACATCAGATTAATACTCTCAAACCACGAGTTCTCATCCCGCTCCAGTCCTCCCTTGGGAACGGGGGCGCTGGTCCTGGCTGGTCTGAAGCTTCGGAGCTCGCTGTGTGTAGCCAGTGAGAGGTGCTCCTGGAAGCAGAGCTGCCAAACGAAATGGAAAGAGGTTCTCTTGCTGGTCGTCATCGCAAGGCGGATCACCAAACGTGTCCTCCAAGTGATATGGAATATCTTAGTGCACCTTCAAGCAGCAGGCTCGCACTCTCGTCCTTGCGGGGGGGTGCACTTATGCCATTTTCGAATCCATCCAGGAGACGCCCTTCCTCCGTCTTCTCTCACCGATGTCTCTAGGTTCATAAGGGCTTGGACGTTGTATCCCAAGATCCCGCCGATCCCCCTCTGACCTCAATTCTTTCTCTCAAAACTAATGGCCCTCTTCGAACCCTTGCAACCTGCTCTCTCCTGTATCTATCGGTTGGAGGTGGCGTTCCTGGTGCCATTACATGCAGGCAGAGAGCTCTGAGTTGCGCTATGTCGCGGACCCACCTAAACGAGTATTTCACAGGCATGGTGCAGCTGCGCCCGCATCCCGCCGTCCTGCCCAAGTGGTCTCCCTTTCCACCTTACCAGGTAATATTCCTCCAGTGTCTTTATCCTAAACCTCTGCATCCGCAGGAGCAGAGCGTACATTCACTTGTGTTCGCAGACTGGCTTCTACATTAACCGCACCGACCCTTTACCGGAAAACCTTCCCAACTTTTTATTGCCGTTCGGACAGGATGAAGTCACCCTGTCTCGTCTCAAACTATCTCATCCTTGTATGCCTGCATTGAAAAACGTCACGCTTATGCTGTATACTCTCGCAGGAACGATCGTGACTTGCACATTCCCGAAAACAAAGCTCCTCGATTGCCTTATTGTGCAGCCCCGTGTCGTCCTGCAACGTCTCTGCCCATACGCCTTGGTGCAGCAGTCCAGGGACGATGCAGCTCTTGGCTTGCTTTTCTACATTCACACGTCTCCACTCCGACCGACCGCCTAGTAAGGCTTTGGGATTCACCCTACTTGAGATAATATGAGCACCACTCGAAGAAGAAAGATGTTCCCTCCCTGTGTAATTTGTTCCTTCGAATGTGGGCCATATTCTCACACCCCCTCTCTTCCCCACTGTCGGAGTAGCGGCAAGAAGGAACGAAGGAAGCGGCCGGGTACAGCAGGGCATATATACGGGTGCAAAGGCGCCAACAGCCAGGGCGCCTGCGACCCGCGGATGTTGCTAGGGGAAAATTCTTCCGACGAACGTGCACGTGGCGCGCGCACACCTACTTGGAATGAATATGAGCAAGCACTCGAAGAAGAACCATCTTTCGACCATTCTCCAGGGCTTTCTAATGCCCAAAGAGTTGGCAAATGGACAAAGATTTTTGGATGCCACGGAGAGAAGGGAAGGAGGTGGAATGAGGGCAGTGTGGATTTCTCTCTGTTCAGGCCAGTTAAATGTTCATGAAAGAACCACTCTCAGTCATAAACCTTCTCTCACTCTCCTGTTTTAAGCCATGACCAAAGTGCCTACAGAGATACACGCACGGTTCAGTCATCCCCTCTCTGTGCTTTATCGAGCCCTACCGCCTCCCATCTCCAAGCCTCTCCACGCACTGGGAGTGACGGCGTTCGCAGCTCACCTTGAATGCAGAACTTGAGTTCCTTAGCATCAGTGACCACCGTGGAGTGCAACTTTTCAGGCACTTTCTTGCTGATCCGGTTATAGCTGCGCTGTCTTTTGGTCTCTCCCCAGAGATTGGAGCCACCATACATGCTGGGGATGTTGAGGACAGCGATGCCCTCTAATGAGGTACTGCTCAGGTCCAGCAGCGTTCCATCACACTGCAAAGAGACAGGCATGGTCAGGCATTAGACACTGACTGACAGCCCAGGTTATGGACACAGCCCAGTGCCCCGATTGGGTGGGGGCTGTGGGCCCACAACAGGGACACAAACAAGGGACAGATGCAGAGCTCTCAGGAGCTGGGCTTGCAGAGACATGTCCGGTTCCCCAGAACTCCAGAGAAGGCCTAGGCTAGGAGAACTGGTGAGTTCCCGCACGCCAGGAACACCACTGGGAAATGGTCCAGACATCCTGATCTACCCTACGGCAGCTACAGGTTCCGACAGAAGTGTAAAGCGGAGAGCCCTAAATCAGCGACCACACAGCATTCATCAAAGCACGGAGTCATTATAAGGCAAGTGAAAAATCACATCAGTCCCTTGAAATAGCACTGCTGCCTTTCTGGAGGACATGCTAGTCAGACACAAGTGGCTGGGCTTGGTGCAGGGCGTTCTGGTTGAAAGACAATGGCCTGTGGCATACAGGAGATCAGACCAGATGATCTCTTCTGGCCTTACCCTCCATGACTGTGAGATGGGGAGGCATGTCTCTTCGGGGGTGGGGGAGAGAAGAGGAGCCATTTTCATCTGAATGGCTAGTAATTTCCATTATCTGGCTCTGGCCGGGCGGTGAGGCCCAGCAGTGTGGAGGGCAGAGGACAGTGAACAGAACAGTGTATTCATGGCACATGATGTTTGGCCCTGATTCAGCAAGGGACAGGTATCTGAGCATGTGCTTAGCTTTAAGCACATGAGAAAACCCATAGACGGCAACAAGGCTACTCATGTGGTTCGAGTTAGGCACATGCCTCAGTGCTTTGCTGAACTGGAGCCGAGGACAGAGCTGCTGATCTTTGGCCTGCACACACAAATGGCCCAGGCTGAGATACAAAAAGTTCAGGCTGCTACTTGGGGAGCAGGCAGCCCACAGGGCTTCTGCACTGGGTGCCAGCCCCACCCCACGTAAACAGCCTGGGAATCCTGCCCTCAGAGAGGCCAGTGGCGACTTGTGCTGCGCATTGGTCTTTCCACCAGGGGTACTCTGCATGCAGGCAGCAGTTCAGACCAGGCCGCATACAGCCCCTTCACAAACAATGTCTGGTTTTCTTCCCAGCCCTGGGGCTGATAGGCAGGTAGTGCATTTTTTCAGTCTTTGCATGTATTCCATGCGCTGTTCAAAACTGCTAGAGGCATATGGAATGGACAGGAAATACAGTTCATTCACTAAACTGAAACTGGCACAATATCTGCTACAGGACCTGCCTTGCAAACAATGAGTCCCTGCTCAGTCACCAGGGCCGGCTCCAGGCACCAGCTTAGCAAGCAGGTGCTTGGAGCGGCCAAGGGGAAGGGGCGGCACGTCGGGCTCTTTGGCGGCAATTCTGCGGCGGGTCCCACGGTCCCTCTCGAGGGAAGGACATGCTGCCGAAGAAGAAAGCAGTGCTGTGGAGCTGCCACCAATCATGATCGTGGCTTTCTTTTATCCCGCTGCTTGGGGCGGCAAAAAGCCCTGTCAGTCACCCCCTTATGGAAAACCTGGGAAATAACACCCAGACTTTACATTGTGCCCTGAAGACCAACAGAGTCAGGTTGTCGTGGATTAAGTCAAGGGAAGGGAATTCAGAGTGGAGGGCCCTTCCCTGAGAATGCCCTGCCACTGACTCGTCGTCACGCATACCTACCATCCGGAGTTCCAGCGGGGGGGGCACCTTTGATCTCAGCATCACGGTCTGACCCCGTATGAAAGGTGATATCTATTACACACAGACCCCAAGCCCTAAACAGCTTAACGCTGGAGCCAGTCAAAACAATTCCTTGCAATATGTAATTTCAGTGAAAAGGGCTTTTTGTCAAACAACTTTTTTCACAGCGTAATTTCCATTTCATGGAAACATGTCAATGAGACCAGGAAACATTTTGCCCCAAACTGAAAAATGTAACTGAAAACAGAAATTCTGACCCCCCCACCCCAAGTTTTTTGTTGTGGATTTTTGAAATCCCCCAAAACATTTGCAGGACATTTTGATGAAAACAAAAATATCAATTTTTAAAAATTTCTCATGAAAAATCATTAGCATTTTTCAAACAGCTTTACTTAAAACCAACTTGGGGGGGAGGACAGATGTCAGCACTGAGCATCACCTCGTCCCTCCCAGATGTCAGGAGAAGCAGAGGTTATATAAGCACCTGATCCGGCAGAATCTTACATGCTCTGTTGTAGTTGTGTGGGTCTCAGTATCAGAGAGACAAGGTGGGCGAGGTCATATCTTTTATTGGACCAACTTCTGTTGGTCTGTTGTTCTTCAGGACCTGAAGAAGAGCTCTGTGTAAGCTTGAAAGCTTGTCCTTCTCACCAACAGAAGCTGGTCCAATAAAAGATAGTACCTCACCCACCTTGTCTCTCATGTTGTTGTGCGGGCATTTCTATTCTGAATATTGTTTGTAGCGTGCGGGGAGTGGAGGGGGTCAAATATAACTCTCTGACAGAATTCAAGAACCCCTGTCCTAGAAACGCTCTCTCATTATTTGGTTCTTTCTTTTGGCTACAAGATGTTTTATATTATACATTTTAAATAAAAATTAAAAAAACCCAGAGAAGTCTGATTAGATATTTTTTCTCATAATTTCAAGTGGAACTGATGTCACTAACCAGACAATTTCTCAAATCACTGCTCACAGTTCACCCTGTTCTATCTACAGCAGCTTAGAAAACATCCACTGCTCAGCTACCTTTCCCTGTGGCCTCTTCTCTTACTATGTGAACTTACTTTAGAGAATCAAATATTTTGGCTCGTCAAAGCCTTATTCCTTTGATGCCTGGATACTGTTTCTTCTAAATGCGATTTGGAAAATTGGATTGATTTTGGCAGAAAATAATATTACAGATGTGAAAGAAAAAATTGTCAATTTTGGAGCCTCTTTAGGAAAGCAATAAAGCATTCATTACTTGGAGTCCTTACTGAGGCGTCTCAGTGTTGCATAGACAAATCGCAACATTTGAAAATTACACTAAAAGGTATTTGTGGCTTTCCAAAGGACTAGAGGGAGGGACAAGTAAATAGAGTTTTTAATTGTATAAAGGACTTTAATTCCTCTGCCAGCATTCAAGCAGGTAGAGTATTTTATAAATAAAACAATACTTGAACTGTGGTGTTCATGAAGCGGCCCCTATATACTATTACCCTGACATCATCTTCTGATTGGGAAAGCTGATGACTTATAGGTGGAAAAATTAGGTGTAGTTTCCTCAAGGTAGAAGGGTAAATATCTTCCTTGATGTTGCTAAAACTACCATGCATGTAGGGGGCAAAAATCTTTGTTTGCATTCAAAATGTATTTCTTAGGCTTTAAAGCATCTGTTCTTTTGCCTGCTAAGTTACAGCTGAGCAAGAATCAGAAATGTTATTTTTTTTTGGATTTTGATGGCGCTAGGGAATTTCTGTCCTCCGTGTTTTCCAAAGAACAACATGTGTTGGGTAACGAAGAACTCTCTAATTCTCTGTGGCTAGAATTTTGATTCTTTTTCTTGCTGAGTGAGGACCTCAACCTTATTTTTCATGGAATCATAGAAATGCAGGGCTGGAAGAGACCTCAAGAGGTCATCTAGTCCAGCTGTGGCAGGACCGAGTAAACCTAGACCATCCTTGGCAAGTGTTTGTCTAATCTGTTCTTAAATACCTCCAACGATGGGGATTCCACAACCATCCTTATAGAATCATAGAAATGCAGGGCCGGAAGGGAATTTCTAAAATAATTCACGCTAAGTTAGGACATTTTAAATATTCATGCTAAAAAATTAGGAAATTTTAAATATTACCGCATGGTTGTGTGTGTGAATCTGCCTGCAAATGAATATACCAGTATGCACACATACATACACACTTATCTTTGTATATGCAATACTTTTTTATCCCCCACAATGCTTGGAACTCTTCTCTTTTTTTAGCTCACCCTGGATTGTGAAAAGCCAGAAATGTTTTTTTTTTTAAATTTATTTTAAGCTAAACTCAGAATTTTGGGGCTTTGTTTCAGTTACTCATTCTTCAATATATTTTTGAAAATAATAAGTAAAATATCCTCTAACATCTAGAAGTGCGTGTACAGTGCCTAACGCAGTGGGGTAGTGATCCATGACTCAATGCCGCTCATCTCGATGGCATTTCTCTGTTGGTCTTTAACATGATAACTTCTGAATGCTGCATCTGGTTAATTTCAGACTTCTAGGGTCTGTAAAACTTACAGGCTGCAGGTCACCAGACAATGCTATGCACATAGAAAAAGGAAGTGCCAAAGACATGCTAATGCAATAGGATATGGCTTGTTTAGGGGCAGGGAGAACAGTAAGGGTCCAGTCCCAGTTGATGTAACTCATTGTAGCTCCACTGAAGTCACACAGTCATTTCCACTGGAGCGAATGGAGCTGGGTAGCTGGCCCTTCCTGTTCTAGTCTTTCAGAGAAGTGGGAGTTGGAGTGCAGGAGATGGACAAGGGAATAGGAGCCTGAGAGGACATGGGGGGACCTCTGACATACAGACATGGGGAGAGAACACTGGGATGCTCCTCTGTACTGAGACTGGAACGAGCACGTCCACATTGGGTGGTGTGAACATATCCTGGGAGCGGAGATGGCTAAGAGGAAGGCTATTAAACACTAAAGCACACACACATACCCAGAGTGTCTAGCCAGCCTTTCAAGTGTGGGTCTTTAACGTTAGGCACATGAGTCTGTAATTAGTTACCTAAATATGGTTGCAGGCACCTAATTGCTAATTCACGTACACATTCATTTAGGTAGCTGAGTATTTAGGGCCAGATTTACAAAGGCAGCTGGCACCTGAAGATGCAGGTAGACACCTTGGGGGGGATGAGCTATCCCAGGATATGCACATTTTTACAGGTATTCCTGTGTCCACGCTGAGGGTGGGGTGTATTGCCTGGACAATTCTGACATAGTTAAAGCAGTACAACTCTCTAGTGTAGACACGGTCATAGGCCCCCTGGGTTGACAGTTATCTCACAGTAGATCCATAGCGAGGAACAGGGGTACTCTGGAGATTACAGGCTCGATACAGCAGCCATTGAACAGATGAAACAAATGAAGGAACGGACCCAGGAGTGCAGCGAGGTCGGATGGCTGGAAAAGGGTACCAGATAAGCCATTTTTAGTCTTCAGGCTAAACATTACTGGCCCAAACAGGGAAGGGATGGAGGTGGTGACCCAGTCCAAAAGGAATGTGATCTGCCAAATCCTATAGATGCCGGTGCCTTTATGGGGTTAGGAAAACAAGCATATTAGAAAGGATCCCCATCCTCTGCTGGGATCAGCAGAACTTGGGCGGGTTTGTGCTGACTTTAAGAACCCGGTGCAGACGCCACATACACACACAACACACTGAAGAACATCCAACGAGCAGGGAATGTGTTCCCCCCCACCCCTTTTACCCTCCTCTGTTTGTGTGCCAGCCTGGTACAATGGGCTCTTTGAGAAGGGGCAGCTGGCAGGGAGGCTGGCCATAGAAATGTGCAGCTGAGGGAAAACCAAATTCATTTCCAAGAGCTGTCCCATAACGGATGCCAATTTCCAAAACAAAACCACCATTTCTCTGCCCTCATGACAGTTGCCTCAGAGCTGGAGGGAGGCCGGACTGGGAATTTCAACTTAAAATGCTGCTAGGTTAACACTTTGCTGCCTGGGATGGTGATTTACATAACACACCCATGCTTGCGATGGAGTGCTTGAAACACCTGATCTCAAATCACAGGATGCATCGTTGTGCAGCCTGGCTTCTGCACGACATTCAGAGACATGCAACAGAAGGCTGGGATTTTAACAACCCCTTCCCCTCCCAATCCTTCCCCCCATCCCATGGCAGCACCACCACCTGTTTGGGGCGGTGTGTATCTTACTGCATCATACGCTCCCTCACCTTCAAACACAAATCCTAGGTGTGGCTCAGAGATGAACAACTTCAGTGGCTGGCTGATGGAACAGTTCAGGGAGGCCGGCCAGTCACAGAGTCAGAGATCAGTACTAGGGACCAAGGGTCCACCTCAGTCATCAAGTCAGAAATGTGATATCTTGGCAAGTCAGCTCCCTTCCAGTGCCTACACTAATCTGACCATCACTAGTGATGCTGCCTTGCACACCTTTCCTTTACTAATTACTCTGGACTACTTTGGTCTAATTCAGGTTGCTGAGTTTAGCCTGCAGATGCCAGGTGATGGCCTGTGATACATAGGAGGTCACTAGACACTCTGGTGGCCCTTCTGGCCTTAAACACTATGACTCTATACTCCCCTGCTCAATGTTCCTAATATCTCATCTAAACATCCTTCTTTAATGACAAACTATTGCTCACCTTTCTGTCCTACCATCTTATGTGGCTGGATAAATTGCCTTCCTTCACTGAGGTTTTTACACTGAGGGGTTACAGTCTGCATGCCTATGTTGTCATTACTATTTATTGTTTGTATTGCAGTAACAGCTAGGAACCCCACCCGGATCAGGACCCCTTTGTGTGGGGCTATGTACAGACATGGCTGAACCCAGGGAACTCGGTCTGCATGCCAGCCAGCAGGCAACGGGGGAGGGGGCCACACCAGACCAGTGGGCGAGGCTAGAATAGGAGGATGAGTTGCCATAAAGCGAGCACAACATCCCAGAAAAGCTGGTCACATGCCTTGCTGATGCCAGTTGAGAGGGATTTGTAGACACACATTGTGGCAGGTATGTTTTTAAAATAGGATTTAAAAGAGTACAAGGCGGCAGCTTTATGAATTTCTTTGGGGACATTTCCCCAGGAATGGGTGGTTTTTCAGGGGAGATTGTCAGGGGAGAACTGGACAGGCAGGCTGGTACCGCTGGGGCCAACAACTTGACAGGTGAGCAGATCAGATGGAGAGGAGGGCTAAACGGAGGAGGGTGTTAAAGGCCAAGATGTGGAGCTTGTGTTTGCTGTGGTGGAAGAGAAGGGCCCGTGGAGGGACATGGAGTGGGGTGAAGTGACCCTAGCTGCTGTGTTTCGGTGGTTCTTTGACAGCAGTGTCTTCCTCTCCAGGTTTGGAAATCATTCCATACTCCCTTTCAGTCTCTGATTATGCTGTATCTTTCCTATTCCAAAAAACACATGGCTGGCGTGAACTCAGCCCGGTCTGGCTGCCCGGGACAACACAGGGAGGCACCATTACTTCCCTTACTAACCCAGAATTCTCTTTCACAGGAGAGTGGGAACCCAGTCGTGAGGCCTAGGCCCACAGCTGTCTCCCCTCACTTTGTCCACAAAGTGAGCCATCCCTACCCTTCAGACACTTCACCCCAGCCCGCCTCTGTCAGCTGCAGTCACAGTCCTCTTCCCCCACCCCCTCAACTCCCCACCCCCAAAGCCATAGCTGAGGGGCTAAAGGGGAGAGGCCTGCTACCCCATCTTTGGCACCTAACTGGTCCTTCTTTGTTTGACTGACATCAGAGGACAGGACCCATCCCCTTGTCCATGCTGGGGAGCGAAGCCTCAGGAAAACATATCTTGCATTACAATGGATCTAAGTTGTGTGGCAGGCCCCCAGGTCCCACTGCTCAACAAAAGCGAGGCTCTAATTGACCATGATAGCACCAGTGCTACAGAAGGTGACACACGTTTTTGGAGAGCTCCTCCACTTCTGCTATGCTATCACACACGCACCAGCTGGCCTCGGAATTCCACCTGGTCCACGCCCACAGCAGTGACATGAGGGCAGGTGCTTGAGGGGGTCTGGATGGTTTGTCAGGTAGCAAAGAGGGGGGATTTCCACCACCTCTCTCCCAGCTAACGTCTCTCCCCAAGACCTATCCTCAGGGCTGATCGGTATGGGGGGCGGAGGGCAAAAAAGGAACCAAACAGTCCCCATGATCCCACCTCCACTAGCTCACTACAGTAGTTCTGTCTGACCCAGCGGGCGCTCCTGGGACTGGCATTCTGTTCTCTTTGCCTGGGCGGAGCTGGGGAAAGAATTTCCTCATGAAAGATGGAGGAAAATTCTACCGCTGGAGGTAAAATCCACATGCATTTCTCCACCTGTGGATGGGCTGAATGCATGGAGCTGTCTTTGACTAACATCGGCCCCTCCATCATACGCCCTCTGCTATCTATAGCATCTTTCTTCCTGGTTCCACCTCCCACACTTGTCTGCAGTGCAGGATTTCATATGCAATACTATTCATCCTCTTTTAGTTCTCTCTGAACCTTTCCTATACAGATTGTAATTAAGGGATGAGATACACTTTGGGAGATTACGGTCTCCTGGGATTTTCTTTGCTGGACATGAATTAAATTGCAAGCAGCATGGCCTGCATGCTCAGATCCACGTCAGCCTTTGTGGCAACCGACCTGTTTTTTCTAGCCCTCATGAATAAATAATAAAAGGTTCATTTATTCAGAGATAAGGAAAGCAGGAAGTTTACGAAAAACCACACCACAAAACCCCCAGTGCGAACTGTAAAATGACAGAGCTCTTAGCAACCACTGACAAGTGGTTCCCCCCCTCCTCCTTTCTCTAATTAAAGGCTGTTTCCACATCGCCAAAAGGCGGCTGTGTGCGGACGCAGCATTTACAGAGAGAGACTGTTCCAGGGCCACTCTCCAGTACAGCTGCAAGGCACAAACAGGAGTATTCTGTTCTCCCGCAGCTGGCTGCAGTTAGGGCAAGCACCCTGCTCCCAGCTCTCTGGTATGTGTTTAAGGAGAATTCACCTTGCAAATATACAGACTTGACCAAAATATTTTCCTGAGCTGTCTTGTCCATTTTCTTTTCCCGGGCTGCTAATCAGATCTGGTCATCAGCAGAAGCCTGCTCCTTTCAACCAGCTTCCTCCCTCTCCCCAGCATATCCAGTGACATCATACCTCAGTGGGGTCACGTCATCACTCCTGGATCAAGCTGTCACTGAGCGACTCAAGCAGGAGTACAGAGCTGCTTTCAGTGGAGAACACTGCTATTTACATACCAGCTACTTGACTGTTTCAGGGAAATATGTTAAAACATTTGCAAGCTGCAGTTACATCAGTATATTTCAGGTCAGGAGTTGGGCTTTCTTGGCCTAACACTCTAATGATCATTATTTATTACTTTCACTGGCATGATGCTCAAGAGGCCGTAATCAGAATCCGAGCCCCATTCTGCTGGGTGCTATACAACCGCAGAGGAAGAAATGCTGCCTGCCCCAAAGAGTTTACAGTCTATTTGTTGAATGTAACAATGGTGTATTGCTAAAGATCTTTGCTTTGAAATGATATTTTAGGGAAACAAAAATGGAGGCGGGTCTGTACGGTCAGACACCTGCACCGATGGGTAACATTTTCAAAATCACTTACAGGACTTAGGAGCCTACGTGTAAAATAATCAAAAACCTCAGTGATTTAGGACCCTAAGTCCCATTTTCAAAAGTGGCAGGCACTTACAGCCAGATTTTCAAAGGTATTTAGACACCTGAAGATGCAGATAGGTGTCTAGTGGGGTTTTCTAAAGCATCTAAGTAGGGTTGTTGTCTAACCAATCCAATGAAAGTTAGCCACTGAGGTGTTTGTGAAAATCTCACTAGGCACCTATCTGCATCTTTAGGTGTTTAAATACCCTTTGAAAATCTGGACATAAGTGCCTAAACCCACTTTCAAAAGTGGATTTGGGTTTCTAAATAACCAAAGGTGCTTTTGAAAAGGTTACCTTCTGCCAAACAATATTCTGATTTCAGCTTGCTACTGACCACAATTCACTGCCACTCCTGTAAGTCCCTCATTGGGCAGATATCCGAGAGCCACCATTTCATTCCCAGGAGGAAACTTTGATGGGAAAGCTGTCAATGCCACGCTTGGACAAATGGTCACTGTATGCTGGAGCTCACCTCGATCTCTAGGTAGTCGTGGAGCTTCTTGCAGGTAGCAGCGAATGTTTCAGTTGTGCCAAATTCAAAATACCACAGCTTGTTCTTCATCCTGACACACGGAACACAGAGTTGGGAGGACTCATTAACACATTTGTCTGGAGACATGGCTCCATCCCTAACCCCCTCCCCTCCAGGCCAGGGTTCTCCAGCCCTACTAACAGGGGAATTGTACTGGCCTGCTGCTGAGACTCTGCCCACAAGCTTGTCTCCCAGGAAAAGTGGGATACCGTCACATGGAGTGACGCTGGCCAGCCAATATGATACATACACATGCCCCGAGACCAACTGAATATGGGCTGTTGGGGCAACTGGCAAGGCCCAAGAGTAGAGAAGTGGAGACGTTTCTGAAGCTCTGCATTCATGCCAGCGAGGGGATGCCAGACGCAGCTTTGGATATACAAGATGAACCACTGAGCTTTGTGAAGGGTTGTGCATACCCCGCACTGGACAAGAAAGGGTTAACCCCACAACATGAGTGGTGTAAGTCCCGCCCTGCTGGTCATGTTAGCCATACTCCAACTGCTGCCTCAGTATAAAAGGGAGCAGCCCAGCTCATTCTAGCTGGAGGGGAAGGACCTTCAACCAAAGCTCCAGCTGAAGAGCTGCCACAACCCTTGCCTGTAAGAGCCAGATGGACTAGAGCCCTGGAGGACCATCCACGCTGAGGAGCTCAGAGACCCTCATGCCCCATGGACAGCAGCTTCTGGAACTACAGTAGGAAGTGCCCCGGGGGTGTGTGTGACCGAATGGTATCTCCCACCAGAGTGAGGTCTGCATGTTTTGGTGGGATTCCCTGCTAACTCAGTGATGGACCGCGCTGTCACTGTTAGGGCCCTGGGTCAGGGCCCAGTGGAGTTGGGTGGGGCTGGGACCCCCTACTTGGGCCATCACTTGCCTGGTGGCAGCACCCACCTTTCCTTGCCATATTGACTCTGGCCATTAGCCTGTGCTGCCCTGTTTGAGGGCCACCATATTGACTGTAGCCATTAGGCTGTAACTCTGGCCATTGGGCTGCACTGCCCCAACTTGAGGGTTATTAGCTGAACACTGGCTGCTGAGCCACCCAGCCCCTGAGGGTAATTACATGGATTGCACTGTCCTAGGGCTGGGGGGTTGTTAGACTGACTCTGGCCACTGGGCCGTGTTGCCCTGAGCGTAAGGGCTGCTATACCTGACCGTGGCCTCTGGGCTGTACTGCGTTCACCCCAAGGGCCACCAGGGAGACTAACTGCGGTGATATCACCACCCTGTCCCACCCCAAAGTGGGACGGGGTGTGCATACACCGCAATAAGCATGTTCACACTGAGCCAGGTGGTGGGGTGGAAATCTGGAGAGCAGGAATTCCTGCTTTCAGCCAGGACTGGCATATCACAGGAGCAGCTCCACACCCTGACAGCCAAACCAGGCAGTGCAGAGACAGTCGGATGTCAAGTGCACCGAGCCGTCTCCGGAACTGCTCAAGGTCTGCAGTAACAACTTAGAGAACACAGCAGCAGTCACAACAGGGGTTCTCAGAGGCAGTGGTCCCCTCAGTTCCTCCTGGACAGAGGTGGGGTGGGGACAACAGCTCTTCTCAGTCCCCAGCTCTCCCCTTGGGGGAAAGGCACTGCAACAGGGGATGGGGTACAGCAGAGCCAGGCAAAGGAGACCTCCAGCAGGTTCTCTGCTCCACTCCCTTCTGCACTTCCCCATGGGTCAGGAACCCTACCAGCCCCTCATGGGCCGTCACTCCTGTTGGGAGGAGAGGAACTAGCCCCCAGAGCAGCAGCAGGGGGGCATCTCCCCAGTCCCATGCCAGCTCTGGGCACATGGGTTTGAGCAGTGGAGGGCAGCATGGAAAAGAGGCTGGGAGCAGGGTCGGGGATCGCTTTGCCCAGTGAGGTGCAACGAGGGCTAGATTATGGAGATACGAGGAAGCAGCTATCTTGGTTAAACAGAAACTGAACAGAGGAAAGAGCTGGATCAGGCAGGTCAGGGTGGATCCCAAAAGCAAGACCCCAAACTGTCAGTGGGGTGAGTGGTCAGGGTCTAGCAGCAAAGGACCAAAAATACAGAAATATCAATTAAATACACTGTCCATTTGAACCAGGGATTAAGGTGATTTCATACTTTCAGAGTCCCCTGCATGCTTTAGGGTGCTAGCCAAGTAAATACTAGGGTAGTAATAAGCTGATTGAATTAGCTGCTACAAAGCCAGGAGCAGGAAGAGAAGGGAAATGCATCAGGGGTTGGATTAAAATACACTGTGGTCTTGGGAAGAGTGGCTAAAAATCAATGGGATTCACTGGAGATAAATGCAAAATGCTTTCATTGGCATATGCCCAAACACAAATGGGAGTGCCTGGCTAGGGAAGAACAATGCATGCCAGGATCTAAGGTTGTAGGGGAGGATTAATTATACGTGAGTCAGCAATGCAAAGCTAGAGCAAAAAAGGAGCATGCTATATTGGGCTGCATCAATAGGACTGCGTGTAGAACAAGCCAGGTAATTCTTGCTGTCTCACTATTACTAATTAGGGCCATCGGGGCACAGGGGACAGCTCTGGGGCCCAGAATTCCCAAACAGAACCCAATTTTCAAAGGCTGTTGCCTAAATGAAAGCACCCAAATCAGTACTTGGCAACTGAACTGGTTCTCTGGATACCGCCAGCAGGCAGCCTTAGAAACTTACATTTCCCTGTTGTAATGGTTACTGGGATATTGGAACTAATCTCCGATTCTGAGTTCCAGGAGTCCCACCTATATCCAATTGGTGGATTCAGCAGGTTTAAGAAAGCCAAATATGCCTCCTGATTTGAGCACCCGATTGAGCAAGTGGGCACCTCGCTGCAGTGCCCATGTTTCAGAACTGCTCAATTGGCAGAGAGTTCAGAAAGCAGGCCCACCAGAAGGGTCAGAAGGCTGGGCATGCTCAGTCTAGGGAGGGGAGACAGGACAGATGTCAGCAAACACTAACCTGAAGGGATGTTACATAGGGCACAGGGACTCATTATCCTAGTACCTAATGAAAACAGACCACGTACTAACAAGTCAGAGCTTCAGCTGAGACCCTAGTGGAGGCCCTGGCCATAGAGGGGGAGAGAGGGGAGTTGCAGCAGTGGAAAGCACCCAAAACCCCCTCTGTTCTGAGGGCCTAAAGATGGCACATATCCCCAGAAGAGCAAGAAACTCTGGTGAGGGCTGGGGCATGGCCAGGGCAGCTGGAAGATGGAATGAGTTAGTGTATCCTCTAACCCGCCTGCACCATCAACCAACCCCATGGAAACCTGTAGCCGGGTAGACACCCGCTCCTACCCTGCGGGGCTTGAAACAGCCCAGGAGAGAGCTGTGGCTGGGGCAAGAAGCCTGGGCTGATTAGGGAAGGTAGACTCAGCTGTGGCCTTGCCCCAGTCAGGCCCAGCTGCCCCCTATAAGAGGCTGTGAGCCAGAAGCCCCATCAAGCTCTCTCTGGTCTGAGAGGGAGCATGGCTGGGCTGCCTAGCAGAAATGGTACTGGAAGTGAAGCAAGGCTGGAGCAAGCCAGAGGAGCAGGGGAGTTCCTGGCTGGCAACTCCCCAGGCTGCACGGCCTGGTTTAAGACCTAAAAGGGTACTGGGTGGTAGAAGAAGGCAGCAAGTCCAAACGCCCTTGCCTGTGATGAGTGGCTGATACTGCAGCCTGTCCAAGGGAGTGGGGCTAGATGGTGACTGGCAGTAACCCAGACTGAGGTGGGGTTAGTGGGTGGGGAGATCCAGAACCTGAGTGTGGCGGTACTGCCAGGGGGGCAGAAACCCAGAGAAAGGGGGACCGGGGTTCAGGAGGGACACGGGGGCCCAGTGGTAGCAGGTCACCGGCCAACAGAGGGTGCTCCAGATGGCTGATGAGCTAATTCCCATGGACGACAGCAGAAGGTGCCACAGGGGTGAGTCCGCACTGCTACAAAACACAAGAGAAAAGGAGACAGCAGGACACATCTTGCTCACCTGCCAGTGCATGAGGGTGATTTACACCTTCCCTCTCTAGCCGCAGGGACTCTGGCCCTACGTCAGTAAAAAAGACTAGAGAACACAATGGAGCAATTTGCAATTGGGGGAGGACATGGAATGGCCATGGCTGAAGACAGCCAAGGCTGGATATGACAGGCTGAACAGCTATAGGGTGACAAACTCCATCTGGTCGTCACGCAAAAGGATCTGGGAAGGTTTACATGTCTCATTGATATTACGCAACTAATAGTCACACAGATGCAAAGGGCAGAGTGACCGAGGTCTTATGTGAAAGTGATAGAGTCACTGAAACAAGTGCATTCTAACTCCGAACAAGGAACTTGATTAGAATAAAGAAAAGTAAGTATTACCCTTAAATCTGCTGCCTTTCCAACAAATGAGCATTTCTTCTGCTCTATTCCCAGCTGTGCCAACTCTCATGGATTTATCATGACTCTCATAATAGTTGATTTTCTTAAAGCCCATCTCCTGGAGTCAGGGGATTGTGTGAGAATCTCAAAATGTATTAAAAAATGCAAGTTTCTAGTGCTTCTGCTTGCAGAGAAAAACTTGGAAATGTGACCCTTAGGGTATGTCAACACCACAATCATGTGTAGGCGTACCTGAGCTAGATTTGATCTAGCTAGTTCAGGTACTAGATAAGTAAAGCTGCAGCCACATGGGCTTCAGCCTGGGCTGTACAAGCCCACCTGGAAGTCATGATAATTATGAGGGTAGCTAACCTGCAGTGAAGCATGTGCTACCACTGCTCTGGTACTTGACATTCTACGTACAGGACAAGGGTCCAGATACACTGTGACAGTGATGCCCATGGAATAACATTAAAGCAGACATGTGGCTTTCTGGCACTGTCAAAAGGAAAGGCGCTTGACAGAGTTTCCAGGTACCTCGATGAGACGGCTGTGACATATCCACAGAAATCATTTATGGCTCTGGCTACCCTAGCAACAGGGCTGGCTGTCCCAGGAGAGGAGAGTCTTTGGCATCCCCCTCCCCTTTGTTAAAGTTTTGAATTCCTTATTGTGTATTGAATGCGTAGCCCATTTCACAACTTGGCTGCACAATTTGCATGCTTGATTTATCCCTATCCTATAAGATGCTCAACTTGCATGCTAGGATCTATAAACAACAAAAACAGCCCACAAGTCCAGTGCCGCCCCCGCCCCCAAAGCCTGGCACCCCAGGTGGTTGCCTGCCCCTATATCCGTCCCTGCCTACCAAAACAGCACCATGTTTACACAAGTAGTTGTAGTGAAACCATGTGAGCAGGTGGGCTTTCCTTGCTTGCATGGCTAGAAATCAGACTATGTTCTAGCCATGTTAAAGGCCATGTTTAACCCGCCTATGCAGGGCTACTATGCACTGCTGGAAGCTGGGGCTGGAAACGGTTTGGTCTAAGCAAGCACAGCTGCAGTTTCTGAGCAGACCATGGTCCAGTCCTGCATTCACTGCCAGTTCTGTCCACATATAGCAGAAGCCATTACAGTGCCTCTTAGCAGCTGGGGAGGTTCCTAGCACACACTCAGCCAGAGGCAGCACTGCCTGGCACAGATTCCTCTCTGCACACACTTGGGAGGCAGCCTGTTTCAGCCATGTCTGGCCACTGACAGGCTGTTTTTAACCATGTACAGAGAGGGCCTAGGTCTTAGGCACCTCCATGTCATGGTTGGAAGGGCTCAGCCCCCACCTGGCACACAGCTTTGCTGAAGAGCCCACCTCATACCTTTAGGTGCTTCAGCAGGAAATCTGGCCCTGGATCTCCGGGGAGAGGGAAATGGGGGAGGAGAGCCACAGGCCCCCACTGGCCACATGCACCCTGGCTGCTCCTCACTGAGAGAAGGCAGTGGAGGGGCTGCAGTCAGACAGCAGCAATTAGAGAGGAGAGGGGCCACCTCCTCAGCTCCCCTTGCTCCAGAGGCTGCACGCAGCTCCCCCAGTCAGGGAAAGCAATGACTTCGCTTTCCGGTGTCGTGTCCAAATCTATCAGCTGACAGAGCTGCCTGGGGCCGAGCAGGATCGCACCAACTGAGCCAGTAGCAAAATCTGTTGGTAGAGGTTTTGCACATTGCACCAGCAGCTCCTGGATGGGGCTCCCTGCAAAATCCCATTGAACCAGGAGGTCCCTGCTCCACCTTAAACCTGATGCCTCCCTTGCGCTGGGGTCCAGGAGACGAAGCCAACATGGAGGCCGGGGTGGGCTGCTGGGAAGAGGCAGGAAGACAGCAAGAGAAACAGAGAGGAGATTCAGGCTGGGGGTGTGCCAAGGGGAGGATGTTTGGTCAGGCCACAGTGCTGCGTGGGTGCTGGATCTCTTGTGGGGAAAAAGAGCAGGGGATCTGCAGTTTGGAGGGGCCACCTGCCATTGGCCATGAGTCATTCGTCTTCACCAAATAAGTGCCCAGGGATCATCCCTTGTGTTACAAGGGCTAAATCTGGAGCCCTGGGAAGTCACTAGAATTTGGCCATTGACTCCAACGGGATGAGATATGAGGGGTTAGAAGGAGTGGCTGAATAAGTTAACACCACCCACACACTGCAGCCCCAAAATAACAAAACCATGGCCTGAATGGAGCTTCTTTTGAGCTGCCTGGGATTTGAGCAAGTGGTGAGTGGCTCCTGTTCTCCCTAACTGTTATTCAGCTGGCTCTTGGTGGCAGGCGAGGGACAGAGAGACAGGGTGCATCCGCCTGAGGTGTTCCCTTGCGTAGTTGTTCTGTGCTGGGCTTGTTTGACTTCCCGGGCTGTGTTTCAAAGAGCTGCCCCAGGATCAGAGAGCTCTGCACTGTAGCCCAAAGCTGGAGCTGAGGTTCTTTGGTGCTTCTCTAACAGGTATTTCTGAAAATCAGGATCTTGTGGGGGGGGTTGGATCTGCCCCTCTCTCTTGCACGGACCACAAGCCACTGGCTCCTACTGCCCATGTGCCATTTTTATGAACTCCAAGTGAAACATGAGCTAATTCCACCCTGCGGCTCTGCCTGTGCTGGATAGCCTGCTCTTGCTAGCCCTGGAGTTTGGAGCCATTGTAAAATATGAACGAACGTAGCTGGGTTTGCAGCCAAATCCTTGCACCTTTCCAAGAAGGCTGAAATGTCCAGCCCTACAGGACGGGTGAACCGACTGTCCCAGCACAGCCTTGATCACAGTGCACTGCATGTTTATTTCCTCAGCCCGGTGCAGCTTCCAGGCCGCAAGTGCTCCTACTGCTGTTTGTTTCTATTTTACAGCTGGGTTGGGTGAAGTCTGTCATGGCTCCCCACCAAAGCCCAGATCTTAACCTTGGAAGCATATGGCAAAGCCCCTCTTCTTACTGCCTTCTCCAAAAGGGCTGGTTGCCCCTTTTCGACCTGACTCATTAATCGGAGTGCGGGGCCCTGAGGTTGTTCCAGCTAGAAGGAGACACCAATGGAGGCTGCTGTTTTCTTTGCTGTCATCTTGTTTAGTTACTAGGAACCTACAAAATCCTGCTTCTCTGAATGCAGGAGGCCCCACGAACAAAGGGAGCAGTTTCTTAGCTTGCAGCCCCAACTTTCTTTAGCCAACAGACCCAAAATCTCTCTCTCTAGCTATATCCAGGGTCACACTGTGCTCACAGGCTGCTGCTTGCCTCTGCCTCTCTTCCTTCTTGTCTTTTTTACTCTTTTCTCTCTTCTGCTTTCCCCCCACGTCTCTCTACTCAAAACAATAGTCAGCCTGGGTGCCTCACATACTCCTGTTGTTTTATGTGACTCAGTGAGTGGTGGGGGCCTCAGGGCTGAGGCGGAGCAGGGATGGGAAGGGGCAGAGCGAGGGCAGGCCTCGGAGAGGGGGTGGGAAGAGGAGCAGTGCAGGTGTGGCCAAAGGAAAAGAATGGGAGCAGGGCCCTGGGGCAGAGTGCAAGCAGGGCCACAGCCCAGGCATCTGTGCGAGGCGGTGGCTGTTTGGGGAGGCTAAGCCTCCCCTGGCCTATTATGCCCACAACCCCTATTCAGTTCCAAGGACCATGCTGGCACCAGAAGCCTAGACAGTTGGATTTTGTGCTCCCTGCAAGATAAGATTCGTCCAATTCAGCACTTCCTCCTCCCTCCTCCTCCCATAGCTGGTGGGGAATGCTTCCACCAGCGTCACGATGGAATGGCCAAAGGGTTTACCTGCTGTTGAATTTCTCAGGGTGCTTTTCTCTCATCATGTGGAATCGATGCGCGATGGAGGCATCCTGCAGGGAAAGGGAATGAAGGGACACGTGAGCTGAATTATGGGAAATGCCTGATGACATAAGAGAGACATTTCCAGAAAATCAACATGAACTTGCCAAGAGCTGAGATTCAGATAAGTAAACATCATTTTCTTAACCAGGAAATCAGCTCTTGAGGTTAATGCCTGCAACTGAAGTTTACTCAGGGCTATGATTTCTGTGCTAAGACCTAGTTAGTTTTTTTAATTTTTTTTATTTAACAGACAAACATCATCCATGTCTGAGTTACCAGCAAAGCCAAGCCCTAGGAAACAGGTGAGTTTGGACAATAGCTCAGGGTCAGTGTGCTCTGCTGCTGACAGAGCGGTGCCCTGCTTGGAGAAGGAACTGTGGGAGGCTAAGGGCAAGGAGGTGACAAAGGAAATGTCACGGACATCTCAAATGCTGACGGTATCTGATTACATCAAAGTTTTCCATGACTAAGCTGTGATTTCCCCTGAAGTCCTGCTAATGCCTTAGAACTACAGAAAACTACACAAAAACAACAAAAATATGATAAGGGACAATCCTGCACTTGCAGGGAGGACAGGGACTAGATGACTCAATGCGTATTTTACTTCTCTGTTTCTGTGCCCTTAACGCCATCATCAGTCTGGGGATTTTATCGTAACTCTAGTTGTGCAGAGACACTTGGAATCGTGCATTCTGCAACAGTACTGCATGATGGCTAGCATGCCGTTATCGGGTATTCAACAGGGGGTCTGTAACCGGGCAAGCTCACCCCTGCAGCGCCTCCTGCTGGTTGCTTCGGGAATTAGCTCAAACGTCCAGCGCGGAGCACCCTCTGCAGGCTGGTAATCCGCCTTCTGGCCCCATGTCCCTCCCTGGACCCCAGTGCCCCTTTTACATGGGGTGCTGCCCCCTGGCAGTATCCCCCTCCTCTTTAGGGTTTCCCCTCCCCAGGGAACCCCCCTCTATCCCCACTTTGCCTCAGGGTCTTGGCAACTGCCTAGTCATTAGCTAGCCCCACGCCCTCGGGCACACTGCAGTATTAGCCTCTCATCAGCAGCAAAGGGGTTTGGGCCTGCTGCCTTGGCCTACCCCTGGGTTGCACCCTGCAACCCCAGTATCTCCTAGTCTACTTCTAGGCCACAGCCTGGGGCTCCCCAGGCAGGAGCTCCCCAGCTCCTCTGCCTTTCCCCAGCCCTGCTTCACACTAGGTACCTTGTCTCAGCAGCCAGGCCCTTCTCTCTCTGAACACAGAGAGAGACTCTTTAGCTCCTGGCTTCTCTGCCCTTTTATAAGGGCCTGTGGCTCAGTTTGGGGCATGGCCCCAGCTGCAGCCACTTCCCCAATCAGCCCAGCCTACAAGGCTGCTTTCTTCAGCCCCGGCCCCTTCCCTGGGCTGTTTTAACCCCTTCAGGGCCGGAGCAGGGATCCGCCCTGCTACAGGGTCCCATAACGTTACACTCATTGCACATAGCATGTGATCACTCTATGATGAGACAGCATTCTATATGGCCCACTACACCAGGTTAGAAAAAGAGCATGTCAGACACCTAGCTACCTAAATTCCCCTCCTCCACCAACTTCTGTAGAGCTACGCCTGTGTACCTGAAATGAGAGCTTGGGCCAGCCATGTTAAATGGGCATGTTAAACAAGATGCAATTTGCTAATTTGGCCTCCCTCCTAGACTACCTAAACCCATGTTGGAGCTCTGAGGGGAAGAAGGATGGCAAGTGACCAAACAGCAAGCTAGGGGGAAAAGTGATAGTGTTTCATTCCTTCCTTCAGCTCTTGAAGGCAAGTTTATCTCAAGAGCTAAATGTGCATAAAAACCTCTATTTTATGCCATTGACTCCCTGTTTCCTATTCCTTAAGCTAATAATACCCTCTCTTGTTTTATTTTTTAGTCAAACATTTATGAAAATTTTCAACAGTTAAATCCTATAGAACATAATGGGGATCTATTGGGATTACTCTCCAACCTATCCAACGCAACAGGGAACAACACTCTTTCTGTAGGTTATTGGAGCTGTGTGTTATGATTCCATAGCAGGGCTAGAATTCTCTATGTAATTCTGTGATGCAATTCAAAAATTCAACAGCAAGATTTGAATTGTAGCAAGATATGTTGCATCTGAAGAAGTGGGTTTTTTACCCATGAAAGCTTATGCCCAAATAAATCTTAGTCTTTAAGGGGCCACCGGACTCCTTGTTGTTTTAACAGCAAGATTATTTTCTATTAAACTCTGTAGGACTTTGGAGAAGGGAGGGAATTATGAGTGAGGAGTTAACACTGAGAAAGACCTAGGCAGTTTGGCTGTGTCACAACGAGGCAGAAGCCATGATGGAACAGCATAAGGATCTGTGGGACTAGAACAGGGGTCGGCAACCTTTCAGAAGTGGTGTGCCGAGTCTTCATTTATTTACTCTAATTTAAGGTTTCGTGTGCCGGTCATACATTTTAACCTTTTTAGAAGGTCTCTTTGTAAAAGTGTATAATATATAACTAAACTATTGTTGTATGTAAATTAAATAAGATTTAAAAATGTTTAAGAAACTTCATTTAAAATTAAATTAAAATGCAGAGCCCCCCTGACCGGTGGCCAGGACCCAGGCAGTCTGAGTGCCACTGAAAATCAGCTCACATGCCGCCTTCGGCACCCGTGCCATAGGTTGCCTATCCCTGGACTCGAACCTGCAGCTAGAGGGTCCTGGGTGACCAATGTCTCCACTGGGGAGCTAAGTGAAGGAGCATTTGACAATTGCTAGAGGGTCAGGCACCGCAGGAAGTACCACCCACAGAAGCCCAAGCAAAAGAACCCTGCAGCCACCTGATTGGTATACACCACCTATTTAAACCAGGAAGTTGTCTGAGCAACAGTGTAGACACTCTGGCTTGCTACTACTACAAACTTTGTCTTTTGCCCATCTTCCTCCTGATCCTTGCCTTTGGCCCCCTGCCCAGCTTGACTTTGGTGTCCATCTCCTGACTTGGCTTGGTAACTAGTCCCAACTCCTGCCTTCAACCCTGGCCCAGCTGGCACTACTGGCCCAGATGGCTATGCCCTGGCCAATACAGGCAACTTCTCTGGGGTGAAAGGAATTTACCTTTATCACCCAACCAGAGCTACCTCAGTGGTGAAGTGGGAAGGGAGGTGGAATACCACTTGATGCTCCAGTGAGCACAGTTTCCCTCTCTGGCTCCCTGTGTGCCATTCTAATTGTCCTACATAAGAGATTAACTGCCATGACTCGCTATGGAGGATATGTTAGATGGGAGATTTTAACCAGACCCTTGCTTGTCTGGAAAGGTGTGACAGCCTGTATGTGCCATGGGACCGGATGTAGCATCCATGTGAATGCGGGGGTATAAAGTGATCTGCTTATGTAGTTTTCAAGCCTCCCTATAAACTACAGTATACAAACTGTGCTGGTGGATCTTTTTCAAGTCTCAGGGCTTGGGTGGCCCTGGCAATGCATGCACTACATCAAGGACTCAGCAGCCCATTTGTCGCCAAAAAGCCAGTGACGGGATCGCTACCTAGGGCCTTTGGAGAGCCCAGAGTTAAATACAGCACTAAGCTACATGCAATCCAAACCTTCCGGTCGGTGCTATGGCTGCTGCCCAGCATTCCTCATGCCCAAAAATAAAAGGAGGATCAGACAGGAAGTGGCAGTCCAGCTTCCCAAGACTGACACCGCCCGTCTCCAGGGCATTCTTTCAGGGCCCTCTGTCAACACCAAACCTCTCAAGCATGACTTAAGCTTTCGGGGTGTCTCCATTTTATTGGCTCCCCAGTACCCTTCCATAACAAACTGTGTGGAGGAATTTGTTTTATAGCCTCAGTGTCCTTTTTTTTTTTTTTTGATCAGTGGGCTCCCCACCAAAACAAGAAACCCAGCAACCTAGGATTCTGGCTCAACCTCTCAAGAGCCAAGCCGTCCGTAGGCATGATGCAGCAGGGAAGCAGCTGTTGTAAAGAAGCACATTTTGAGGCCATGCGGTAAAGGGTTGGTTAGGAAAAATGATTTGAAAAAATGCAGGAAACCCGTGAGATGGGGTGAGGAAACTGTCTGTCTGCTCTGAAACAAACCTTCTGGGAGGACAGTGCTGTGTGCTCACGGATATCTCTTTGGAGAGGGGCCTGGATGACTCATGCTCACAACTCAACCTGTGCCCACACATGGGACTTACTCCATGTTTACCACAGTGCTGCTGTATCACACCATGAATGGGTGATATTAACCCCTCCCCTTCTAGGGATGGCTGGGCAACCTGTTGGAAAAAAAATGCTCTATTCATATTCCCGTGCCAGAAGACATGCCTATTCGTTCTGAGCCACATTAAAAGGTTATTGCCTATGGTTGTGCCTTTGGAGCAAAGAATGCATAGTAGTGCTGCTCCCCAAACTAGAGTCACTCTGGTTTCATGTCCCAGCCTGATTTAACAGGGGAGGGAATGGCTGCATGGCAGTGGGGCTGGCAAATGGGATTATATGAAGTACAGGGCTCTCTCAAAGCTTCAGTGGTACCTGGCAATATTTGGAGAAAGATTTTCCTGCTGGTTCTATAGGCAGCAGAGTTAGTGAGTAAGACAGACATTCTGGAGACTATTTTGAGCTGGTAATCTTACTCTAGCCCAGTAATAACGTGTGCCACAAGCACTCAGCAGAACATTGTAATACCAGCCAGTCCATATGGGTTTAATTTAATCAGAGAGACATAAAATCGAAGGCCCTGACTAAGCAAAGCACTTAAGTGTGGGCTTAACCTTTGATCTGAATTTAAATGCTTTGCTGAACTGCAGACTAAATGCCTTCACTTAGTCCCTGGGGAAGAAGGAGTTTGCCAATGGTTTGATTTGCCGATGGAAATTTCCTGTGACATTTTCACGCCCATACTAGAAGTAAGCACAAATTTCCAAACTTTTCAAAGTGCAGCCATCGCTCCTCCTGCTGGTGATTGCAACGCCCACCACCCTTCCCAGCTGGTGGCTCCTACCATCCTGTGGCAACCACAGTAATTGTTTACAAAGAAAAATAGCCAATGTGTTTTTATCTGGCTTGATGCACTTTAGCAACCATAAATAAACAGGAGAGTGAACATTATGGACCACCAGAGCACAGTGTGAGAACTGCTCTAAGATCTGTCTCACGTAGGGCCAGGTTTTACCCCAGGCAGGGTGTGCCCAGCTAAGAGAAAGGAAACTGAGAACTCACAGTCCACCCAGGCAATAGTTAACTCACATGTGTGCCTGACACACTCTTGCAGCAAGGTGTTGCTGGGGAAACACTGACAGTGCATGTAAAGATTTGCAGGATTAGGGTCTACAAGGCAAATCTGTGGAAGGGTGGGCACCCCCCCTTGCATTAAAAAGTAACAGTTATAAAAATTTCATTTAACAGCATTTTGCCCTTTTCCTAGCCCAGACCCCAGCCTGTTCCCTTGTTTTTAAATCCTCCCCTAGTTGCATTTCATACTGTCGTAAACTTTAGTCCTTTGCTGGTTGTTCATTCTAAATCTGGAAAGGTTACACTGCTGGCAACGTCTCAGCCCGTCCTTTCAGAGGGCACCCCAGCACATTGTGCCCACTCTCTGCTGGCTGTTGCATCAGCTCCAGGAGCACCGCGGACATGGCCAGGCCATGGGGCAGCAGGAGGCTCCAGCTTTTTAAAGCCCCACTTTGGAGGAGGAAAGGCTCTGCACTGCCTCTCGATCCTGCCTTGCTCCATAGGCAGAGGTGAAAGTAAGCCGGTACGGAGGACTGGTAAGAAAAGGTGCAGTAGCTACCAGCAAAAAAATGGAGCATTCTCTACCTCGCTGACTCCTCCTCCTGGCTCCAGCAATATTGAGGGTCCAGGGGCCCAGCTCCACGAATGTTTGGGGCCGGTCTCCCCCCTGCCTCCACCTGCTGCCCCCCTGCGCCTCCCCTTAGTGTGCCCCGGCCCCCCTTTGCTGCACCCATGCACCTCCCTGGGTCCCGGAGCAGAGCATTTGTCTCTCCCAGTTCCCTGCAGCTCCATGCTGCCTGCCTGCATTAACTGCTGCCACAGGGTCCTAGTTCCCCCGTCCACTATTGCCAGGGCAGTCTGCACTTCCCCGTTGGACCCTTTCATTTTCCAGTGGGACCCTCCACCAGTACAGCCACCCCTCTGCCTGCAGTCACTGCTCTTGCCCCACGCTGGGCAAGGAGCGGCTACAGTGAGGGGCAGCAGCAGGGGAGGAGGCGCACATGTGATGGCAGCTCCCCCCCAGCATGGCACCCACCACAGGGGAGGCGAGGGAGATTCCTGGACCTGAGAGGGCCCCTAGGAGCACGTGCAGTGACAGTGGAGGGGTGAGTGTGCTGCCGGGTGGGAGAAGGGGTCCCTACCCTAGAGCTTACTGCTGCTGGCAGGGAGAGGACTGGGGGGAGTCCTTCTCTCTGGCTCCAGTCCCAGCCTGCCTGCACCCCAAACTCATCCCCAGCCCTGCCTCACCCCAAAGCCCACACCCCCAGCCAGAGCCCTCATCCCCCCACATCCCAACCCTCTGTCCTAGCCCTGAGCCTCTCCAAGACCCCAAACCTCTCATCTCCAGCCCAGCCAGAGACTTCATCCCCCTGCACCCTAACCCTCTGTCTCAGCCCTGAGTCCCCTCCCACGCCCCAAACCCCTCATTCCCAGCCACACCCCAAATCCACCCCCAGTCTCACCCAACAGCCCTTACCCCTTTACCCCCTCCCTCCACATCCCCTCTTATCCCCAAACTCCATCCCAGAACCTACACTTGCTTCCTCCACACTCCCTCCCATCCCCAAACTCCCTCCCAGAGCCTGCACCGTGCACCCCTCCTGCACCCCAGTCCCCTGGCCCAGCCTAGTGCCTGCACCCCAGATCTCCTCTCCCACCCAAACTCCCTCCCAGAGCTTTGGGCAGGTGGGGGGTAGAGTTTGGGAGGGCAGAATTTGGGCAGGGGCAGGTTCTGGGCACCACCAAAATTTCTACAAACCTGCCACCTCTGCCAGCAAGACCTGGTGCGCCATACCGGGGTGGACTGGCTTCCTGAGACAGCAATTTAAAAGTCTGGAGCCCAGGGCCCTTTAAATTGTCCCTGGAGCCCTGCTGCCAGAGCCCTGGGGTAGCGGCTGCAGGGCTCGGGTGATGATTTAAAAGGCCCAGGGCTCCTACTGCCGCTACTGCCCCGAGCCCTTTAAATCACTGCTGGAGCCCCACTGCCGCTACCTCAGGGCTCCAGGGACAATTTAAAGGGCCTGGGCCCTTTAAATTGCCCCTGGAGCCTGCTGGAGCCCTGGGGTAGCGGTAGCAGGGCTCTGGTGGCTATTGAAAGCGTTCAGGGCTCCCTCTGCCTCTACCATCCCGGGCCCTTTAAATAGCCACTGGAGCCCTGCTGCCACCACCCCAGGGCTCTAGCAGCATGGCTCTGGAGATGATTTAAGGGCCCTGGACAGTAGTGGCAGCCGGAGTCCCGGGCCCTGCTGCTGGACCCCTGGGGCTCCGTTGGCAATTTAAAGGGCTCTGGGCTCTGCTTAAGTAGCAGCAGCTAGAGCCCCGGGCCCTTTAAATCACCCCCTTTAAATTGCCCCTGAACCCCAGGGCTCCCAGCCACCTCTGCAGCTGGGAGCTCAAGGGGTGATTTAAAGGGCTTGGGGCTCCCAGCTGCTGCTACCACAGCCCTAGCCCTGGGCCCTTTAAATCCTGATTTAAAGGGCCCGGGGATTTAAAGGCTCCACCTCTTCCGGTGGAGGCCACACCCCTCCTCAGGATTCCGGAGTATCGGCAAGTCCTTTAAGTTACTTTCACCCCTGTCCATAGGGATGCTGATCCTGCGGACTGATGGAAAATCCACCCTCACCTGTGAAGGAAGCAGACGCGGAGCAAAATCCTGGCCCCACTGCAGTCAATGGCACAGCTCCCATTGGCATCAGTGGAGCCAGCACTTCACCAATGACCTGCACAGAGACGGAACAGAGTCAGCCTCTCCACCACCCAGGCTCCTTTCCAGTGTCCCAGGCTCAGGTTTCTCATCCTGATGACTCAAGTGTGCTGTTTTCCCACTTTCCCAAACCATGCCAGCCTCAGCCAGGAGAGACTCATTCCTCTCTTCCAGAGAACGTGTTGCTAATGACAGCCAGCCCCCAGGGGGCCGGTGACTAGCTGGGGCTGCCCGGCCTTCAGAAGGTCACACCAGCAGACTGGCTCCCCACTTCCAAAACATAAAAAAGAAAATAAATGACATTTACTCTCCAGAGAAAAACGGCAACGTACCAAACAAGGGGAAGGTGCCTGTCAGATGCCATGGGAGGAGGGGCTGGGGTGACTTTGAAGAGACTCATGCACTTGGGAGCCCATTGAGCCTTAGTCTCCTATGTCACTGATGCCCTGATCCACAAAGGGACATTGGCATGGCAACGCTCAACATCACACACCTAACCCCTAGGTGCCCAGAAAATCACAGGTACAACATTGGCATCCACACAGCCCGAGCTTGGTACCCAGGTTCTTTGAACGACAAATGAGGGGAGAGGGGCACTTAAGCACGGGCTCCAACAAAGCCAGAGCAATAGGCGGAGAGCTGCTTAAGCTAGCCAATGGGAGGTGGAGATGAGAGGGGCGTGTGCTAAACCCCACTCCTCTTTAGGAGGGCGGGGCCTCAATCCAGTTGTGGTTCTGGGCTTTAGGCACTTTTGAGACTTGTACCCCTTATATCATTCCCCATCTGCGAGGCTGATCATTGGTTTGGAAGAAAGAGTCATGCTTGATGAGTCAAGATGTGCTGCAAACAGCCGTGAGGACAGGAAAGAAGTGGTGATACTCAGACTGTGGCTCGGGACCTGCGAGTGGCTCTTTAATGCATCTCCTGCAGCTCTTTACAGCCCATGATATTAAAACACTGTGGGATTTAATTAGTAACCGATCTAAGTTATTAACCAATCAGGATGCTTTTACTATGTTATTAACCAATTTTAGTTGATAAAATAATAATAGTTGGTCAGTCATTTTGCTGTGAGAATTATATATAAAAACTAACTGTTTCCCCATACTGTTTGAATCTGACTATATAGTGCTACAGAGAATGAAACCATGAATTCACACTCCTGTGGCTCTTTTGGGTAATTCTGATGGCTAATTTCCCCTGAGGTCTGAACATCACTGGCTTAGACAGATGAACAGGGAATATCACTCGGAGAGGCCACCTGGGAAAATGCCAGCTAATCCAGCCAGGGATGCTACCCAAACCCAGAGCTTTGCGGTGTATTTTGTGTGGCTTTTCTAAGAGTTCACAGAGCTTCTCAAACCTAAAGGCTCAGTCAGTGCCCCTGGAAAGTATCATTAGAGCCATTTCCTAGAGGTAAAGCGAGGCACAGACAGATTAGATTTTGAGATTAGACATTTATCTGAGTTTAGAGACGTTCTTGGGAGGAGCCAGGAATAGAAGCTATGGGCCAAAATCTGACCTGGTTTGAGCAGGGGTGATTCCACTGACAGCACTGGAATTACACCCAAGAGTGTAGCCAAGTTACACAACTTCTGCCTTGTGACTGAGCTTTTGTTTGTCTTTTACTATTTGTCTGCCTTCTCTGTGCAGAGGACAAGCTCCCAAAGGCAAGACACGCATGATGCAGAGCCTCATCTGGGGTAAATGGGCATGAAGAGAGCACTGACAATTAACACTGGCCAAGGATCTGCCTCTCTGCTTGCCTGACGCAACAGAGCCTGGCCACTGCCTTGGGTGTTTGCACATTGCTACAATACACATAGGACCAGCAGGGCAGTTCCCTTTCACCTGCCTCTCTATAGTTTATATCAAAGTGGATTCACTTTTTTTGGAGGATGCATCTCCACAGTGTAAATGCTTTGGGGCCCTGGGAGGATTTTCAGAAACACTCGGCGTTGGTGTAACTCTGTTCCCACTGGAGCTGCCTTTTGAAAAGCCCTCCCCCCCCTCGTGTGTAGGTGTCTGTAAAGCAGGGGGCGCCCCGCAAGTCGTACAGCGATCGGATACAAAGGGAGTCACAGCAGGGGACTGCTGCTGGGGTGATGACTTAGAATATCAGAATTATGTGACCCCTCAACGAGTGTGTTATGCTGCAGATCAGGATGTAAGATTGAAATCGGCTTCCCCAGGCCCAGGGTGACAGATCCTAGCAGATCTCAGTGGGGGAGCAGCAATGGACTAGATCAGAACTGAGGTGCCCTGGCAGAGACATCTTGGGAAGAGGCTATTATGGCAGCTTGGCTAGCGCTCACTCCAGGCACTAATGTCTGCTCTCAGTTCAACCAGCATCACTTTGCCAATCTGCTGTTACAAAGACCAAAGCCGTTGATTTGTTGTCAAGCAATGTTAGCCTGCGGGAGGCCCTTCCTGAGCGGGATTTCCCATCGGGAATATCCCATCCCCACCTGCTGTCGTGGCCTGGGTCTGCAGAGCCAGCAGCAGCCCCACCTCTCCAGAGCTAGGTCTACAAAGTGCCTTAGGTACTGTCTGAGTGAGGAATGCCACTGCAAAATAGGGACCGCTCCTGACTGACCTCAATGGGACTAGCTGGGTGAGGAGCCAGGCTGGTGGGCCCGACACGTTAGGTTGCATCCTAGAAGTCTGGAAAAGCATCATGAAAATGCTCCACAGGTCGCTGCACACTGCCGTTCCACGCAGCCTGGGCCCGTCGCAACGTGGGGTGAAGGGCTGTGACTCATATGTAAACCAGCACAGGGCCACACAGTGACTTCAAGGTACTGGCTGTGTGCCCAACATGGAAGGCATAGTACAGCCAAAGGGCTCTTCTATGCCAGTGTCTGTATGCCAGCCCAACACACCACTCCTCACTGATCCCGCCTCGCTCTGGCTGAGCCAGGTCTGAGCAGAATCATTGTTCTCCTGCTGGAAGGGAAATCCCAGGACTACTTACCACACCTATGGAGAAATAGTTGTTGATGATGCTGTACGGGACAGGGTCTCCGTTCTCCTCCTTGTCCGTGGGGATCACGTCAATCCGCCACCGGTCCAACATGACCTCAATGCTGTGCTCAATGTCCTTCAGCACCTTCAGCAGGCTTCCCCCTTCGTAACCTTGGGAGAGACAAAGGATGGGATTGTTGTTAGCGCAAGAGAGATGCTCAGAGCAGCACAGTGTCTGCCAATGGGGCACATGGCAGTGCCACTTGGAGTCAGGCGACGAGAGGGTTAACTGGGGCAGCTCGCTAGTGTACACCTCCGCCGGCAATGGGTGGGACACACAGCCCAGTGCCATGCCAAGTTGGCAGGGGTCACTGGCGGCACGGGAGCATGCTAAAGTGTGGCCATCTGTAGTACAGAGACTTGCTCATGGCTGGTAGGGTGCAGCAGCAACCAGGGCTGGTGTTGTCAGCAATGAACAGGGCCCAGCACTGACTGCAACGGCAGATCAGGCTGCGAGGGCCTGATAACGACCGACAGGGTTGCTGAGAGGGACTCAGCAAAACCTGGGATCAGAAGGGGGAAGATTGTGGGATAATTGGCAGTGGGCAGGACTCAGCAGGTTGTGGGGTCACTGGCCATTCCATAGATGTTTTCCTGACCAAGGATCAAACCCAGGCCTCAGTGGGGAAGGCACCAAATTCTGACCACTAGACCATCAGGGAGACATCATATGCTGCTCAGCAGTGACTAGGGTCAGGGTCAGGCCTGTGAGGTCAGGGAAGAAATGGGTCGGGTCTGAGGGGTCACTGGCAGAGACGAGTCAGGTCTGCAGGGTCAAGGCTGAGGGGTCAGGGCAGAGATGGGTTGGGTCTGGGGGGGTCACTGACAGAGACAGGTCTGGTCTTCAGGGTCAAGGCTGAGGGGTCAGGGTAGAGATGGGTTGGGTCTGGGGGGGTCACTGACAGAGACAGGTCGGGTCTTCAGGGTCAAGGCTGAGGGGTCAGGGCAGAGATGGGTTGGATCTGGGGGAGTCACTGACAGAGATGGGTCGGGCCTGCAGGGCCAAGGCTGGGGAGTTAGGGCAGAGATGGTTTGGTTCTGGGGGGGCCAGAGCAGAGTCTGGTCAGGTCGAGTCTGGGTGACCAGGGCAGAGCTGGGTTGGGTTCATGATGCACTGGATGGGTCCCAGCAGGGTGCAGAGATAAGAAGAGAGTGAACAGGACCATCACTCCCTCCCCCTGGAGTGCCATCACAGTTGTTGGAGGCAAGCACTGCAGAGTGGGAGAAGGCTTTGCAAAGAGTAGCTCCAGGTGGGAATAAATCCACTCACAGGAGTCTCCAGGCAAGGAGCAGAGCCCACCTGGACTCCCAGGGTTCTGGGGTTGGCCCCTCTGCATCTTGTTAGAACAACATCCTATTCACTGGGCCCAGGGTTGTCTCTACACAGAAAAAGGACGCAGGTGGTTCACATGGGTCACTGGGCCTTGTCCAGATCCACTGCCTAGGTTTCAGAGCCAGCTCTCTGGAACTGCAGGAGCAAGAGCTGTTAGTCCAGCTAGGAGCCAAGATGCAGCTGTTCCTAGCCCGTGGTGAGTAACAACCGGGCCAGCAGCCCACATGGGTGGCCACAGCGCCCACTCTCTACTGAGGCTCTTCTCCAAGGCCCATCGCCAGAGTATCCAAGAGCCTCCCACTGTCCCTTGGCCACAGGATGGGGCCTGTGTGTGTGAACATCCTGCCTCTCCTCTGGTCTTGGTGCCTGTTGCTGTTGTTGCGGAAATGGCAAGCTGCAAAGCCGGTATATTGCTCAGAAAGTGGAGAGGCCTGGGGATCATTCTCACCTCCGGCAGGACGTACCATGGCCTTGTACCAGCTGCCAAGACAGCTCTCCTCTGCTGGCATGAGGCTGTGTCCGGGGGCTACTCAGATCAGCGCTGCTGTGGATGTAGCTGCCGGCGTAGCTCTCGGCCCCTTAGCAAGACCTGCTCGTGGAGGTAACTCAGCCCAGTGCCAGACAGTGGCACACCAGTGGGAACCCTGATCTTGAGGTGGATCCGCTGTTCTGCGGGGAGCCGGCCTCATGGCAGAGCATGAGGTGGGGCCGGATGGCTGCTGGGTTCTGGCCCAGCTGATGTCAAAGCCCACATTCCCAGCCCCGCCCAAGGCCAGCAATCCAGCACTGAACCATGAGGGCCTTGTCTCTGACCACGGCCCAGCATTCGGGGGCGCAGTCTTCATGCCAGCAGCCAGTGACAGGCTATTTTGGCAGCAGGAGCTATCTGCATGTCCAGAAGCTGCGAGGGATACTGACCAACTCCTGGCTCTGGACCGAGGAGACTACCGGAGCGCAGACTCCCTTGAGAGCAGGAGCTGCTGTGGGGTGACCTGCTCTCCACACCTCTCCCCCTTCCTGCCAGGGTCATCTCTGTCTTACTCAGGTTTAGCTCCCATCCCTGCTTCTCTGCCACATGCCAGGGACCAAGCTAGCTGGGTGATGGGCTGCAGGAGGGGCTGAGTTAGAGCCAGGTCAGTGTTTAAATCCATGCCGCCTCTCTCTTCCGGCTGGGGCTGCATGCAGACACTAAGCACAAAGGGCGAAGGTGATGGGCGGCTGCTCCTCGAGCTCTAAGCCCGACCCACAAGGATCTCTCCTGTGTAGTGCTTACTGGCCGACCCCATGGGGATACATGGGCTGGGTCAGTGGTTTCGAAAGCTGCAGGAATCGGGAGCTGGAGTTGTTTTCTGTGGGGGTGTGAATGGCCCTTGTTAAGTGACTTTCCCACTCCGTCGTGCACAGTGATCAGGAGAGGCTGGTGGCCACAGGATTCCCCAACTCAGATGCATACACATGGGAACCTGAGGGGGAAGGAGCAAAGGGCAGATGAAGTGGTGGTGGAAACCCCAACTTGTGCAGTGGCAAACTGGCCTGGTCAGGGAGAGGTGGCCCAGCCCAGCCCGACGGCGGGCGTGGGGAAATTCAGAGCCAAAACGGAGTGCAAACGCCCTGCTGTACTAGATCAGGGTGCTCCTGGAGAGGCGAGGGACGGCTGACTTCGGTTAGGCCCAAACCCAAACTGGGCCATCCAGTGTATCGCACGCTCCACAGGGCTCCATTTCCTGGCAGGGCATTTGCTGTTTCTCTGGTGCTCCAGTGTGGGAAGCGCTCAGTGTCTGCTGCAGTATTGCCAGGCAGGAAAATCATTCAGCTTCATGGGGGATTTCGGTTCAACACCCCAGGCCTCGCCCCCTGGAGGCTCAGTCCAGTGCCCAGAGGCACCGTATGATCCCAGGCAGAGAGAGTAGCGAGCCACCCAGCAAGGCACTGGATTGGGGGAATCCAGAGGGGACTGGATGGGAGGCAGAGAAGAGCCAGCAAAGAGCCTGGGACGCCCAGGACAGGAGGAGGGGAAGGAAGGGAGAAGGGGCATGATTACTTTTGGAAGCCAGAGGAAGCCCTTCCCTTCCAGCTCCATTCTGGGACTGGGCCCAGCCCAGAGTCCATGCTGCTCACTAGCAAGCCAGGCCACTCTGGGATTTGGACGACTAGAAGCCTAAGAAAAATCTCTATGTCTTCCCAGTCAGAGCCTTTCCAATCCCACAGAGCAACGGCACCAGTCACGGACTGGATTAGAGCAGCACCTAACGTGCTGTCAGGGTGTAGTAAACGTCTGTCTCAAATCTGGACTTAGAGTTCAACATCTGAGTGTTTACTGTGAACCTCCCCCAAGCTTATACCCAGCTTGGATCTTATTTCGCTGCCACCAGACAGGAATACAGCGCCTGCCTCGCTCTGGTCCCCCCAGACTTTCCCTGGAGAAACCCCGCAAGACCCAGACCCCTGGGTCTTCCTATCTCACCCCCAGGTCCCCCCCCTTTCCCTGGGTGAGCCTGGGCGATGCTATACTTCACTCCTTGAATACAACCGGAGAGGCAATCTAGCTTCCCCGAGGCTATGCATTCACCTAGTCAGCTCACACAAGAGATTCCCCCTCCCTTTGTCCTGTAGCCTTTTCCCGCCCTG